>NC_080418.1:115917665-116235568 GCF_029873635.1 Malania oleifera | reverse complement strand
ATCTGTGTTTGGCCAATACAGCCTACATCCCTGCCTCAGTTTGCAAGCCCAAGGATTCCACTAATGCTCACTTAACTGGTGGAGCAACACCGTTTACAACACCAAGTCAAATTACCAGGGCTAACCTCAACCTTTACAAACTCTCCTTACGGGGCGTAGAAGACCCACCTCAGGCAACGCCTGAACTACAACAAATAATCAAGCAATTTCGTGTACAATTTCAATTCTTTTAACTTATGCAGATTTGTACAATATTATGATTTAAAATATATGCACTCACAAATGATAAGATCTAATACTCAGGTGAGATCCTATATGTGAACCCTCTAAGATGTGTGAGTGTATGTATATGTGAGAGTACAACCTTTGATTCAATATATTATATTTAACGAACAAATAATCGAAGGAAGTTTAACACAACCCAAATTAAATATCTCAAGGATTGTTTATCAAATAAGGGTGAGAGATATTTGGAACTAGCTTGTTGAAAAATATATTTCTCAATGGCACAAAACAACAAACCCTTGAATCTTGCAACCAAGATACAAGACACACAAGCTCTAAAGAGTTTTCCTCAAAAAAGATTTATGATTTAAATCACCAAGGAAAACTCAAGCTTACTCTTAATAAAAAAAATATCAATCAAACAATTTGAGAGCGTAAGCTAAAATGAACAACCTCTAAAATATTCTTACCAAAGGAATTTTAGCAAGAAGAACAAGTAAGAATAGGATTTTTGGCTTGTAAGAGGTGAAAAGAGTATTTGGAGTTTTAGAGAATTCGTGCTAATTATATTTGCTAATCGCCTACTAATTTGGACAAATGAGGAGTATATATAGAATTCCCTTAATTTTAGACCGTTGGGGACATGGAAGGAATTTCTAAAAAGTTTAATTAATAATTAACCCCTGTTTAAAGCCAATTACCGCAGTTGAAAATATGACAACCTGAGAGTTTTGGTTGTCTGGACCTTAGGGCTGGTCGCCCGAATAGACACGGTCATAAAAGTTCACTTTTTGACTTTGGGTGCTCGATGGAAGGTTTAGGTGGCTGGGTTAAGGCGATTTTCCAAACGCTCGAGATTCGGTCGCCTGGTGGTCAGCTCGATCTGTCAAACTTCTTAATTCCGTCTCCTGGTGCATATTTGAACTTAGAGTTCGGGCGCTCGGAGAAGGTAAAAAGTGACAGCCTATATGTTCGGACAATCGTGGACATTCAGTTCAATTTTAGTTCGATCGCCCGGGTCGCAGTCAACTTATTGACTTTTACACATTAGGTCGCTCGGACCATTTTTAACACTATAGGTTTGGTCGCCCGAAGCCCTATTTTTGTCCTCAAACTTATTCAATCATGTGTGAATAAGTTATAGCATTTAGGTTTGCGAGGAGATGGTTCCTATGGTCATTTGAGCTAACTCAAAAAATCCGGCATTGATCGACCGAATATGAATTCCTGGGGTCAATCTATGGTCTTGAGCATATAATCCTATCATGCATGAGATGCAGTTATTATGGACCACAATATTACAAACCAAATAATGAAATAGAATGCATTTTACAAAATAAACAATAATTCTTCTTCTTCTTTGCACTTCTGAAACTTCATAGAATATGCCAGCAATGTGTGCACTTTACGTCCTTTCTGACTTCCATTTCCTTGACTTGTGTGTGTGTTTGAATTAAAGACTTGTTCAAGTACTGAATGCACACCTAAGTAACTTGTAGTTTGTCATTATCAAAATCAGGGATCGGACTCAAAAAGTCAACAATTCTTATATCAGCTAGCTTGAGATTATGAACATGCATTGTATTAATGAGCTTCATGGTTTATGATTCAGTTGTAATTCATGGCATAAGAGGTATTTTCTTTTGATTATCCTTTAGGCCAAGTTCTTGAATCTAGATCTAGTTAAAAGTTTTGAATTTTTCAAAAAACAAAATCATTTTTTAAGCCTAAGAGTTGGTAGCCATGGTCGTCCCAACAACCTAGCGAACATATATATTTATATATATCATCAAAGAGCGTGGAGGTCTATCAAAATGGAGTCATAGAGGGTTAGGAGAAGGTGGCTACTATCGTTAACCAATTGACCAATTAACTTTACTAGTCAACCAATCTGACCTTTTTATTTTTTCTTGTTTTTTTTTTTTCTTTCTTTTTCTTTGTTTTTGGTATTTTAAAAATTAAAAAAATTAAAATGTTTGAAAAATAAATAAATAAATAAATAAAGGGTTTTTTTTTTTCAACTTAGGTAATATGTCTCTTTCTATTTTTTATTATTTGTACTTACATCATTATCAGTTAATATATATAACATTTATTACTATAATTATTCATTATTCATTATTATTATTATTATTATTATTATTATTATTATTATTATTATTATTATTATTATTATTCTTGTTGTTGTTGTTGTTATTATTATTATTATTATTATTATTAATATTATTATTATTATCGTTACTAATGCTAGTGTCGTTTATTATTACTTATTTATTATTCTTTACTGCTATTAATTACATATATTCTAGTATCATTTATTATGTATATTATTATCATTACTATTTTGGTAACTTACTACTATTATTATTCTTATTATTATTTTTATTACTATTATTGTTACTATTATGTTATATAAAGTAATTTCCCTTTCTTAAATAGCCGTAAATTTTTTTAAAAAAAAAGCAATCAAATTTAAAAAATTATAAAAAGAATCAAGAAAGATATTTGGTATCCCAAAATAAATAAATAAATAAATTAGAGCTAATACAAGTCAAAGGATTTTAGGATATGATTGGAAATCAAAAAGAAAAAGGCTCATTTCACCTATAGTTAACGTTGATAGCATACATGCTTTGTGATTATACTTGAATATTAAATTGTTATCTTGTTTGTTCATTCTATTCGCGTAAAAATGGACTTTTCAATTGTGTTGTTTTTGTTTCATTTTAGAAAATAGGACATCTCCTTATTAACCTTCATAATGTCACCCTAACTTATAATGGGACAAGTCACAAATGAGAGAATTACATTGTATGGTACTTTTCACTTTTCCCTTCCTAGGCACAGTGTGAGTACTCATCCTTAAACCCATATGTTGGAATAGAAAAATGTGTTTACACTACAAGATTAAATCACTTAGGATAAACTTATAATTATCTCTTTGTTTCCGGAATGCCATCTTTCCAAAAAGAGCACTTCAATTTGATTTCAAATTATTTCCTTTCACAGGCCGATGATGAAACCCTAGTTGCTTTTTCAAGAAAAAAACTTTTTCTTTTTCAAAAACTTTCCGTTTTTGATGGACCTCAAATATCTTCATTCAAATTACTCCCTCTCTGATTGATTACAAATCAAATCTCCCATTGCTTCCATCTTTCCAAAGTCATATTGAATTTCAATCTCAGTCATCATTAATCCATGATTTCAACCAAATCAAATTCCCCTATTACCTCCATCATTCCAAAAGCATATTAGATTTCAGTTCCAATCATCTCCGTTATTTCAATCAAATCAAATCAAATCCCTTTAATTTGATTACTAATCAAGTCACCCATTACAACCATCTTTCCAAGAGCTTATCAAATTTCAATCTCATTCATCATTAATCCCTTATTTCAATCAAATCAAATCCTATCCCTTTTAATTTGGTTTCCAATCAAGTTTTTCCATTAGTCCCATCTTTCCAAAAAGATCAATCATTTAATTGGATCATTCTTAACTTCCTTTATTTTAGTCAAACTAAATCTCATTTCAATTTGATTGCAAACCAAATTTTTCCATTTTTCATCTTTTCCAAAACCAGCCGATTTATTAAATCAGATCATTATTAAATTCATCAATTTTTCAATTAAATTAGACCTCATGTTTCCATTTTTTTAATCTTTTTTAAAAAAATTTGAACTTAAGATTTCCTGAGGCCAACCTTTTAAAAACAAAAGCATATTAGGTTGTTTGGGAATCTTGAATTACAGTCTTTCATCAGAGTGTCAAAAAAAGAGATATTTTCTTCCTTTTTTTTTTTTGTTTAAGGCACACACACATACTCAGTGATAATTATTTTTAGAATAGGTGCTGAGAGGGGTGTTGGTTGACTAATCTTATGTAGAATGGTTGGTCAATCAACTCTATACACAAGTGTACTGTAGAGATCTAGGAAAAAATAATAACAATGAAAATGATAAAGGAAAAGGAAAAAGAAAAGAAGGAAATTTTAAAAGGGGGCATCAGCAGGGACTTGTCGATAAGGGCCCTGCGCTCGTCAACGAGAAGATACCAAGAGTAAGAATTTCATACCATAAGGATTCGTTGACGAACTCATTATCTTCATCGACGAACGCCCTTCTGGGACTTGTCGATAAGGGCCCTGCGCTCGTCAACGAGAAGATACCAAGAGTAAGAATTTCATAGCATAAGGATTCGTTGACGAACTCATTATCTTCATCGACGAACGCCCTTCTGTGACTTGTTGACAAGTACACGTGTCTTGTCAACGAGTACACATGTCTTGTCAACGAGGACACAAGGTCAGCAGTCTATATTTATATGCTAAAATCATATTTCAGTAAGAAAATTTATTTTCTCCTCTCTCTCTCTCTCTCTCTCTCTCTCTAGGTTATGGCTCCTCCTCCTTCTCTCTTAGATTCCGGCTCCGTTTAAGCTCGTTTCAACGATCAGGAACCACCACGATGATCTAGGGGTGATTCTCTGCAAGTTGATCGGAGCAGATTTTTGATTTGGTGTCGTTACAATTGTGGTATCAGAGCCTAGGTTGTTAGGTTCTGTAAACTTTAGTACACAATGAAAACAATACCAGAGTATAGGAATAGATCTTGGAGAGGATAGTAAATGGGGTAGATCAGGATTTTAATGAGTCAATGTTGAGAAGTTAAGATGAGAATTTAGGGTTTTGTTCCATAGTTTGGAAGCAATATTTCCGTAGTGGTTTCTATATACTTCTTTGGGTAACAATTTCAAGAAAGTCATAGCAAACTATTGTCGGATTGTGTTTCTAAATTTTTGGACTGAATCTTAAATTGAAAATAAGGATGTTAGGTTAATGATGGTATGAGGTTCTTAGTTAGATAAATGTATTAGTCATAGGATCCTCAGAATATGTTTATTCTCTTTTCAGGATAGACCATGTGTGTAGCAGTGCTCATGCCAATGGTGCTGATGGTGCAAGGCCCTCTAGTATGGGTGGCGGTGATTCAGATGCAGTCCTCCATAGTATAGCTCAGCAGGTTATTGCTGAAATTGCACGGAGCTCTAGGAAGCAGGGAGGCTCATCAGCAGACCAGGGCTGCACTATAAAGTAGTTCACCAAAATGAAGCCCTCGGTTTTTTCAAGGAATGTGGACCCGATTGCAGTGGAGAACTGGGTACAGGAAATGGAAAAGATACAGAATGTACTGCGCTGCACCAATGAGCAGAGAGTATTATATGCCACCTTCAGATTGACAGGGGAGGCTGAGCATTGGTGGTCGGCTATAAGACTCTTGGAGGAGCAAAGACTGGTACCTGTAGCTCTGACTTGGAGCCGATTTAAAGAAATGTTCTTCAACCAATATTTCCCTACCACCACTAGAGAAGCTAAAGTTGAGAAATTCCTAAATCTGACTCAAGGGCATCTAACAGTTCATCAATACGCAGCAAAATTTATTGAACTATCCCATTTTACCCCGTACATAGTCCTGGATTAGGCAAAGAAGGCAAGAAAATTTGAGAGAGGTCTAAGGCAAGAAATTTATGAACAGGTGGTAGTTTTGAAGGTGCAGGATTTCGCTGAACTGGTGGATAGAGCCACTATGGTAGAGGCGAGCAAGCAGAGGGGTGCTAAGGTGCAGGGCCAGAGAAAGAGACCCACACCTCCTAGATTTCAAGCAAGTTCTAGCCGAGGCCCATAGAGGAGAGATGGATACTGTGGGGGATAGAGGCAGGAGATAGGGAGTCGTGAGATGCAGGGTGAGCAGACTTATCCCGATTGTCCTAGTTGTGGTAAGAGACAGATGTGAGAGTGCCGAGAGGGGAGAAATATCTGCTATCAGTGTGGCAGATCAGGACACTTGTCACGATACTATCGTGCACATCAGAGTAATGCTCCCGCTCCCAAACCATTCTAAGGAAACATCCAGGCGCCTTAAGAAGGGCAGCAGAGAAATACCGCGTAGGCGCGGGTCTACACATTGACATCAAGAGATGCTAAGGTAGCTGGCAATGTGGTAATAAGTACTATTAATACGCTTTCAATTAAAGTTATTGTTTTATTTGATTCAGGGGCCACACACTCATTCATGTCTATGGGGTAAGTCAAGTTATATGGGGTAGAAACTCAGTTGTTAGACACCAAGTTATCAGTAGCCACACTGACAAGGTTAGTAGTGAGGTGTTAAAGGGTACTCAGAGGCTATTCAGTAGATATTCAGGGGAGAGTATTATCAACTGACATGGTAGTGTTAGATATGCATGGATTTGATATGATTTTAGGAAGGGAATGGTTAGCTGCTAAATATGCCAGCATCGACTATCATTTGAAAGAGGTGATATTCAGACCTCCTTGAAAGTAGGAGTTCAGATTTGTGGGGTCGCACATGCATCCCTCACCACAGTTAGTGTCATCTATTCAAGTGAGGAGGCTACTCTTGGATAGATGTCAAGGGTATATAGCCTGTGTAAAGGAAGTAACAAACAAAGAATTGAAACTTACTAATATTCCAGTAGTGAAGGAATTTTTAGATGTTTTTCCAGAGGAGCTACTTGGATTGCCTCCCAACTGTGAGATTGACTTTTCCATTGACTTACTTCCAGGAACGACACCAATTTCTAAAGCTCCCCACAGAATGGCGCCAGTAGAGTTGAGAGAGTTAAAAGATTAGTTGCAAGACTTGTTAGATAAAGGATTTATCAAACCCAGTGTATCACCCTGGAGAGTGCAAGTTTTGTTCATAAAGAAGAAAGATGGGATGATGAAGATGTGTATAGACTACAGAGAAATAAATAAAGTAACAGTTAAGAATAAGTATCATTTTCCCTGTATAGATGACTTGTTCGATCAGTTCCAGGGTACACGATTTTACTCAAAGATTGATCTACGCTCTAGGTACCATCAAGTGAAAGTCAAGACAGAGGATATCTCCAAGACAGCGTTTCGAACTTGATGAGTTTTTGGTCATGCCTTTCAAATTGATGAATGCTCCTGCTGCATTTATGGACCTGATGAATAGAGTTTTCCATTAGTAATTGGACCAGTTCATAGTGGTTTTCATTGATGATATACTGGTCTATTCGAGGAGTTTTCAGGAGCATGAAACACACTTAAGGCTAGTACTTCAGATACTCAGAGAAAGGAAATTGTATGCCAAATTCAAGAAGTGTAAATTCTGGTTAGAGAAAGTTGCATTCCTTGGGCATGTGATATTGGGGGACGGAATCTCTATAGATCCCAGCAAGATAGATATAATGGTGAACTGGGCGAGACTGAGAAATGTTTAGGAGATCAAAAATTTCTTAGGACTTGCGGGATATTATCGTCGATTCATAGAGGGATTTTATAGGCTATTAGGGCCTCTAACACGACTAACCAGGAAGAATGCTAAGTTTGAATGGAATGACGATTGTGAGTAAAGCTTCCAGGAATTAAAGCAGTGGCTTGTCACTACACCAGTATTGATTATTCCATCAGGAGATGGTAAATATGTAGTCTGCAGTGATGCGTCATAGAAGGGGCTCGATTGTGTTTTGATGTAGCAGGGGAGGTTGTGGCTTATGCTTTACGACAGCTTAAAGGATATGAAAAGAATTACCCTACCTATGATCTGGAGTTAGCAGCAATGGTTTATGCACTGAAGATTTGGAGGCATTATTTATATGGGGGTAGGTATGAGATCTTCACAGACCATAAGAGCCTTAAATATTTCTTCACATAGAAGGAGTTGAACATGAGACAGAGGAGGTGGCTCGAGTTGATTAAAGACTATGATTGCACCATCAGTTATCACCTAGGAAAAGCAAATGTGGTAGATGATGCGTTAAGTAGTAAATCAATGAATGCATATGTATCAACGATAGTAACTGCACATCAGGTTAGAATCGATTTGGAAAGACTCAGAGTGGAGCTTGTAGAGGGTAATTATCAACTGTTTATCGCTAATCTGGTTGTACAACCCACATTACAGGAAAGAATTAAAGCTGCTCAAGTGAAAGATGCGGAGTTAATGAAGATTATGGATAAGGTGCAAAGTGGGCAGGGAGTAGAGTTCAGTATTTCAAATGATAGAGCCTTGGGATTCCATACCAAACTCTGTGTGCCTACAGATGCTGAGATTAAAAGAACCATTTTGGAAGAGGCGCACCGTTCCCAGTATACAATACATCTAGGGAGTACGAAAATGTATAGGGATTTGAGGTTATCTTTCTAGTGGAGCAATATGAAGAGAGAAATTGTGGAATACGTAGAGCAGTGTTTGATATGCTAGCAAGTGAAAGCTAAGCATCAGAGACCGGCGAGACCATTACAACCACTTCACATCCCCGAACGGAAGTAGGAGCATATTTTTATGGATTTCGTATCGGGGTTACCGCCGGCACAGTATGGATAAGATGCTGTCTGGGTGGTTGTTGATAGACTGATGAAGACTGCCCATTTTCTTCCCATTAGAGTTAACTACTCCATTGGTAGATTGCCAGAGCTGTATGTACAGGAAATAGTCAGGCTGCATGGAGTGCCAGTGTACATTGTTTCTAACCGGGATCCAAGTTTCACGTCTCAGTTCTAGAAAAGCTTACACAGAGCTATGGGGTCCCAGTTGGCTTTTAGCATAGTCTTTCATCCTCAGATCGATGCACATATGGAGAGGACTATTCAGATATTGGAGGATATGTTGCAAGCCTGTGTGCTAGATTTTGGAGGCAGCTAGATTCAGTACCTGCCATTAGTGGAGATTGCTTACAACAACAACTACCATGCCAGTATTGGGATGGCCCCATATGAGATATTGTATGGTCGGAGATGTCGATCTCCGTTATATTGGGGCAAAATTGGAGAAAAACAGATATTAGGGCCAGAGATGGTGCAACGGGCTTCTGAGAAAATCAAGCTTATTTAGGAAAGGATTAAAACAGCTCAGAGCAGATAGAAAAGCTATGCAGATATCCAGTGATGAGCGCTAGAATTTGATGTGGGTGATAATGTGTTTTTAAAAATTGCGCCGATGAAAGGAGTAATGAGATTCGGGAAGAAAGGAAAGCTTAGCCCTAGGTATATTGGGTCGTTTGAGATATTGGAAAGATTCGGCCTAGTTGCCTACAGGTTAGCGTTACCCCTAACGCTATCCAAAATTCACGATGTATTTCACGTGTCCACGTTGAAGAAATACATCCCAGATCCATCTCACATAATAAGTTATGAAACACTAGAGATTAGTGAGACCTTATCTTATAAAGAAATACTAGTTTAGGTCTTAGATTATAAAGAGCAGGAATTACGCACCAAGAAAATCCCACTAGTGAAAGTACTCTGCAGGAATCATGCAGTTGAGAAGGTTTCGTGGGAATTGGAGGACAAGATGTGTCAAGAGTACCCATGTAATAACCCCAAAAAAATATATATAGAATTATAATAATGGTCATTTAGTTAGTATCAAAACGAAAGTGTTTCTCTGTTAGGATCATTGATTCCATGTTTGATGCCTAAGAAAGACCTTGTCTAAGCGAATGCTCAGAGACCATTGCGGCTCAGTCGCTTCCTGGAGGTCGGCCTAGTCAAAATGGAATTTCATAGGATAAAACAGGGTAGACACCGTTTGTATGCATAAATAAGTACATAAAATAATGTTTTGACTGATATAATTTATAGAAATATATGATAAAATAATAATAATATAGGTATCCTATGCAGGATCCACAAGACCGTGTGGGGTCCACATGAGTCTCGAAGCTATGTCGGCTTAATAAAACCGTGTGAGGACTATTGGAGTTACGTAGAACCCACTTAGGTCTTGAAGTTGCGTGGGGCCCACAAGACCAGGTAGGGCTCACATGAGTTTTCGAAATTCGAATTTAATCCTTTAAAAAAATACTAAAACATGGCTTAATAATAATAATAATAATAATAATAATAATGATTTTAAAAAATAATTAAAAATAAATAAATAATTAATTAATTAAATGGGAGTGGTGGCAAATACTCCCACATGGCCTCCATCCCTATCCCATACTCAACCCATACCTAACACATCCCTTGCCCATTCTTCAATTTAAAAAAAAAAAATTATAATTTAACCCCCCCTCCTCACACTTTTACAAATTTCATTTCTTCCCTAAAATTTTCCTATAAATAAGAAGCTCTCAACCTTCATTTTTCACAAAAATTTTCAAAAAAAGAGAAGGATTAGTGAGTGAAAAAATTAGTAGTGGAGAAAGAATTTTTGAGTAAGTTCTCACTCACCCACTCTTTCCAATCTCATTTCTAAGAGATAGTTATTGTATTCGTAGCACAAGGTAAAAGAAGAGGTAAATAAATTTGATTATATTATTATTATTTTTTTTAATTCATACCCGAGTTTATTTTATAAGTAAATTTCAATTATGTTATTTCTACAAAATTTCCATGAGTTTATTTTTTACGCATATTTAATTATATCAGTTCTATCTTTAATATACTTGCATTTATTTTGGGTTAAGAAATGTTCTGATCCCCTCGGGTAAATTTTAAGCATTTCTTTCTATTAAACAAAAAAAAAATTATATATATTTTTAACACAAAAATTGTGTGGCATGAGTTTATTTCTACGTTGCATGAAAATATGAGTAAAGATGAGATCTTCACGAGATTATTTTAAATTGCATAAATTATAATAAGATGATCTTAAAACCCCTTATGGTAAAGGAAGTTCAAAGTTACAGATGTTCGGTACCGCAGCTTAAAGTTTAAACGAATCAGAGTGCACCCACACTGTTTACAGAGTGGTTATTTATATTAGTGGATTTCTCCTGAGTGCACATCTGGTTCCAGACCAGTATTTAATAAGGAAAATCTCATTTAATGTTTACGTATGTTGATTTAGTTTTGTTGGCCAGCCAACTAAGTCCAGTCTTTGGACCGCACAACCCAGTCATGGGGATAAACATGACTTACAGCAAACAGACCTAAGGGTGGTTTTTACAATATATGTTTATACATATTTAATTATGTATACAAAGTTATTGATGATTTGAAGGAAAAGTGTAAGTTTACATGAAAATGATCATTCTTATGCTTAAATGACGATCTAAAGAAAACGTATAAGGAAAAGTATATGTATGTTTATCATTAAATATTTTTACAGTTTTAAAGTTAAAAATTTAGTTTAACAGTTATAGTATATGATTATAAAATTTTACTGTTGTAATTGATGACAAAAGTTTTATGCAGAAATTTTTAATTTTATATTTATTTTAGAAGCAGTTTTGAAGTTATAGTATTAAATATTGTTTTATGAAATTTTTAAAAAGCTCATTTTGGCCACACACTAATAATAATCTTATTTACTTACTGAGCGTCATCTCACTCCAATCATATTTTTATTTCAGATAACTCTGAAGGGCATGTCAGAAATCAGGCTTAGCAAGCATACGGGTGGGGATGGAAAAATAAAGATTGATTAGAAATATTAGTATGATGCCAGATATTTATGCTTGTGTAATTTTTCTTCTTTTGAAATAAATGATTGTAATATGGATAATTAGCGCTCTAGTTTAATAATAATTGAGTTTATTTACTTCCGCTGTAAATCAATAGTAAAAAGTAAATATCCCAGACCCTTCAGGGTTGGGGTATTACATTTGGTATTAGAGCAATAGGTTATAGGTTCTGTAGACTTTAAGAAAAAATTTTACTAGAGCATAAGCATAACCATGATGTGGGCAAGAACGGGTAAATTAGGATTTTTTTTTTTTTGCCTATAACTTTGATTAAATTTTAAAGATAAGGTTATGATTTTAAAATAATTCTAGTCCTTTCCCTCAAAATGGACCAAAGGAACAACAACGTGAGTGTTGAAGGAAACGAGAATAATACGAGTACTTGCAATGGAGAAGACATCAATGCTACTACAGTGTTGCATGATGTGGCACAAGTCATGAAGGAATTTTTGCGAAACTTTAAGGATTGGAATGATCCACCAACTCATGAAGGTTGTGTGGTTGAACAGTTCAATCGAATGCGCCCTTCAACTTTTGAGGGAAAATTAAATCCAATTGCTGCAAAAGATTGGATGCATGGAAGAAATACTACGAGTCCTTCATTGTACGGACGAATAGAAGGTGCTATATGCTACCTATAAAATGACTGGTGAGGCCAAACGCTGGTGGAACTTGAAAAAGTTACTCCTAGAGGAAGGATCAAATCCAACCATCCTTACGTGGGAGCGTTTTAAGGAAATATTCTTTGAACGATTTTTCCCCAAAACCACCAAAGATGCGAAGGCCAGGGAGTTTTTGGAGTTAAAACAGGGAAATATGAACGTACAACAATATGCAGCAAAATTCATTAAATTATCCCGGTTTGCACCATATTTGGTTCCGGATGAATCAAAGAAGGCCCAAAAATTTGAAGAAGGCTTGAACTCAAGGATTTATGTAACAGTATTCAAGCTCGAAGACTTCTCCAAGTTGGTAAACAAAGCAACGAAGGCAGAAGAAAGTCTACAAAGGAGTGTGGAGATATCCGACCAGAGAAAGAGACCCATGCCACAAGGGTTTCACTCTGGTAGAAATCAAGGACCTTGGAAAAGGAGCAACAACAACAACAACAGCAATGTGGGGTGAGGGCAAACAGCGAGAAATCCAAAAAATGCACAAAGCACCCCTTGTCCAAAATACAACAAATTACATGGGGGAGAGTGTCAAGCCGGATTAGGGGTCTGTTATCCATACGATCAGCCTGGTCATATGCAACGAGAATGCCCACAAAACAACTACAACCCAAATCAACAAAGAGGAGGCAACCAGGCACCTCGAAACAACAATCAACAAAACACCGCTCAGGCACGTGTCTATGCCCTCACTCCAGGAAATGCTGAAAATACTAATGATGTGGTGACAGGTATTATTCCCATATTCTCCAAGAAAGTAGTAGTATTATTTGATTCTGGAGCCACGCACTCCTTTATATCTACAGCTTATGTTTAAATATGTGGGGTTGAGACTCAGCCATTAGAAACTGAGTTATATGTGGTTACACCAACGGGAACCTCAGTAGTATGTAGAAAAATACTTAAAGGTTACCCAATTTGTATTGAGGAAAGAATACTACCAGCTAACTTGGTAGTATTTAGTATGCACGAGTTTGACGTAATTCTTGGGATGGACTGGCTAGCTACTAGTTATGCTAGTATAAATTGTTATAATAAGGAAGTGGTGTTTAGACCTCCTGGAGGGCAAGAATACAAGTTCAATGGAACTCATGTATGCCCTTCACCACAAATATTGTCGGCTATCCAGGCAAATAGATTACTCTTGAATGGATGTCAAGGGTACCTAGCATGTGTGGTGGAGGCACCAAAGGAAGAATTGAAGCTCAAGGATATCCCAATAGTAAGGGAATTCTTGGATGTATTCACTGAGGATTTACCTAGGCTACCTCCTAACTGCGAAATCGAGTTTGTTATAGACCTACTACCAGGGACGACACCGATATCCAAAGCTCCATACAGAATGGCACCGATAGAATTGAAAGAACTGAAGGAACAATTACAAGAGTTGTTGGACAAAAGATTCATCAAACCCAACGTGTCACCATGGGGAGCGCCGGTACTGTTCGTTAGAAAGAAAGATGGATCGATGAGAATGTGTATTGATTATCGAGAAATAAATAAAGTGACCATTAAGAACAAGTACCCAATACCTTGCATAGATGACTTATTTGATCAACTCCAAGGAACACAAGTCTTCTCTAAAATTGACCTCCAATCAGGGTACCATCAAGTGAAAATCAAATCAGAAGATGTTCCAAAGACTGCATTCCAAACGAGATATGGTCACTATGAATTCTTAGTCATGCCATTTGGACAAACCAATGCTCCTGCTGCCTTTATGGACCTTATGAATAGGGGTCTTTCGTGAATATTTAGATCAATTTGTGGTGGTCTTCATTGATGATATTTTGATTTATTCAAAAAGCCCCCAGGAATATGAGAACCATTTGAGGCTAGTACTCAAAGTACTAAGAGAAAAGAAACTCTATGCCAAACTTACGAAATGTGAGTTCTGATTGGAAAGAGTTGCATTCTTAGGGCACGTGATGTCTAAGGATGGTATTTCTGTGGACCCAAGTAAAATAGAGGTAGTAGTGGATTGGGCGAGACTGAAGAATATTCATAAGATCAGGAGTTTCTTAGATCTGGCAGGATATTATCGTCAATTTGTGGAAGGGTTTTCTAAAATATCTGGTCCTTTGACGAGATTGACAAGAAAGAATGTGAAGTATGAATGGACTGACGAATGTGAGCAAAGCTTTCAAGAATTAAAGCAACGACTCATCACTGTCCCGGTGCTGACAATTCCATCAGGAGAAGATGGTTTTGTGATCTACAGTGATGCATCTCGGAAAGGGCTCAGGTGTGTATTAATGCAACAGGGGAAGGTCATTGCATATGCTTCTCGACAACTCAAGGAGTACGAGAAGAATTATCCCACACACGATTTGGAACTGGCAGCGTGGTATTCGTACTAAAGATCTGGAGACACTATCTCTATGGTGAAAGGTGTGAGATTTTCACAAACCATAAAAGTCTCAAATACTTTTTCACACAAAAGGAATTAAACATGAGATAGAGAAGATGGTTAGAATTAATCAAAGATTATGATTGCACCATCAACTTTCACTGGGGAAAAGCCTACGTGGTAGCAGATGCATTAAGTCGAAAGTCAATGAATGTGTTAGTCTCGGCAATGGTGACCCAACATCAATTATGATGGACTTGGAAAGATTTGGTGTGGAAATAGTGGAAGGAAATCATCAAGCTCTCATTGCTAATCTGGTAATCCAACAAACCTTACCGGAAAAGATTAAGGCTGCACAGATGGAAGATGCAGAGCTAGTGAAGATTATTGGTAAGGTACAGAGTGGACTGAAGGGAGACTTTAACATCTCTGACGATGGAGTTTTGAGATTCCAAACTAGATTTTGTGTGCCTAATGACAAAGATATCAAAAGGACAATCTTGGAAGAAGCTCATCGATCTATTTATACAGTGCATTCGAGAAGCACGAAGATGTATTGGGACTTGAGAGAGTCTTTTTGGTGGAATAACATAAAGAGGGAGATTGCACAATTTGTGGAGCAGTGCCTTACTTGTTAGCAAGTAAAGGCTGAGCACTAGAGACCATCAGGACCACTACAACCACTCCACATTCCTGAGTGGAAATGGGAGCACATCTCCATGGATTTTGTAATTGGGCTACCTCTAGCACTCCATAGATAGAACACCATCTGGGTGGTTGTTGATCGTCTAACGAAGACCGCTCACTTTATTTTAATCAAAGTTAACTACTATATGACCAAGCTTGTAGAGTTATATGTTTAAGAGATAGTTAGACTACATGGCGTGCCCGTGTCTATCGTATCAGATCAGATCCACGATTCACATCACAATTCTAGAAGAGTTTGCAAAGAGCCTTGGGATCACGACTTATTTTAGCACAACATTCAAATATTGGAGGATATGTTGAGAGCTTGTATACTGGATTTCAAAGGAAGTTGGATTCAGTATCTGCCGTTAGTTGAGTTCGCCTGTAACAACAGTTATCAGTCCAACGTAGAGATGGCACCGTATGAAGCGTTATATGGTCGAAAGTGTTGATCCCCATTATATTGGGATAAGGTTGGCAAACGACGAATTTTAGGTCCCGATATTATACAAAGGACCTTTGAGAAAATTAAGCTCATCTCAGGCAAAATAAAAACTGCTCAAAGTCGGCAAAGGAGCTATGCGAATACCCGCCAGCATGAGTTGAGTTTGAAGTGGGCGATAATATATTTTTAAAATCGCTCCAATGAAAAGAATCATGAGGTTTGGGAAGAAGGGCAAACTAAGCCCCAGGAATATTGGACCATTCAAGGTATTGGAGAAGATTGGTCAAGTAGCTTACAGAATTGTCCTACCTCCTGCACTATCAAGAATTCATGATGTATTCCATGTCTCAATGTTAAAGAAGTACGTTCCAGACCCTTCTTATGTGATAAGTTATGAGTTATTAGAAGTTAGTGACACTCTATCATATGAAGAAGTACCAATCCAGATTTTAGACAAGAAGGATCAGGAGTTACGCACGAAGAAGATTTCATTGGTAAAAGTGTTCTAGCACAACCATGACATTGAGAAAGCATCATGGGAACTAGAAGTAGAAATATGCCAGAAATACCCACATCTTTTCGACAATAGTAGGATCGAATAAAAGCACAACATTATACAATGTACTAATTTTAATTTTAGTAAATTTTGAGGACGAAATTTTTATAAGGAGCGAAGGATGTAATAACTCAAAAAAAATGTAGAATTATAATAATGATCTTTTAGTTAGTATCAAAACAAAAGTGTTTCTTTGTTAGGATCCTTGATTCCATGTTTGATACTTAAGAAAAACCTTGTCTAAGCGAGTGCTCAGAGATCATTACGGCTCAGTCGCTCCCTAAAGGTCGACCTGATCAAAATGGAATTTCATAGGATAAAACAGGGTAGACACTGTTTGTATACATAAATAAGTACATAAAATAATATTTTGACTGATATAATTTGTAGAAATATATGATAAAATAATAATAATAATAATAATAATAATAATAATAATAATAATAATAATAATAATAATATGGGTATCCTATGAGGGACCCACAAAACCGTGTGGGGCCCACATGAGTCTCGAAGCCGTGTGGGGGTCCACATGAATTTCGAAGCTGTGTCGGCTTAATAAAACCATGTGAGGACTATTGGAGTTATGTAGGACCCACTTAGGTCTCGAACTTGTGTGGGGCCCACATGAGTTTTCGAAATTCGAATTTAATCCTTTAAAAAAAAATACTAAAACATGGCTTAATAATAATAATAATAATAATAATAATAATAATAATAATAATAATAATAATAATAATGATTTTAAAAAATAATTAAAAATAATTAATTAATTAATTAATTAATTAAGTAATTAATTAAATGGGAGTGGTGGCAAACATTCCCACATGGCCTCCATCCCTCAATCCATACCTAACCCATCCCTTGCCCATTCTTTAATTAAAAAAAAAAAATTATAATTTCACCCCCCTCCCCACACTTTTACAAATTCCATTTCTTCCCCAAAATTTTCCTATAAATAAGAAGCTCTCAACCTTCATTTTTCACAAAAATTTTCAAAGAGAAGGATTAGTGAGTGAAAGAATTAGTGGTGGAGAAAGAATTTTTGAGTAAGTTCTCACTCACCCACCCTTTCCGATCTCATTTATGAGAGATAGTCATTGTATTCGTAGCGTAAGGTAAAAGAAGAGGTAAGTAAATTTGATTATATTAATTTTTTTTATTTAAAATTCATACCCAAGTTTATTTTGTAAGTAAATTTCAATTATGTTAGTTCCACAAATTTCCATGAGTTTATTTTTTACGCATATTTAATTATACTAGTTCTATCTTTAATATACTTGCATTTATTTTGGGTTAAGAAATGTTCTAATCCTCTTGGGTAAATTTTTAGCATTTCTTTCTATTAAATAAAAAAAAAATTATATATATTTTTAATACAAAAATTATGTTGCATGAGTTTATTTCTATGTTGCATGAAAATATGAGTAAAGATAATATTTTCACGAGCTTATTTTAAATTGTATAAATTATAATAAGATGATCTTAAAACCCCTTATGGCAAAGGAAGTTCAAAGTTATAGATGCTTGGTACCGTAGCATAAAGTTTAAACAGATCAGAGTGCACCCACACTGTTTTACAGAGTGGTTATTTATGTTAGTGGATTTCTCCTGAGTGCACACCTGGTTCCAGACTACGATTTAATACGGAAAAACTCACTTAATGTTTACGTACGTTGATTTAGTTTGGTCGGTTAGCCAGTTAAGTCCAGTCTTCGGACCGCACAACCTAGTCATGAGGGTAAACATGACTTACGGCAAACAGGCCTAAGGGTGATTTTTACAATATATGTTTATACATATTTAATTACGTATACAAAGTTATTGATGATTTGAAGGAAAATTGTAAGTTTACATGAAAATGATCATTCTTGTGCTTAAATAACGATCTAAAGAAAACGTATAAGGAAAAGTATATGTATGTTTATCATTAAATATTTTTACAGTTTTAAAGTTAAAAGTTCAATTTAACAATTATAGTATATGATTATAAAATTCTACTGTTGTAATTGATGACAAAAGTTTTATGCATAAATTTTTAAATTTATATTTATTCTAGAAGCAATTTTGAAGTTATAGTATTAAATATTGTTTTACGAAATTTTTAAAAAGCTCATTTTGGCCACACACTAATAATAATCTTATTTACTTACTGAGCATTGTCTCACTCCAATCATATTTTTATTTCAAATAACTTTGAAGGGCATGTCGAAAATCAGGCTTATCAAGCAAGCAGGTGGGAATAGAAAAATAAAGATTGATTAGAAATATTAGTATGATGCCAGATATTTATGCTTGTGTAATTTTTCTTCTTTTGAAATAAATGATTATAATATGGATAATTAGCGCTCTGGTTTAATAATAATTGAGTTTATTTACTTCCACTGTAAATCAATAATAAAAAGTAAATATCCCAAACCCTTCGGGGTTGGGGTATTACAACCCACACCTTTTCAGTGGGGTCCAATAGTAGTCAAAAAGGAAGCTAATGATTCAGATAAGTAAATAGGTAGGTTTTTTTGCAGGTCAATCAATTGTATGTAATAGTTTTATGTTTTGGTTGGTTTTGGGAGAGTTATCTTTGGTTATTGTAATCTCCCAGGACTGTAAATGTAACCACGGTATTCTTCCACCATAAGTGAGGGTAATTAATAAAATTACAGTAGGTTTTTCCTTAGAGATTGATACATGAGATAAATAGAAAATTTTGAGGACAAAATTTTTCTAAGGAGGGGAGGATGTAGAGACCTGAGAAAAAATACAAACAATGAAAATGATAAAGGAAAAGGAAAAAGAAAAGAAAGAAATTTTAAAAGGGGGCATCAACAGGATCTTGTCGATGAGCGCCTTGTGCTCGTCAACAAGAGGATACTGAGAGCAGGAATTTCAAGCCATTAAGGATTCGTCGACGAACCCATTATCTTCATCAACGAACGCCCTTTTGTAACTCGTCGATGAGTACATGTGTCTCGTCCATGAGGACATGTGGCCAGCAGTCCATATATATATATATATATATATATATATATACTAAAATCATATTTTTGTGAGAAAATTTATTTTCTCTTCCTTCTCTCTCTCTAGGTTATGGCTCCTCCTCCTTCTCTCTTCGATTCCGGTTCTGTTTAAGCCCGTTTCAATGATCAAGAACCACCACGATGATCTAGGGGTGATTCTCTGAGTGTTAATTGGAGCGGATTGTTGATTTGGGGTCCTTGGGCACCACTCCAAGATCAGGGTAAGTAAGTTATTTTAGGTTTTAAATGATTATTTGGAATATGTGGACTTAGAAAATGTGTTAGATGATAAATATACTGGGGTTGAGTTGATTGAACTAGAGATAATGCGATTTCAGGGTTTCGAGTTCTGAACGCCGTGGGCGTGGTTTAGGGCTTTAGTAGGAAGCAGGTAAGGGGATAGATTAAGTCAAGTATTTTCAAAAAGTTAATCATTGAATATACAATATTTGATTTAGAAATGCATATATGAATTAGTATAGTTTTTGAGAATACTGATGTTGAACTAAGGAAACCTTAAAAACATATTTAATATTATTTTTGTCAGCAAAATATGTTTTCCTAGGCCAGATAATATATTACAAAATAGTACTCACTTATGTGTGGCATGAGTATAAATTTACTGTAAATAATGGTATGTTATAATATTTTATATTTTCACAGAACAAGCATGATTTGATGAAGGGAAGTACCTGTCAAAGAATAGCTCATTGAATTGTTCCCAGGTTAGTGCCACCTTTACCAGTCTCTGTCCTTTTGACAGCTTCCTAGAAAGCCACCAACGTTTCGCATCTCCTGTCATCTTAAACACGACGTAACGGACCTTCTGCTCATCCGTGCAGCCGAGTACTTCCATTATCTCTTTAATTTCTTGAACCTAGTTCTCTATAGCCACTTGATCAAGTCCCCTATCAAAAGTCGTAGGGTTCAATCTCATGAACTCTTTGATGCTATGACCCTGTTCTATAGATGGATAGTTCTGCACTCTAGGATCCATCCTCATTTCTGCTCTGACCTGACGGGCTATACCCCTTAACATAGTGGAGGTATCAAAGTCCTCCTTACTAGATGCATCTGAGTCATAAGTTCCTTCTCTAGTATCAACATCCTTACCTCTAGGATCCATCCTGAAAATAGGATAGAAAAGAGTTAAGAATTCCATTATCATAACCTACTCAACACAATCATTAAACTAAAATCCAATATTAGTCCAAATTCTCAACTTAAGGACCAGTCCCATAGCTTAGAAACGAAAAACATCTAAGGTTTGCCACGGTTTGTCTGAAATCATCGACTACTTCAGAAAAATCACAGGAAGCCATTGACGTACTTTCACCTCCAGGCTACAAGACAAAATCCTATAACTCTCAATGCGTAACCTACCCATTTCCTATCCTCATTGTCATCCACTCCTATACTCTAATATTAATCATCCCTAAGTCTACAGAACCTAAAACCTAATGCTTTAATACCACCTTGTGATGCCTCGAACCCACCAAAAGGGCTCGAGTGCCACGTGTTTCCATTTTCCTATATCTGATACTATAACATCAATTACACAACGAAAAAATAAATTAACATCCTTTATAACATACTAGAGTTTTATATACATAACCCAAAAGAGAGCATCCTCCAACATCCAGTATTCAAATATATACATCTCAGAAAACTTAAACAAAACCCAAAAATATACATCAAAAGTCTATACCCTCACTCTCACAAAAATGCTAAGACACTAGGCCAGCACCGAGCTCACTGAGCTTGATCACATGGAGATCCTAAAAAAGATAAAATTTCATATCGGGTGAGACACATCTCAATAAGACATAGCACCAGTGTGTAGCTATCATGAGATTTGTGTACAAAATATATAATCATCATTTACAAATTAATCCACAATTATAAAATCATTATCTATCCCTACTCACACACATACAACATATTTTACTAACGAGAGTTCCCAAAGATTGGGGTGATTACCCACCCATACAAGTAACAACCCTCTGCTCTAATACCTTATGCAACCAATGGCTACAACTAAAGCATATCAGAGCACTTATCTTACTCGGTAAGCCCTCAGGATGATAGTTTATCTTGTATTCACACACATTCACAAAAATGTTTACTAGTGAAGGTTCCCGAGAATGGGGAAGATTACCCGCCCATACAGGTAACTTCCCTCTGCCCTAATACGTTATGTAGCCTGGTATGGCTATATATGATACCTATCAGGGCACTTGCCTATCTCAACAAGCCCTTGGGTGGAGTGTTTACCTCGTCCCAAATAAATATAATACTACAATATATCATACATTTAATACTACAATTCACATTCGCTGAGATTGAGGCATTACGTGTCCCCGTCCCTCAATCCAGCCATACACAATTATCGTCATCGAGACATTACGTATCGCTGTCCCCCGAAACCTTTCACAATAATCGTCATAGGGGCATTACGTATCGTCGTCCCCTAAGACCTTTCTCAATATTACACATCACATAAATTTGTTTCCCATTTGTTGTTCTCATATTATACATATGGTTAAATTAAACAATTATACATTTAGAAGTCAGATTGGTTGTTCCCATACTGGTCTAGACTCCAAGAGGGACTCAAACCTTCTCAGCCCAATCGACCATCCTGTCTCCACACTCTTTCTATGTGTCGGTGCACTAAGCTCTACAGAAATCACGGGCAACAATACTGTGCCTCACTATAGTCCACTAGAGTTCTCAAATCATACATTGCAATTTAACATTCACATCCTGCTCTGATTAAACAATTCACATGCAGTATATATTTTAATCACATTTCAGTATTTCTAACATCTCATAAATATATCATACTTCAACACAGTAATTTCATTTTACTCATGCCACACAATTTAAATAATACTCATAATTATATCATCAGAAATAATAAAAGTCAACCCATGTTTATCATTAGTTTTACTGAAAATACACATCAAATTATCTCCACAATTTCAGAAAACTCATTACTTTAATCATTCCATTTTCACAAATAATAACTATAGCCCTAGGCTCAAAAATCTCAGTTTAAGCGGTTTGCTTTCAATACTTGTAGGATAATCATATAAATACACAAATAATTTCCATTTTAACCAGTGAAATTTTAAATCAACTAGCTTAATCTATTCCCCTCACCTAGTTTCCTAAACTATGCTAGCAGGGACCCAAAAATAATGCCTACGGTGCTCATCCAAACCCTAGTTTATCAACTCAAATCCCAGATCAACAATTATTAAACATCCCCAAGCCCATACATCCTTTTTAAATAATCATATACTAAACAAATGACTCATTTCTACACTTACCTCAACTTTGGATAAAAGCATGGAAAGACCCCGTTCGAGAATCCACTCCGCTATACTTGTAGAAAATTTCCCTTGGATTCTCGTAGCGGCTTCCAATCATCAAATCAGGCGACAAACGATGAGAAAGTCGAAGAGAGAGAGAGAGAGAAAAAAAGATAGAGAGAGAGAGAGAGAAGCGTCATTTTTAGAGAGAGAAAAAGGGAGATTTAGGTTGCTTAATGAGTAAGAAATGAAATTTTCAATTTATAAGCTGTTGACTTGGCCAACCTCGTGGACGAAATGACGTCTTAGTCGACGAGTTACAGAAGAACGTTCATTGATGAAAGAAGGACTTTGTCAATGAACCCAAATCCTAAAAGTTCTGCTGCTTGGGATATTTTCATCGATGATGCCTGAACTTCATCAACGAACCACTGAAGGACCTTCATTGACAAAAATAGGGGATTCGTCAACGAATCCTACTATTTCTTAAAAAATTTCCCCCTTTTCATTCCTTCATTATTTTCCATAAATAAATTTTCTAGGTCCTTATAGTTTTCCTTTGTTTTCCCTTCAAAAAAAAAAAAAAAGTTGGTGACTCTGATTTTTAGCCATTCATGATTATCTTACTAGAGTCTTTGTTTCCAGTCTTTGTTTCCTTCAGGTTTTCTTGTTTTGGGTTCGCTATGCAACTCACATTTCATTGGCTCCCCCAAATAGAATTTGATATCGACATGTTCATATTGGTAGGTGTATATGTGAGTTTAGGCATGAATAATGACACATATTTGTGGATGTGTGTTTACTATAGTTTGGTGAGTGTTTTTGAACGTAGGTCTTGGCATGAACGTGAATGGGCAGCATATGCATGCATGGGGTGGGAATCATAAATAAAAATGCATAACAATTGAGTGGAAATGCATGACTTAATGATGCCATGATAGTACATATAGAGTGCAACCTATATGCTTAATAGTGAAGTGGAATCTATATGGGTATGGATTAAATAATATTAGATTACATTCTTGAACAAGATGCGTATATAATGAATGATTGGGTGCGCAAAAGTGTGCAAAATAGTGTATTTGAATGCAGGAATGTGTAGATGGGTATGGATAAGTGCATGAATTTGCATTAAATTATATGTCAATAAGTATGCCTACATGTATGTGCACAAGGACTTGGGTACACATATGAATTTGAGGTATATACACTGCATATGTTATGTTGCACATACAAGGAAAAGAGGAATCGAACTGTGTACCTAAATAAATTGAAATTCAAGATGGATGTGGATAATGGACATGTATGTACATGGTTGGGAGTGAATGATAGTGCATATAATAAGATTTAGATACATACATAGATGTGGTAGCATAGGAGCAGGAATGTGGATAAAAGGGATGGATGCATTGAATACAAGCATGGATGCATATGTAATATAGGAATACGAAATTGCAAGTACATAAATGAATATGTGTTATGTGATAATGTGCATGTGGGTATATGTATATCTAAAATATGTGTTTTTATATATAAAGTGCATGTGTATTTTATATATTGTAAAATAAGAATTCATGCATGATTTTGGGTATGCAAACATAAGAATATAAATATGACTATGAATGAATGAATGATAAATACATTTGATAATTGTAAATGCCCATTTTTGATCTAGAGGTTCTCTAGTGTTAATCAGCAGGCTTATGAGAGGTTTTAACCCCTTTAGGGGGCTTTAACTGTGATTCAAGACCTCTCAAAGTCTACTCCAAGGACACTCTAGGAATTTGTGATTTTAAAAGGAGCCCTAGCTTCCTTTTGCCTATAAATAGGTGGAGAAGCTAGGGGAGACCCACAAGAAGAAAGGGATGTTATAATTGGTGATATCCCTAGAGTGGGTTGAATTAAATAATTTAAATTTTAGGTCAAATATTTAACCGATTAACAACCTAAATCAAACTTGAGTTTAGTGTATATAAGACAATCACAAACAATGCATAAACATAAATATACAATTGCAGAAATTTAAAGAGTGTAGAGATAGAGAAAACAAACCCACGATTTTACAAGGTTCGGCTATACTCGCCTACGTCCTTGCCTCAAGACAACCACTTGAGGATTTCCACTATTCACTCCTTCAACAAGGCAGAGCTACCTTTTACAATCCCTCCTTATAGGTGGAGAAGCAATATCCCCTTGCTTGGCACGATTCCAACCTGAACCGTGAATGAAGAAAAAAAATACAATGGTTTGTGTACAAAGAATGCACCTTAAAGAGCTGATGAGTACAATGAAAGAACAAATCTAATACACTCTCAAGAATTAGAATGAAGCTCAATGGAGAGGAATGATGTTCTCTAAGTATTTTGAAAATATAAATGTAAGAGAACTTGCAAATTAAGTGAAATATGTTTCTCAATATTGCTCAAAGATTAAAAGATGTTCAAAAGTGTTCTCTAACTCTCTAAGCCTAGTATTTATAGGCAAACTTGAAATATAGCCGTTTTATAGCCATTAGAGAGTTTAACATATATTTTATTTTAGAAAATAGGACCGTTTGATAGCGATTCTTGGATTTTCCCGAGAGTTCCAGTCAACTGGACTGAGGTTTGGTCACCCGAACTGTAGGCAATTTCCAGAATAGTGATTTTTGGTTGCCCGACCTTGTGCTCCAGTTGCTCTAATCATCCTGTATGAACTTTGGTCGCGCGGACTCAACCTCTGGTCGCCCGGCTGCCTTATATTTTTGAGTTCTTGGGCCTTTTCATATTCAAACACTTCTTAGACCTTTTGAAATATTTTATCACTTTAATAAAATGATTTTCCATAAAAAAATTTAAGTCCCTAAAGTCCATCTACAGTCAAGTATGAGCTTCACTTCAAATTCATAAGAAATGTACTTACAATCAAACATAAATGCAATACAAATGAAAATTCTTTAAGTCTTCAATTATTGCTTCTTTAAATGCTCCATGAAATATGCCAAGTGATGTGTCATTGAATGCTTCATGGCTTCCATTTTGCATTGGTCATCATGCTATCTTAAATCAACATTCCTGTTCACATACTTAAAGCATAATGAGATGCTTTGGTTTGTCATTATCAAAACAGGATTAAGCTAAAAAAATCCAATAAGGGAGAGACTAAGGAAAAGGCTTGCACAACTCTAACCCCAGAAGAGAGAAAGAAATAAAGAGAGAAAAAAAAAAAAAAGAAAGAAAGAAAGAAAGAAAGAGGATAATGAAAAAACAAAAAGGAGAGAAAAAGGAAGAGAAGGACTAGGGAGGGGATTTTGGCACAATTAAAAAACCATAGAGCTAGACAAGAAAAGAGAGGAGGATAGGGGGTACGACTACACACAAGCAAGAGATGAGAGAATAAGGGGGGGACTCACAACAAACTCTAGAGAGAAGAGGAGAGCTTGCATACTAAGCACCCTAGCTAAGTTGGAAAAGAGGACGAGGAGAACCCTTTGAACTAGAGAGGTTAAGAGTTCTTGAAGCATTTGGTCGCAACCTTAAATAAAGCATCAAGGTGACCCTTTTAGTACTTCTATATGGCAACATATGTCTTTATTTCTAGGTTCAATGGAAATATAACGAGCATATTATGGTTTATTTTTGTGATGAATCTTCATAGATGAAGTTTTCATAGTTGTATTTCTTTTTTTGAATGAACACTCCTCACATGCCAAATTATATATGTTTTTTGTAACATGATAGAACATGGCCTCTAGGGTTCGGGCCATGGCAGCAGTTGCAAGAAGTAGTGGTGGCTATGTTGACTTTTTGAGTCCGATATCTGTTTTGATGCTGACAAACCACAAGCTACTTATGTGTGTATTTAGCATTTGAACATGTTCATATTTCAGATCACACATAAGGGATAGGAAAATAGAAACCAAGATAGATATTAAATCTTATATCGTGTGGCGTTTTCCAAGGATGACATATGAGCAAAAGAAGAAAGAAGAAGACAGTTAATTTTATTGTAATTGCATTGAGTTTTCTAGTATGTAATAATTGCATCTCATGCATGATAATGATTGTATACTCAAAGGCTATAGAATGACCATAAGATCCATATTCCCTTCAATTAAAATTCTATGACTTATTCACACATGGTTAAATAAGTCCAAGGAAAAAAACAAGGAAAATCATGCACTTTGAAAGAGCCCCAGTCGTTCAAACCTTAAGCGTTCAAATTGCTTCGGCCAACTAAAGTTTTTATTAATGATTTTTTAAGGGGGTCGAGTGACCATCATGATCAACACACATCTCCCTAGGTCACCCGATGCATAATACCTGACTGACACATCGACCTCGATAGACTGGCCCTCAAAGGTAAAATTTGCATGGTTGACCGAAATGGACCATTCAGGTAACCGACGTCAAAGCTCAGATTACTGAACCTAAGAAGGGGTTCGGATCGCCTCACCTCAGCCGATCGACATTGTGATCGATCAACCAAACCCATAAGGATTTTCAAATTTGCTCTGTTGGTTTGGACGACTGGCCTATAGCTCCGGGCAACCGAACCTCTCGGGTTTGCAAGTTTTTACCGCACAAAATAGAGGTTAATTTTAATTAATCTTTTTCCAAAATTCCCTCCATGTCCCCAACGGTTTAAAATTTCGAGAATTTTATATATTCCCCCTCATTTTTGCTGATTAGCAAAGAGATTAGCAAGTTGATTAGAAAAAATCCTCTAAAAAATATTTGTGCTTTTATTGCTTACATTCTTCAATATTCAAAGTATACTATACTCTCTCTTTGATTATTTCTTGCAAAATTTTTAAAAGTAGAGAGCATCATTTTTCATACTCTTCATTTGCAAACCAATTGTAACTTGAAGAGTGTTTGATCTTCACTGTTCTAAGCTATATTCAACATCCCCTAAACTTAATCTTGCAAATATTTGTTGGAGATATTCTTGTGCATACTTGAAAATATTTATTTGTGTAAGGGTAATCGTCATCATCTCTTATTCTTTATTATTGAAAAATACTTTTGGAGATGTTATTTTCTTTGGATATTAGATCTTTGAAATATGCATAGTGAATATTTCATACCTAAGTCAAAGATCGTTTATATTATCCTCTCACACATTATTTGATTAACATATCTTTGAGAGGTGAATTTCACCAACTCTATTGAGTATAAATCTTTATCATTTGTGAGTGCGTTGATCATTTTTTGGTACATATCTGCTTAATGTAAGAAGAAAATTTATTTGTACACAAAGTTGTTGAATATTATTATATTCTTGACGTGTGGTCGAAAGAGGATTGCACTGGCCCATAACATGCACCAGATTGCTTAGACCTGGTTAAGAAAGCACCAGATGGTTTAGACCCGGTTAGGAAAACCAAGTACACATTTCTAAGGTGTGGTTGTAAAGGTTGGGGTCTACCTTGTGAATCTGGCTTGGGGTATTCCCTTGCCCAGTAAGGAAAGGGTATTGTAATCGGTGACACTCCACCCGTAAGTGAGAAAAGTTAGTAGAATTCTCTTGCTTATTAGCTTGAGGCGGGGACGTAGGCAGTATTGGTTGAACCTCGATAAAATATCTTGTGTCTGCTTTTAATTTCTTGCACTTTATATTCCTGCACATGTATGTTATATTTGATATATTGTGAATGTTGCACATGATTTAATTTCTGCATATTATTTTATCTACAAAATTGGTATATGCTTAGAAAGACCCTAGGTTTTGTACTACTGTTGCTGGTTTAGTAAAACCTATGAAGAAATTTTTAGTATCCAATTCACCCCCCCTCTTGGGATTACACCAATTCCAACAGGCTACAATAATCTAATCTAGATGTGGCCTACGATAGCAGCTATAAGCAATCACGGTAGCTGCAAAGAGTCAATCTAATTTGTTTTCACAATGATAGCAACTAGCAAAAGCACTATCTACGAGTTCAAGCAACAAATCCTACTACTAATAGCATCTTTAGTTGTTGGTTTAGAGGATCCAATGGGCTTATGCAGGGGTGGTATGGTAGGTGGCAGATGAAATTTTAATTGCGTATGAAAATAGGCCAGGTTTAGGTTGAGAGCACTAAAAGGGGCTACAACCATGGACTATTTGCAGCTACACATAGCAGAAGCTGCCATATCGTAAAGGGGGTTTTGCTACAGTTGGCAGCCAAGGTTTGCATGGAACCCTAGTGCGTGAGGAAGAAGACAACAAGCTTTAATTGGCCCATGCAAAGTGGTTCCCTTAAACCAGTTCAACCGGTTCTTTAGTTTGTTTGATTATTTGATTTATTTTATTAGTGGCTAGGGTTTACATGGAACCCAAATGCATAAGGAATAAGACAATAGGCTTTAATCAGCCCATGCAAAGCAATTCCTTTATACCGGTTCAACCCGTTCTTTAGTTAGTTTGGTTATTTGATTTGTTTTATTGATTTTATAATCCTCCTATATTTATTTAGCTAATTAAGTCCTATTTTAGTCATATATGAATGGATAAAAATAGGATTGATAAGGAAGAATGGTAAAAAGGGTAAGCCCTTAGCAAAAAGAAATCCCCTTCTTTTAGAAGCATAAAAAGCATATGGTTATGTCAAGATGCTATGGTTCGTTGTTTGTTTTTTGAAGCCTTTTATTTATGTTGAATATCTTATTAAAAGCCTTGTGATTCAACTATAATTTGAAGTTTGAATGCAACCTAATAGTAAGTATGTGCTAGTAATGATTTACATGGCTTAAAATGATTTGGATG
Source organism: Malania oleifera (assembly GCF_029873635.1). NCBI lineage: Eukaryota > Viridiplantae > Streptophyta > Magnoliopsida > Santalales > Ximeniaceae > Malania > Malania oleifera. Next base: position 116,206,111 of record NC_080418.1, on the reverse strand, counting down.
CTTGCATGTTAATGATGCTTAGTGGACTCAACCAGGTCATTTTCTTTAGGTGATTCATCTTAGTCATCTCCGTATTTGCCCCTCAAAATTCCTTAACCTGGCTAATTATGGATGATAGGGAATATTACCCCATATGGTGACTTTTTCCTTCTCAACCCTAGGCAGGGACAATTACTTTTCCATAAGCCTATATAGGTGAATGGGTACCAATGCTTGCACCACAAAATTTTGATTCTAAGGGAAAATTTGGAATTTTATTGACAATCAAAAGATTTACAAATCTCGTATTGAAGGGTTAACTTCAATCAACCATTAAAACCTTGATTGACAATAAGGAGATTTTCAAATCTCCTATTTAAGGGGTTAACTCCAATCAATCATTAAAACCTTAATTGACAATCAAGAGATTTCCAAATCTCCTATTTAAAGGTTGACTTTGATAAATCATTAAAACCCTAATTGACAATCAAGATATTTTCAAATCTCCTATTTAAGAGTTCTCACCAATCAATCATTAAACATTAGGACCACAACTGTTAACTCTATGAGTCCAATCCTGTTTTGATAATGACAAATCACTTGGTATTTGATCTGTGCATTGAGTTTGTGAACAGGAACTATATATATAGAGTGCACAGAAGGACAACAAGTCATGGAAGTTATGAAGATGAAAGCATACATATCTTGGCACAACTCATGGAACTCAAAGAGTACAAGAATGAAGATGCAAGCGACAAGTTCAAGAGCATCATGGGAATTGGTACTTAGACCTCATGTATATACATTTTCATATGATTTAATTTGAGGCACAAATCATACCTTAGAATGACCTTAGGACTCATGCATTTCATGAACATCATTAGGGGACATTCATGGACTTGGAAATAATGTCAAAATCTCGAAAAACATCTTTATAAAAGATTCAAGAAAGAAAGCAAAACAGATTTCTCAAACTAAAAGAAAAAAAATTCAGAAATTGGGAACTTCAGAAGACCGAAGTCAACGTTCATTCGTCTAAAGTGGCAACTTCAGAAGATCGAAATTAACCTCAGTCGTCTGAAGAATTTCTTCAAAAGACCGAAGATTAAGTTCAGTCATATGAAGAATTTCTGGTGAAACTCAGAACCTGGCAGAAGCACCTTAGAAGACTAAACTCACACTTCAGTCATCTGAACCCATCACTTTAGTCGTCTGAGCCCCAACCTCAGTCGTCTGACCCTATGTCCAGGTGATTTTTCGAAGCTTAAAAAGAACTTCAGTCATCTGAGCCTTTGACCTCAATCGTCTGAACTTGTGGGAAAACTTAAAATTTTAATTTTTATTAAAAGAACTTGCGAGATAATTTTTAATCCAACGGCTGAGATCTATTCTAAAGGCAAGATCATTATATATACTGAATATCTAAACCCTAGTGGTGGCTAAGACAAACAAGAAGAGAAGAGAACATATTATTGAAAGAGAATTGAAAAAATTGAGCTGATTGCTACACAATTGTCTACACTCCATCCTTTATTCATCTTCCTTGGGCAAATCAACTCAGAAAACCAAAAAGGATCTCACTCATACATCTTTTGTTCAACTTGGTATTGAGGTTTGATTAATCCATTTAGTTTTATTAAGAAACTCTCATATCAACATCTGTTTTTTGAATATCTTTAGAGAACTTTGATATTGAGTTTTTCACATTCATATAAAGATTGATTTTGACATGTACATTACTTGAGAAAGGTTTTAGCTATTGGTTGAATAAGTTTTTGATTCAAGAGTATATATATTTTCTCATAGATCTGATCATTGCAAAATCTACTTTTGAATATTTGATAAGGGGTTGATCTTATGTGTGCATATAGCAATTCATTTTGAGAAGATTACCACTTGAAAAGAGCTTTAGTTATTGCTTAAATATTTTTTGTTCAAGTGATTTTTTCATTTAAAGAGTTGATATTTTCAATATAACAAATCTAATTATTTGAAGATCCTTAATGTTTATAACTATATATATATTGAAGGATATTTTCTGAAAATCATATAGTAAGTGTGTTGATCTTTGGTATTCTCATCATATAGATACTTATATATACATTAATTCAAATACTACCAAGATCACATTGAGATTGAAATCTTGAGAGAAATATTGTTTTTGACAAAGTGTGTTTAAAATCTTTGCAATCTTCAAAGTTGTTTTTGTATTCAAAGATTTAACTTAAGTTCTCCAAAGCATTAATTTATATAAATATTTTTTGGGAGATTTGATAAAAAGGGATTTGTGTGTTGAAGGATATCATCCATAAACGATTGTATCGTTTCATACATTCTAAGCTTCAAATTTCATCATATGTTAATGTATTAGGAATTTGAATTGTACTCACTAGCTTTGTTTGGAAGCAATTTTGAGTGTTTTATAGATTTGATTGTAATTACGGTTCGGGGCTGTGAACCGGGTGTGAGAAGAGAGTTGTATCTCTTGTAAGCAGTGGAATAGGAGGGAGTTGTACCTCTTGTAAGCAACGAATTGTAAGGGAAGCTCTGTCCCAATTTAAGGAGCAGGGATCATAGTGAAATCCTTGAGTGAGTTGCTCAAGGCGAGGACGTAGGCTGAGTTGGCTGAACCTCGTAAAAACTGTGTTTATCTTCTCTCTTTCCTTTACTCTTTACTTTCTACACTACATTTGATTTATTTGTATTGCATATGTAGGTTGAATAACGTTACACACAATTAATTGGGTAAAAATAACTCATTAGTAAAATAAATTTGTCTTTATCATAAATCCCTGAAATTGATTTGCTAAATATGCAAGTAGGGATTAAGTGGTAAATAGATTCAAAGAATTTTAAAATACCCAATTCACCCCCCTCTTTGGATTACACCTAAATCAACAACAACCTCCGTTAACCCAAAATTCACGTATTGATTATATGCATCTTATTCAGCCCCTAATTAAGTTAATATATTTTAATGCTAACTTCCCCCTAATACTAACTTCCAAAGGAAAAGGTCATCTTTGAATTTCTTCATGGAAATCAATCAAAAAGAGTTTCATAATTTTTTATTTTTTACTTTATGTTTTCAAAATTTAGGGTTACCTGAGGCCAATTACCCTTTTCAAACAAGAGAATGTCAAGGCTTTCAACTTTATTTTTTGGGCTCTTGGACAATGTTTGAAATTAAAGATGTATTCCCAAGAGGAGGGGTGAATTGGGTATTTAAAATTTCTTAGCAGTATATTAGGTTAATTTTGCCCTTTTCATTTAGATTACCACAATCACACACACACACAAGAATATAATCAGCAACCTTACTATACCAATAACAAATCTAGATATATATGAATATGAAAGCTGAAATTTCCAATCAAACTTATCCTTCAACTAATTCAGTTGATCAAGTATCAAAATCAAATTTTCAGCTATACTCAATAATCACTTCAAAGTTTCAGCTACAATTAACAATTTTCTCAAGACACCCAATCAATAATATGAATTAAATAATGTTAGAATTGGTGTATTCCCAAGAGGGGGGTGAATTGAAATTTTAAACTTTTCTCCTAGGTTAAATCAGAAATCAATATGATTTAACTACTGAGGGTCTTTCTATATAATCCCAAATGCGCAAGTAAATATAATGTATAGAAATTTAAATCTTGCGCATCATTCACACCATAACATACAAGTGTGGTAAATATAGAGTGCATAAATATAAACAAACACACGATACATTATCGGGGTTTGGCTAACCATGCCTATGTCCTCGCCTCTAACTCGCAAGCCCAAGGATTCCACTAAAGGCTCACTTAAAGGGTGGAGTGGCACCGATTACAACCAGGTCAATTAGCACAGGGCTGACCTCAACCTTTACAACCAGGTCAATTAGCGGGGCTAACCTCAACCTACACCTTAACAGGATGGTGCACCTAACTTTCCTAACCGGGTCTAAGTCAATCCGGTACTATTTCAAAGAGCTAGTCTCCCTCTTTAGGCCTGTGCCTGGAAATACAATAAATTTGAAATACAATACAATGGTATAGTGATTATGCTTTTATGTAAAGCAGATATGTACCCAGTTACGCGTAATCACATACACCACCAAATGATATAATATGTAAGCTCAATGTGGTTCAATATATCAACTCTCAAATATATTTACGATCTATGTAATCGATGCGTGAGAGTGCAAACAAGTATAATCTTTGTGTCACAAGATATTCAATTAACGTGCTCAAACAAAGATGTCACTCAAGTCTCAACTATTCCAATCAGTAGAATATCTCGATCGTGCAAATATCGAATAGTGTATATGTTTGGTTTGCAAAAGATATATAATCTTTGTATTCAACAAATGATATGTAAGTTAATGAATATTGCAACAAAGATTAATATCACATAAACAAATATCCTTTCAAAAGTATGTCAAAATAAATCACCCAAGATATTTGAGAATGTTTTGATAAAATTTTTACAATCCAAAAACAAATACAAACTTCCCAAAATATTACAACGAATGTACAATACTTAGAAGTTTAATACAAGTCTTTTTAGGAGAGACTTATTAACAAAGTCCCCTAAGAACACTTAGGTTTGGCTCTCAAGAAAATCGAATCAACCAATCAAAACAAGGAGAGCGAGCCTTTCCAAATAAACACTCAATCAACTTATAGAGAGTTTAGGCAATAGTAGAAGGTAAGTATGAGTGAATGAGGTGAGAAAATGAGTAGTATGGATTTTGGGATTTTCAAGGAATTTCTCCTAATCAAGATTACTAATCCTCTACTAATCTTTGCAAATGATGGGTTTTTTATAGATGTTGGAAGAATTATAGCTGTTAGGACATGTACGGTATTATTAATATTGTTTAATATAATTTTAACCCTAATTAACCCCATTTAAAAGTAGTTAACAGCGGTAAAAATTTGGAGCAAATCGAGAGCATCGGTCGACCAAGATGGATTCGGTCGACTGAAGTTCATATGGCTCAGTCAACCGGGCCAATTTTGAATTTCATGGTCAGCCGATTGGAATGGCATGTTTGAGGCGATTTTTCAAAATCAGCGTGTTTCGATCGACCAGGGTGAAAATGAACTAACTGGTCAGTCGACCAAACCGTTGGATCCCATACGTGGGAACTTGGTTAACCAAGCTAGTACAACTGTTGACTTCAAGGGGTTTCAGCCGACTAGGGTCAAATAAACTATTATGGCTCGGTCGATCAGGAGGTGGTCAACTGGTTGACCCAGACCGGTTTCGATCTACGGGGCAGAATAAACTGCTCAAGACGGTCGACTGAAGGTGCACATTTGGTGCGTTTCGGTCCTGTTTCATTCCACAATCACCTTATTCAAGTGCCTAACACATACAAGTGCAATGGTGAGGGTCCTAGGTTCTTTTCTAAGTCCATTCGAAGACACCGAAAAAATCTAACGTCGGTCGATTGAAGGTTGACCGAAGGGTAATCGCTAAGGTCTTTCTAAGGTCATTTGCATTTTGAGCTTACACATTACATCATGCAGGTGATGCATGAAATTATTACAATCAAAGCCTGATTTACTATTATAGACCTTTTAAATGATAATAAAATAAAGTACAACATGTATAGGGTCTTCCAGCTTTAAGCTTTTATGTGCCATCAATATATCTACTAATATAGACATGCACATGAACTAGATATCCATTAAATACATAAGTATTTGTCATTATCAAAACTAGGATATGACCCGTAAGGTCAACAAATAATTTTGATATCTTTGCTGCAATTAAACACTTAATCTCAATACCTTTACCTTAGCAAATTCACTCCAGAATTCAGAGATTAAAGTTTGTCTAAATTTTCAACTTAACACCACAACCATACAACCAATATATTACCTTGATTCAATCACAATCAAGATCAATATTCAACAAGTTCCAATATTTAGCAAGTACTCAATGAATAAATAAATATACATGTAGGTTAAAATCTTGCAAGAATTTAAAGAGTAAGGGAAGAAAAGCTAAACACTGGATTTTTTACAAGGTTCGGCCAACAGCCTTCATCCTTGCCTCAAGCGGCTTGATTTGTACGCGTTAGAATCACAATATGCTTTAATAAAATCAATAAAGAGATGAAGCTCAAGATAATTTCACGATAATTTCACTAGTAATCTAATTAAAGAGTGAGGATTTCGAAAGATCAAATCAGATTTTCATGAGAAATTTTAGCAAGAACACAGCAACCTCTTCAAAAAAATTGCACTAGTATAACACAAGATTCTTAATTCGTATGTGTATATGAGTTAACCTAATTTGCGAAAATATAATCTATATATATATATATATATAGCAAGAAGGTTTCTTACCATTTTCCCTAAGTTTTCTTTGAGTTTGGAAACCAATTTTTCAAATTTGGAAACAAAATCAGCGCTGTTAAAAGTTTAAAACATCAACATCAGTCGACTAAGCCCGAGGGTCAGTTGCCTGAGCTCTTTTAAAAATAGCACATTCAAAAAGTCAATACTAGGTCAATCAAATGGTCCCAATAGTTCACTCGCCTGCTCCTATTCTATTCATTCATTAACAAAGTTAGTAGCATATATGTCGCCTGATCACTTGGCCACTCTTTGTTTTTCAAATTTTGGTTCCAAAACTTAAACTTGTCACTTGGAAAAATTATTTTAGAATTTATGAAAATATTTCCATGTTTAAAAATAGGTCTCTAAGTCCATAATATATTCTAAGAGCTTCAATCATCAATATTGAAATTTGAAGTACTTACATAAGACTTTAACAAGATGAATCTATCTAAATTCCTAAGTCTTTATGTTGTGAAGCTTCCAATATCCTTCTAAAAGTTAATCAATTCTTCAATAACCTTCATGTCCCTCATGACTTGAAGTTTTATAACCATCATGGCTCATAAGTTTGAGTGTAAACTTCATTCAAGCTCTTCAAGCATACTCACATGATTTCATTAAAACACTTGAGTCCTGAAACTTAACTAAAACAAACATGTTAAGTAACCTTGATTTGTTATCATCAAAAGGAGATTAAGCCTTGTTAGACCAACAATCTCCCTTTTTTTGATGATGACAAATAAGGAGCAAAGATGAGAAAGCCTTAATAAGGCTCCCCCTCACAATAAGCATGTCCTTAACAAGTTATAACATGAATTGTAGAATTTTCAAAACTCAGATAAGAATATATATCAAACCTTTAGTACTTTTAACATATATCATGCTCTCATATCAGAATATATATCAAGCTTGCTGCAATTTCAACATATATCATGCATTATTTAATATGACTCCCCCTAAATGTACTATTTCAATGTTCAATAAGGTACGTCATGTATAAGCTATATGCAATATTCAATCTCAACTACGTATTAACTTCATGCTCCTTTGCTATGCTATGTTGCTCATGTGCTCAATATTATGCTTAATATCATGCTCATTTTGCTAATACATCTCCCCCTTTTGACATCAACCAAAAGGATTAACTAAGAAAAATATCATGTAAAACATCTGAGCACCAAAGATCAACATTCAATTCACAAAAAAAACGTCCAAATTCAGCCTGCAATTCTCAAGTCAAGCATCCTTCAAGATGTTCAATCTAGTTATCCATCATTCAACATGCGAAAGATATTCAATATAATCCAAAGTCAACATGCAAAAGAACATATCCAAAATAAACATTAAAAAGGAAGTAGCAAAAAAAAAAAAAAACAGTGTCAAGAGCTGTAGCAACTCAAATTATACAACCCAAATTTGTTCAGTGAGATAAGAAATAAAATTTAGCTAAGCATCATCGCCACCGTCAATTTTCGTACCCTTTTCATCATCATCAGCCTCATCATCATCATCATCATCATCACCTGAGCTCGTTTCCATAGGAGCTTTCCCTCATGAAGAAGATGAGCCTTCCATGTAACGCTCAAGGCGTCTAAACCACTTATCAAAACCAATGAAATTTGACTAAAGTCAGTTGAAACCAGTACATATTTCACCACGAAAATCACTCAGTTGCGTATTCATATGCTATTGATAAGTTACAAACCATGAGGGAGCATCATCTACTGGTGGAGCAGCTTGTTAGGGTTCTTGTGTTGCTGTGCTAAAGCCTGTTGCAGAGCCCTACGTGCTCTACCACCCTTTGGCAACCAACTGTGTTGCTAATACTTTTCATACCCTATTTTCTTAAATGTAGTGGATGAAAAGATATCACAATGGGTTCGTTTTATAAATAAGGTTGATGGTGTGGTAACACCTAGATGTTCAAAGATAAGGTTTAAAATTCCTCCATATGGAAGAATTACCCTTCTAGCTTTTTCTCTTAAAATCATCCATTTTAACATCAGACTGGGAAAATCAAGACACTTGCCTTTTAGCAGACACCACATCACGAAGCAATCTAGGTAGGAGATATGATCATAGGACCCTACCCTGGCAAAATATTATAAGTGATGAGTTTTTGCGAATTTTGGGCTTGCAGATTTAGCTGATGATACAAAGGAGGTTGACCAAAATACATGGGTTATTTGGTCATAATCATCGGTAAAAACTCCTCCAAAGTGAAATCTTAGGCCATTATCCAAGATTGTCCAATGGGTGGACACTCAAATTCACCTTCTCGGATTCGAAGCCTAATGGCTAAGGTTTGAGGAGTGACCGCAAATGATTTGTTCATAACCTGGGTGGAGTACAAATTTTCCCCCTTCACCATATTCGCATAAAATAGCCTAACTAGATTTGGATAAACTCCTTTTGCTTGATAAGCAATAAAACATTCCCAACCTAAGGTATTGAACATAGGCAAATTTTGGGAAAAATCCTCTCTGAAGAAATCAACATCTAAAACCTTACCGAAGATGGGTTTGGTAGATCGAATATGTTCCCGATAAAGTTGTCTAGCATGCGGAGTCATCAACCACCTTTCTATGTATTGGGTATCGTCCTTCCCTGAGGTGGCTTGATTTGCCATTTTCTTTGTTCTAGGCATGATTTTGGAGAAAATAAATAGTAGAATCCTCTAAAAATATATAAGAATGAAATATGGAGAGGTATTTTGTAATGCCCCGAACCCTTAAACCCGGTCCGGTGCGTTAAACCTGATAAAAACCTAATAAACCATAACAAATACGCAGCAGAACACACAATTATGATCCTCAATTATATAATACCGGAGTTTACTATTCCTATCCATAATCTAAATTAACTATTCACCACCACTTGTAATCACATATATACATGTCTCTAAAACATAATCCACAAATTCCAATATTCACAACTATTCATCTATCTAAAGACTTCAATACATAAAACATAAAACATAAAATACACATCTCAAAATTAACATAAAAATATACTTTTTTCTCATTCTATTTCCAAAAACTGCTATAAAACCTTGAGCTCTCTCAGCTTGATATAGAGGAAATCCTGAAAAAGATAAATTCATATTCGGGTGAGACACATCTTAGTAAGGGAAGAAACAATATATTAAAACGGCATGTGGCTAACATAAGTTTATATAAAAACATGATATTTAACATTTGAAAACCATTAATATAATTTTTGAAATCATTCTCTGAACCTAATCAATCACATGCAAAAGATTTAACCCACGAGATTGCCCAAGGATAGGGGTGATTACCCGCTCATACAAGTAGCACCCCTCTGCTCTGATACATTTGGCAACCCGAAGGTCACTACTGAAGTGTATTAGAGCACTCACCTTACTCAGTAAGCCCTCTAGTGTTAGATTAATCTCGTACTCACGCAGTTCAAATAAAGGTTTACCAGCAAAGGCCCCAAGGATAGAGAAATCTACCCGCCCATACAAGTAGGTTCCCTCTGCCCTAGTGTGTTATGCAGCCTACTGCTACATCTGATACTACTAGCGCACTCACCTTTCTCAACAAGCCCTCGGGCTAAGAGTATTCCCTGCCCTAGTTGTAACATATTCTATTAGCATAAATACTTCTAATATCATAATACATTATTCTTTCTGTCATTATTCAACCATTCACATATGTTCATGTTCATAATTTTAACATTGCATTGCATTTCACTTTAAGTGACTCTTTCCCATTTACATTGTTCACATTTCACATTTCATTCCATTGTCATTTCATTGTCATTTCATTCCATTTTCATTTCATTCATTCGTACTACAGCTACTCTTTAACCGTCATCAGTTAGTCCACATAGAAATAAGTTAGAATCTGCTAACACAACTCCTTTTAGCTGTCATCAGTTAGTCCACATAGAAATGCGCTAGAATCTACTAACACGGCTTTCAGTTGTCATATATTTACATGGTTGCATTAACATACACAAGCAGCATAGTTCATATCATATTTCATTCTCAATGCATTACTTACTTAGCCTGCATCTCATACATTTTACATATATTTGCACTAAACTTACATTTACTCATGCCACACAATTTAGTAATAACATTCATACACATTCCTTGTAAAATAAGCCAACTTACATTTAAAATTTGAATACTGAAAATATAATTTCCATTTCTTACATAATTTTTCAGAAAATACCTTTCACTTTCATCAGTTCATTTTCACATATACATAACTAAATAAGCGGTCCTAGGCTCAGAAAACATAATTTACATAGTTGACATTTTAAAACCTATACCAAAACATATACATAAGTATAACATAATTTATTATCTTTTATTTCATAAAACATGATTTAATATATAATTTCCCTTTACTTGGTTTCTTGAACTACACCAATAGGGACCTCGAAAAATACCTACGATGCTCACCCGAATCCTAAATCAAAAATCCTAATTCCATTAAATCAACCCTAAATAAAATACTATATTAACATTTCCTAGGCCCATAAATTTTAAATAAATAATTATACCCTCAAATATAATCAATTTACCTAATTTCCCAAATCTCACTCTCGCTTTAGAGTGGGGCCTAGAAAACCCAAATTAGAAATTTACTCATATCAAAATGACAACAATTGCGACTAGGACCACCTAATGGTGCATGATCGTCGATTTAACGACAGATTTAAGGAAAAATTAAGGATTTATAGGAAATATACCTTTCCCCAAGAGTGGTGCCTACGCCGCCCCCACGACAAATCCGCTCCAGTAGAAATGTCGGTGGTGGAACTAGAAACCCAATGGTACCTTTCGTTTTCCGATCAGCCAAATATTTGTCGAGAAATCGAGGAGAGAGAGACGGAGACGGAGGAGTGAGAACGGACACAGAAGAGAGACTGAGAGAGGCGCAGCAGAAGCAAAGTGAAGAATCCAATCTGAATTTGGATTCTGGATAGCTTCTAAAGAAGCTTAAGTAAACTATATATATATATATATGTCTTATTTCAATATGTTTTTTTTATCATTCTATTCATTTTACTTGTTAATTTAAATAATTAATTTAATAACGTTTAATTAATTAATTGATTAATAACTTTAATTATTTTTTTTCCCGGGTTATTACATATTTTGAAGATTAAATGGAGGAATCTTCGTGGGAGAACACTTGGAGACGAAGGAGATGAGCTTTGGGAAAGTGGAGAAACAGATTCAGTAGACTGAAGTATGAAAAAGTTAGGGTTTTACGAAGAGATGGTATTTATACTGCCGCAGGTTAGTCGACTGACATGATTTTGTCAGTCGCCTGACTTATGTATTTTGTTAAAATTGCATAAGTCAATAGCGAGTTGGTCGACTGCACTCGAAGAGTCAGTCGACTGATGAGCCTGAACTTGAGATATTCGTAAGTTAGTGTATGTTCAGTCGACTGATGGTAAGTAGTTAGTCGCTTGTCCTTCAGGACTCTTGACTTACTAGATTATTTAACCCAACCACTCATTCTTATTAACTTCTCCTTCTCAAATTGCCTCTCTATTGTGCAGTAAGCCTAATTCTCATCGTATAGAGATGAACCTATCCTCTGAAAGAGGTTTTGTGAAAATATTTGCCCATTGTTCATCTATATTTATGAATTCAAGAATGATATCTTACTTTTGCACATGAACTCTAAGAAAGTGATGTCTAATGTCATTGTTCTTGGTTCTAGAGTGAGAAATATGATTTTTGGGAATATTGATAGCGCTGGTGTTATCACATTTAATCGGTACAACCGAATATTCTAAATTGAAATCCTTGAGTTGTTGTTTCATGTACAATGTCTGTGCACAACAACTACCTACTGCTATGTATCCAGTTTCAGCAAAAGACAATGCCACGAAATTCTATTTCTTGGAAAACCAAGATACCAGAGATCGTCCTAAGAAGTGGCGTGTACCACTCGTACTTTTCTAGTCTATCTTACATCCGGCATAATCCGCATGCGAATAGCTAATCATCTTAAAGGTGTTATCTTTAGGATACCATAAACTTAAGTCGATAGTACCTATCTAATACCTCAAGATCCTTTTGACCACTATTTGGTGAGATTCTTTAGGAGCCGCTTGAAAAAGAGCACACATGCAGACGTTGAACATAATGTTAGGTCTACTAGCCGTAAAATAAAGTAGGCTACCTATCATGCCTCGGTACTATTTCACATCTATTGGCTTTCCTTAGTCATCTTTGTCAAGACTAATAGGGGTTCTCATTGGAGTTCCTAATGGCTTGCCACCTTCTATATCAAATTGCTTGAGCAGGTCTCTTATATAATTTGATTAATTGATGAATGTGCCATTCTTAGCTGACTTGATTTAAAAACCAAGGAAATATGTCAACTCGCCCATCATGCTCATCTTAAACTCTTCTTGCATGAATTTAGCGAAGTCCTTGCATAATTCCTCATTTGTAGCACCAAAGAAAATGTCATCAACATAGATTTGGATGATGAGCATATCATTATTTTTAGACTAAATAAATAGGGTGCTATCCATTTTCCCTCTAGAAAAACCATTTTCTAACAAGAAGCCACTTAACTATTCATACTGAGCTCTAGGAGCTTGTTTTAATCTATATAGGGCTTTTGTTAGTCTAAACACATTATCAGGGAAATGAAAGTCTTCAAACCCAGGGGGTTGTACTACTTATACCTCTTTATTTATAAATCCATTCAAAAATGCGCTCTTTACGTCCATTTGGTAAAATTTGAAATTCTTGTGAGATGCATAGGCTGGTAGCATTTTAATTGCTTCCATTCTAACTACGGGAGCAAAGGTCTCATCATAGTCTATCCCTTCTTCTTGATTATAACCTTGAGCTACTCGTCTAGCCTTGTTACGGACTACAATATCGTTCTTATCTTTCTTATTCCTAAAAACTCATTTGGTGTTGATTACCAAATGATCAACGGGTCTAGGAACTAGATTCCAAACTTTATTTCTTTCGAATTAATTTAGTTCCTCTTACATGGTTACTGTAACGCTCCAGAAAGTGATAGGCTTGGGAATAAAAAATAATAAAATAAAATAAAAATTAATTAATTATTAAATAAATAATTAATTAATTAATTAAGTTAATTAAATAATAATAATTATTAATTAAACAATAATAGTATAATATACATTAGATATATATATATATATATATATATATAAAATAAAAAAACAAAGCTTCCTGAAGCTTTCCAGACACCCCCCTTCCCCTTCTTCCTGCGCACGTTTCCCCCCTCTTTAGTAACTTTCGTGAGCACTCTCTCTCTCCTCATTCTCTCTCCCTCTCTCCTCATTTTCTCGATGGATACTCGCCCGATCAAAAATGTGGAAAATAAAGTTATGGTATTTTTCCTTGTGAAATTAATATATTATGAACATTAGATGAAAACTATGTGGCATATGACGTATATTGAAAATGTGAAATATAATGATGAGTAATTTTTGAGAAAATAATGAAATGAGAATTATTGATATGTTAGTGGAAAATAATGAAATATGTTATTTATATATGAATAGAAATGATTTCTATGAAAATGAGATTGTGTAAATTACTGATATGGGTATTTTGAGAAATGTTGAAATACGTGAAACACGATATATACTATTATGAGATGATGAAATGTACACAAAAAATGACAAGAACATTTTTATTGAGATGAATTGAGATATACTAATATGAAATTAATGGTGTATATTGATATGAAAATATTGAAACATGAAAATGAGAATGTGAATTCTGAAACGTATATACTAAAATGTGAAAATGGGAAATATGAATACTTCAACATGGAATTGAAATGTGATGATTGAATTGAGTATACTGACTGTGAATACTGAGAAAATGTGAACATTGCAAAGTGCGACTGCTGCAATAGGATCATTGAAATATGATTGATGAAATACCAATACCGCATAATGATTGCGGGTACGTGTTAATGATAACCCTGATGGATGGTTATGGAAACCCTAATGATGGGTTGTGATATTGAGCATAGTACCGTTGCTAGTGGTGTAGTGCAACCACACGGACTCTTGGAGCGTGTGGCATGATAGTAGACAGAGTTGTTTAGTAGAGTTGTCGTGCCCTTTGAGTCCGGATCAGGGCTATAAGCCGGCCACCCGTACTACAGATGAGAAATATGTGATATGATATTTTGATCTAACTGGGTCGGCCAACCGCGATAGATCCAGCCTTCGGGCCGCACAACCTTGACCATGGAGGAAAGCATGGCGTGGAAACAAAGATGCTCAAGGTAGCCATGAGTTACATACGCGATGTTGGTACTAGATACCAAGGATACTAATGAGCCGGATATTGAAATGGAAATGGAAAGTGAAAGAATGATAAAATGAGCTAAAATGAGAAATGAAAGAAATAATAAAAATGAGGAATAGAAAATAATAAAATTGAGAAATGGATCCATGTGAGTTAATAATATAAATAATTGAGGCGAAGTGAAACTCTCCGCATGAGGGTTTACTGAGTAAGGTGAGTGCCTTGATAGGTATCAAATGTGACCATATCTGGCTGCATAATGTGTTAGGTCAGAGGGAAGCTACCTGTATGGGTGGATAATCTTCTATATTCTCAGGAATTTCGTGGGTAAATATATGTTGGAAATGAATGAACTTGAGAAATGTTTTAAAGCTTTTGAAAGCATGTGTTGTATATCTATATGATTATGAGAATATGTATAAAAGTGTATTTTCTCAGATGAAATGATGATTTGAAAAGTAAAGTGTGATATAACTGAACTCATATGACCACACACTGTAAATAATTTATTCCTTCTTACTGAGATGTGTCTCACCCAAATTATCTAAATTTTTTTAGGGAACAGAGATAGTGTAACGACCTA
Organism: Malania oleifera; assembly: GCF_029873635.1. Lineage (NCBI taxonomy): Eukaryota > Viridiplantae > Streptophyta > Magnoliopsida > Santalales > Ximeniaceae > Malania > Malania oleifera. The sequence continues at coordinate 116,190,897 of NC_080418.1, read as the reverse complement.
ATTTAATAAAAAAAAAATTTGTTACATATATATTGTGAAATTCCATTACTCCGATACCTATTATTATAAGTCAACCGACATTTCGGTCCAGAAAGGACCTATGAAAACTGTGCTACAACAACAACCTAAGCAGCGAGAAGCTAAATTCATAAAACCATAACCATATAAATACATTACAATACCAGAGTGTTTGAACAATTTCCAAAACATACATACACAACTGTTCCCAAAAATACCGTTAACTGAAACCAAGGCTATACAAAATAACCACCCAAAATACTCACTTTACTGATGGGGCAGTACAGTAGCCCCCTCTATCTGCGAGCCTGATCTGCTCGCCTAACTGGTTCACCAGAAAAATTGGGATGAGACAATGCTCAGTAAGACGAACTATGCTATCGCTAGTGTGTGGCAAATGAGTTACATATTTACAAAATCTGATTTAGAAATACCATTGATAACTGAATCTAAGAGAGAGCATGTATAAATAATGTACAGTATAGACTATACCTATGTTACTTAACATAATTGTTCTTATAAAATTTCTATTCATAGTACTTCTAGTATTCATAGTTACTTCTACTGTTTCTGTAAATTTGAGTATACATATAATAACTGAGAAAACTTTCTAGGATGGATAACTGTATGTTATGATTTAACCCCTCATGACAGGGTTGTGCACCCGTAGGCGAGACCTATCTTGGTTGGCCAACCAAAATAAGTCAACTGAACTCCGACAGTCAGATCGACCTCCTCAACCCTTATTTGAAAGGGAGCCTGTCCACAATGTAGGCACAATCAACTTCTGAAGACCATATACTATCTGAGTAGTGTGGTTGCACTCTAAACTGACTATAGCTACGGTACCGTGCTTTGTAAACTGATCTGTAGTTGTCCATCAGGGTCTGATACTATATAGTGTCAACTGTAATTTTGTATCAATTATATTTCTGTATGTCCTAGTTTCTGTAAAACTGTATAATCATGATATTATAACAAAAACTGTAAAATATCCTCCTGTCTGCTGATACTGTAAATCATACTCCTGAAAATATTGTAAAGCATCTTTCTATATATAACTATAAATCATGATTCCATAATTACAATAAAACCATAACTTGTAATTAAACTGTATAAACTATTTATCATGATACTATAGAAACTACATAGTCATATTTCTGTTAAAAGCTGTGTAAAACTCTGTACTATATCAATATTCTCATACCACACAACTAAAACTCATTAAACATAATTTATAAAACCATGTAAATTTCTGCTCTGAAAACTCATGAACACATACTATATTTTTTTTAGTAAAAATCTCAACTTTAACTAGCATAGCATATTTCCCTTACTTGATCGTTGGAAAACCCCTATTACAACTGGTCCAATATCCATAGGGTTCCCTATTAAACACCCTAAAAACAACATTCCCCAAAACAAAACTTCAGTATTTCTCTGTGTACTACATTTCTTATAACTATGGTTAAGCCAAATTTCGAATAAAAGTCTTACCCTGAAATTGGAATGGAATTCAAAACACTTCCACCAATGATCCACTCCAACAGGTTTGCAGAGAACTTTCCCAGGAGCCATGGTGGCCTCAGATCATTGATTCATTGAGAAATGGGGCTGGAATCGAAGAGAGAATGGGAGAGGGACGTTTAGAGAGAGAAAGGGGAAAGTCATGTGCCAAAATTATGCAAAAATCTGATTTTAAGAATACTTATAGCCCCGGATTCGTCGACGAGACATGTCATTTCGTTGATGAGTCCCTAAAGAAGGTTCATCAACGAACCTGAACCCTTCGTCGATGAATTTCAGACTGCCAAAACCCCCCTCTCGGTATCCTTTCATCGACGATACGTGTCCTTGTTAACGAGACTCTCATGTGTTCTCATCGACGAATCCCTTGTGTTCGTCGACGAAACCCTAATTAATTTTCGGGGTTATTACATTCTCCCCTCCTTATAAAATTTCGTCCTTGAAATTTACTATCTGTGATGAACACCATCCCATGGAGACAAACGATTTACTTATTTTATTACTTACCCTCACTTATGACGGAGGAATACTGTGGTTACATTCAAAGTTCTGGGAGATTTCAACTATAAAAGAAAATTTTCCCAAAACCAAAATACTGCATATCCTATACTCTACATTAAAATTACACTGTACTAAACAAAATAAAATTATCATTACTTTAACTTACACATCACTGCTGTAAACCACTAAACAGGTGGGGGTATTTTTGTCTAATTTCATTTTCAAGCTCCCAAGAAGCTTCTTCTACAGCGTAATTCCTCCATAGGACTTTTACTAGTCGTATCTTTTTACTGCACGATTCTTGTTCTTTTCTATCTAAGATCAGCACTGGAGCTTCCTCATATGTAAGAGCATCACTAAATTCTAATTATGTGTAATTAATAAAATGGGAAGGATCTGGGATGCATTTCCTTAATATAGAAACATGAAATACATTATGAATTTTGAATAGAGCTGGTGGTAAAGCTAGCCAATAGGCAACTAGCCTAAGGGCTCAACTTACCCTTCTTCCCAAACCTCATGATTCCCTTAAGTGGCGCTATTTTCAAGAACACGTGGTCCCCCACTTCAAATTCCAATTCCCGGCGGTGAGTATCTGCGTAGCTCTTCTTCCGACTCTGTGCTGTACTGATTTTATCTCGAATAAGTCAGACTTTATCATACGCTTGTTGCACTATTTCTGGTCCCAAAACTCGCCTCTCACCAAGTTCACTCTAGTATAATGGAGGCATCTCCTACCATAGAGCACTTCATAAGGTGTCATGCCTACACTAGCCTGATAGTTGTTGTTGTAGGAAAATTCCACTAGTGGAAAATACTGAGTCCAGCTACCCCCAAAATCCAATACACACACTCGAAGTATATCCTCGAGTATCTGAATTGTTCTCTCTGTCTGACCATCTGTCTAGGGATGGAAAGCGGTGCTGAATGCTAACTGAGACCCCAAAGCTTCTCACAAGCTCTTCCAGAATTGTGATGTAAAGCATGGATCATGGTCTAAAACTATAGATACAGGTACTCCATGGGATCGAACAATCTCCTGAATGTAAATCTCTGCTAATCTGTGCATAGGATAGCTAACTTTAATGGGTAGAAAATGAGTTGTTTTCGTTAGCCTATCCACAACTACCCAAATGGCATCGTGACTATGTGGCGCTGGCGATAACCCAGTAACAAAATCTATGGATATGTGGTCCCACTTCCACTCAAGGATGTAGAGTGGCTGCAACTATCCTGTTGACCTCTGGTGCTCAGCCTTAACCTACTGGCACGTCAAGTACTGCTGCACAAATTCTACAATCTCTCTCTTCATACCACTCCACCAGAATTACTATCGCAGATCCCTATACATTTTCATACTGCCAAGATGAACTGTGTATAGAGATCTGTGAGCCTCCTCTAAAATTGTTCTCCTAATATCATCATTCACAGGCATGCACAATCTGGTGTGAAATCTTAGAACCTCGTTGTCAGAAATGCCGAATTCCTCTCATTAACCATCCTGTACTTAGGCTATTACCTCTGCTAATTATGGATCATTCCCTTGAGCAGTTTTAATCCTTTCATATAGCGTAGGCTGAATTACAAGATTGGCAATAAATACCTGAGGATCATCCTCCACAAATTCCACGCCAAGCCTCTCTAAGTCCATCTGATTTGGGTGCTGAATTGCTACTGCTAACTGCACTGTAACCCCTGATTTACAACTCAGTGCATCAGCCACCACATTTTCTTTACCTGGGTGGTAGCTAATGGTGCAATTGTAATCCTTGATAAGTTTTAACCATCTCCTTTGCCGCATATTTAACTCTTTTTTGCGTAAAGAAGTATTTTAAACTCTTCTAATTAGAAAATATTTTACATCTCTCACCATACAAGTAATGCCTCCAAATCTTTAGTGCGTGAACCACTACAGTCAATTCCAGATCATGGGTAGGGTAATTTTTTTTATACTCTTTTAACTGCCTGGAGGCACACGCCACCACCCTACCATGCTGCATCAATATACAACCGAGCCTTTTCAAAGATGCATCACTATAAATTTCATAACCATCACCTCCTGATGGAATCGTCAATACTAGTACAGCGACAAGTTATTGTTTTAATTCTTGAAAACTCTGCTCACATTCTTCATCCCATGCAAATCTGACATTTTTCCTGGTCAGCCGCGTGAGAGGCCTTGATAAGGCTGAAAACCCCTCAACAAATCAGCGGCAATGGCCTGCCAGTCCCAAGAAACCTCTGACTTCCTCAACATTCTTCGGCCTGGCCTAATTCACCACCATGTCAATTTTACTAGGATCCACAGAAATACCATCCCCTGAGATCACGTGACCCATAATGACACTTTCTCTAGCCAAAATTCACATTTACTAAACTTGGCATACAACGTCTTCTCCCTAAGCGTCTGCAGTACCTGCCTCTAATGCACCTCATGATCCTTAAAATTCCTCGAGTAAACTAGTATATCATCAATAAAAACCACTACAAATTGGTCTAAATACAGGTGAAAAACTCTATTCATCAAGTCCATGAATACAGCTGAGGCATTTGTCAAACCAAATGGCATAACGAGAAATTCATAGTGCCCATACCTAGTCCTAAAGGCTGTCTTTGAAACGTCATCTGCTTTTACCCTCACTTGATGATAACCTTATCTGAGGTCGATCTTGGAATACACTCGTGTACCCTGGAGCTGATCAAACAAATCGTCTATATAGGGTAGAGGATATCTGTTCTTAATAATGACCTTGTTTATCTCCTAGTAATCAATACACATCCTTATAGACCCATCTTTCTTCTTTACGAACAACACAGGAGCTCCCCACGGCGATACACTGGGCCGTATAAATCCCCTATCCAGCAAGTTTTGCAATTGATCCTTTAATTCTCCCAATTCAACTGGAGCTATACGGTAAGGAACCTTAGAGATTGACATTGTCCCTAGAGGTAAATCTATAGCAAAATCTACCTCACGAAAGGAGGCAACCCAGGCAGCTCTTTTGGAAATACATCTGGAAATTCTCTTACCACTAGTGTACTGTCAAGCTTTGATTTATTTTCTGACACCTCCTTTACAAAAGCCATATACCCCTGACTTCTGTACAGGAGTAGTCTGCTTGTTTGCATAGCTAACGCTAATTGCAATGAAGCACATACACATGAACCCACAAATCTGAATTCTTGCTCGCTAGGGGGTCTAAAAATTACTACTTTCTGATGACAATCAATACTAGCGTGATTAACTGCCAACCAATCCATGCCCAGTATTATATCAAACCCTTACATATCTAATACAATCAGGTCAGTTGGTAACACTCTCCCCAGAATTTCTATTGGATAATCCCTGAGCACTCTTTGACAACACACCACTGACCTTGATAGTGTAGCTACCGACATTCCCACGTCTAAATATCGGGTCTCATTTCCAAACAATTTGACATAGGTCGCAAAGACAAAGGAATAAATAGCACCTAAATCAAATAAAATAATAACTTGATATGATAGAACAGTAAAAGTACCTGTCACTACATCTGGGGCAGTCTTAGCATCACCCAGCGTCAAAGTATAAACCCTCGCCGGGGCTACATTCCTCTGCTGGCCACCACGTGACGCCATATAACCTCCCCGATAGGGTCTAGGAGCTGAGACCTGGGTCGGCTATCCTGGGCATGCTCGTGCCATGTGGCCTGGTCTCCCACAACAATAGCAAACATCTCTCTTTATCCAGAACTCCCCCAAATGTCGTCTCCCGCACGCCTGACATATTGGGAAGGTCTGAATACCCTAATTCTCATAAGGTCCTATCGTCTGCCTCTGACCTCCCCTATCACGGCCTCCTCTCCATGGCCCCCAACTGAACCCTATCTGAAAAATCTAAGGCATGGGCCTCTTTCTCTAACTCTAAGCTACAATACCCCTCTGTATGCCACTCTCAATAATCGTAGCCCTATCTATGACCTCTGCAAATTTCTGAGCCTGAAAACAAATCACCTACTCAAACAAGTTCTACCTCAACCCTTCTTCAAACTTCCTTACCTTTTTCTCTTCGTCTGGTGCCAAATGCAGGGCAAATCCTGACAACTCAATAAATCGAGCTGCGTACTGAGATACTGTCATCTGCCCCTGAACTAGGTGCATAAACTATGCCGCCTTCATGCTCCGAACAATAGCAAGGAAGTATCGCTTAAAGAACAGCTCTTTAAATTGATCACATGTCATCGGCACTGGATCCAGCCTTTGTTCTTTAATCAGTCGCGCTGATCTCCACCAGCGTTTCGCCTCTTTTGTCAGTTTAAACACCGCATATGCCACCTTCTGTTCATCCGTACATGGAAGCATTGCCAACATATCCTTAATGTCCTGGAACCAATTTTCTGCCTTAATCGGATCAGCTCCTCCAGAAAAAGATGGGGGCTTCATCCACGTAAACTGCTCGGTTATACAGTTACACTCCCCGGAGCTCCTAGCCATTTCAGCCATTGCCTGCTAGGTAACACTGTGTAATACTGCATCAGTATCTGCACCACCCATACTAGATGGTCCTAGTCCATCTCCCCCAGCATTTGTACCACTACTTCTTGGGTCCATCTTGCAAACAAAGAACACACTTTAAAGACCTATCTCTCGAGCAAAACCCATTCTATTTCATTCAACTGAAATACTATATCCATAGTTAACTACCCTCCCTGACCTTAATTCAAAATCCAATTCTGCAATTTAAGCACACGACTTGACAATAGTTTACTATGGCTTTCCCGAAATCGTCACCCCAGGAAAGACACAGAAACCACCACGGAGATCCTGTACCCAGATCACAAAACAAAACCTCAATCATTTCTTATACTCTGGTATTGCTTCCGCTGCACTCTAGACTCATAACCTAGCAACCTAGGCTCTGATACCAAACTGTAACGACCTGATTTAATAAAGATTTTTTTTCCTTACATATATACTGTGAAATTCCATTACTCTGATACCTATTATTATAAGTCAACCAACATTTCGGTCCAGAAAGGACCTATGAAAACTATGCCACAACAGCAACCTAAGCAGCGAGAAGCTAAATTCATAAAACCATAACCATATAAATACGTTACAATACTAGAGTGTCTGAATAATTTCCAAAACATATATACACAACTGTTCCCAAAAATACCCTCAACTGAAACTAGGGCTATACAAAATAACCACCCAAAATACTCACTCTAATGATGGGGCAATACGGTAACCCCCTCTATCTGCGAGCCTGATCTACGAGCCTAACTGGATCACCTGAAAAATGTTAAATCATTGGGATGAGACAATGCTTAGTAAGACGAAATATGCTATCACTAGTGTGTGGCAAATGAGTTATATATTTATAAAATCTGATTTAGAAATACCATCGATAATTGAATCTGAGAGAGAGCATGTATAAATAATGTACAGTATAGACTATACCTATGTTACTTAACATAACTATTCTTATAAATTTTCTATTCATAATACTTCTAGTATTCATAGTTACTTCTACTGTTTCTACAAATTTGAGTATACGTATAATAACTGAGAAAACTTCCCTATATGGATAACTGTATGTCATGATTTAACCCCTCATGATAGGGTTGTGCGGGCCCGTAGGCGGGACCTATCCTAGTTGGCCGACCAAAATAAGTCAACTGAACTCCGACAGTCATATCGATCTCCTCAACCTTTATCTTAAGGGGAGCCTGTCCATAACGTAGGCATGATCGACTTCTGAATACCACATACTATCTGAGTAATGTGGTTGCACTTTGAATTGAATATATCTACAGTACCATGCTCTGTAAAATGATCTGTAATGGTCCATCAGGGTCTGATACTATATAATACATTACTATATAAAAACTATCTGTTTTACTATGATTCTGTATTAACTGTATTAACCATGACGCTGTAATAAACTGTATTTCAGCGTCAACTGTAATTCTATATCAACTGTATTTTTGTATGTCATGGTTTCTGTAAAACTATATATTCATGGTATTATAACAAAAGCTGTAAAACATCCTCTTGTCTGCTGATACTGTAAATCATACTCCTGAAAATATTGTAAAGCATCTTTCTATATATAACTATAAATCATGATTCCATAATTACAATAAAACCATAACTTGTAATTAAACTGTATAAACTATTTATCATGATACTATAGAAACTACATAGTCATATTTCTGTTAAAAGCTGTGTAAAACTCTATACTATATCAATATTCTCATGTCACACAACTAAAACTCATTAAACATAATTTATAAAACCATGTAAATTTCTGCTCTGAAAACTCATGAACATATACTATATTTTTCTAGTAAAAATCTCTACTTTAACTAGCATAGCATATTTCCCTTACCTGATCGTTGGAAAGCCCTTATTACAATTGGTCCTATATCCGCAAGGCTCCCTGTTAAACACTTTGAAAACAACATTCCCCGGAACAAAATTTCAGTATTTCTCTGTGTACTACATTTCTTATAACTATGGTTAAGCCAAATTCTGAATAAAAGTCTTACCCTGAAATTGGAATGGAATTCAAATCACTTCCACCAACGATCCACTCTAGTAAGTTTGTAGAGAACTTTCCCAAAAGCATCGTGGTGGCCTCAGATCGTCGATCCAGTGAGAAACGGGGTCGGAATCGAAGAAAGAAGGGGAGAGGGACGTTTAGAGAGAGAAAAAGGAAACTCCTGCGCCAAAATTCTACAAAAATCCGATTTTAAGAATACTTATAGCCCCGGATTCGTTGATGAGACACATTATCTTGTCGATGAGTCCCTAAAGAAGGTTCATCCATGAACCTAAACCCTTCATCGACAAATTTCAAACTACCACAACCCCCTTCTCGGTATCTTCTCATCGACGAGACTCTCATGTGTTCTTGTCGACAAATCCCTTGTGTTCGTCGATGAGGTCCTAATTAATTTCCTAGGTTATTACAGATAGGCCAGGTGATAGAGCTCCGAGACCATAGAGAGCTGAGACCCTGACACACAGGATAAGTTCTTGGACTAGGGAGGTGTAATTCCCCAAGGGTTGTGTTGTTTTTGGGTATGCGATGGTAATGTATATATATATGTATGTTGATACTCTAGGTATTGTATTCTGGTTGTTATGTATATACCGTCTTCCACTGTTAGGTTGTATAAATGAAATGACTATTTACCCGGTACCCAATGTGGGTCGACTAATATAAGTGGTAACCAGGTTGTTGACATGGTCAATTTGTGAATATTGTTGATGATGTGTGAATACTTATTATTTTTTTATAAAAAAAATTGGTACAAAAATCGGGGCATCGCAGTTTGGTATCAGAGTCTAGGTTGCTAGGTTTTGTAGACTTTAGTAGACAACAGAACACAATACTAAAGTACACAATACTAAAGTGTAGGAGTGGATTTCGATGAAAATAAGAGACGGGTAGATTGGAATGTGAGTTAGTGATTGTCAGAGGATGAGGTGAGAATTTAAGGTTCTATCTTTTAGCTTAGAGATAGGAGTACTGGGATTGTTTCTGTGTTTTTCCTGGGGTGACGATTTCAAGAAAACCATGGATACTATTACTGGGTCTTATTTTTGAGTGGTAGGATTGAATCTTAAATGGGAATTAAGGATGTGGAGATAAATGGTCATAGAAGAGTAATTTAAGAATTATAGCAGTGTATTGGTCATGTGATAGTAATTGTATGCTGAGATTAGTTGCTCCCTTTGTAGGATGGATCTGGGGAACAATAACATGAGTGTGGGAGGTGATGGAGTAGGACCTTCCAGTATGGGTGGTGGAGACCCTGACACAATATTGCGTAGCGTCACCCAGCAGATGATGGCTGAGATGGCCAGAAGCTTGGGGGAGCGGAGCTGCACGATCGAGCGATTCACACGTATGTGACCCCCATCTTTTGTTGGAGAAGCGGACCCACTAGTAGTAAAGAACTGGGTTCAGGACATAGAGGACATACTGGCAGTTCTCTCATGTACATACGAGCAGAGGGTGTTATTTGCCACATTTAAATTGATTAGGGAAGTAAAGCACTGGTGGAGGTCGATGAGATCACTAGAGGAGTAGAGGTCTGACCATATAGCGAAGACGTGGAGTTGCTTTAGGGAGATTTCTTTGAACGGTACTTTCCCGTTATGGTCAAGAGTGCAAAGGCATGAGAGTTTCTATATCTAACACAGGGGTCTTTGATAGTGTAGCAGTATGTAGCGAGATTCATTGAGCTGTCCCAATTCGCCCCATATCTGGTGCTAGATGAGGAGAGGAAGTTTGAGGAGGGCTTGAGGCAGAACCTGTATGAGCAGGTGGTAGGCTTCCGAGCTCAGACCTTCTTAGAGATTGTAGATAGGGCTGCAGTGATTGAGAGCGACCTACAAAGAGGCGTAGCAGCACAGAGCTAGAGAAAGAGGCTCGTGCCTCCTGATTTTCAGGCAGGGTCAAGTTGAGGGTCGTGGATGAGATATGATAGCAGAGGGGGACAATGACAAGAGGAGAAGATAGAGCGGTATAGGGCAAATAGATGCCCCTTCCTTGTCCTAGATGTTTCAGGAGGCACCTGGGTGAGTGCCGAGTGAGGGAGGTTGTCTGCTATAAGTGCCATCAGTCTGGACATATTGCAAGAAACTGTCAGGCACCGCCAGCGATAGCGGCTACTCCTCGACCATATAGAGGGGGCTACCAAGCACCTTGAGGTGGACAGCAGAGGAATACTACTCTAGCACGAGTTTATGCACTGACAACGGGAAATGCTGAGGCGACAAAAGATGTGGTGATAGGTACTGTTTCAATACTGTCATTTAAAGCTATTTCCTTGTTTGATTCATGGGTGACTCATTCTTTTATCGCCCAAGAATATGTTAAGTTGTGTGGGTTTGAACCTCAATAGTTAGATATTAGTTTGTCTGTTTCTACGTCGACTGGGGCTGTAAGGATATGCAAAAAGGTACTCAGGGACTGCCTAGTGGGTATTCAGGAGAGGTCTGTGCCAGCTAATCTGGTGGTTTTGGATATGCATGGGTTTGAGATAATATTGGGAATCGACTGACTAGCTGCCCACTATGCCAGCATTGATTGCCATTAGAGAGAGATAGTATTCTGACCTCCAGAGAGACAAGAGTATAGATTCGTGGGATCATGTGTGCGCACCCCACCTCAGTTACTATCTGCTATTCAAGCGCGTAGATTGCTATTAGAAGGTTGTCAGGGATATTTAGCATATGTGAAAGCAGTATCAAAAGGGGAGCTGAGGGTGGAGGATATCCTAGTGGTTAGGGATTTCCTTATGTATTCCCCAAGGATTTGTCGGGACTACCTTCTGATCGTGAGGTAGATTTTGTTATTGATCTGGTTTCAGGGACAGCGCCACTTTCGAAGGTGCCGTATAGAATGGCACCGGCAAAGCTGAAGGAATTGAAAGAAAAGTTGCAAGAACTATTAGATAAGGGGTTTATTCGGCCCAGTGTGTCGCCCTAGGAAGCACCGATTTTGTGTGTGAGGAAGAAGGATGGGCCGATGAGATTGTGCATTGACTATAGGGAAATAAATAAAGTAGCTATCAAAAATAAATGCCCGCTCCCTCATATCGATGATTTGTTTGATCAACTACAGATGACACAGATCTTTTCGAAGATAGACTTACGCTCCGGGTACCATCAGGTGAAAGTCAGGGCAGAAAATGTTCCGAAGATGACATTTAGAACATGGTATTGTCACTATGAATTTCTGGTTATGCCATTTTGTAATACCCCATGGATGAAAGACTTAAATGGATTAGATGTTACTACCCATATCAACAAGGTGCACCTTTCTTTTCGGGAGCTTTCCCATAAGAACTCCATAGTTAAGTGTGCTTGACTTGGAGCAATCTTGGGATGGGTGACCACCTAGGAAGTTTTCTCAAGAAGTGTGTGAGTGAGGACAAAACACACTGAAAATGACACGTGTTGGTTTGGGGGGCCATTCATTAGTCTAATAAGGCCCGCCCCTTGTTGTCTGGTCCAGGTGGAGGAGGAGAGACGCAGTGCTCCCTAGCAGACCCAGGTTGGGGCGTTACACCTCAACCAACACGCCTTACCAGGATGACGCATCTAACTTTTCTAACAGGGTATAAGCCAACCCGAGACTATTCAACAGGGCTAGTGTCCCTTTTCAAGCCCTACACCTAAAATACAATAAATGATATGAAATTTACGTACGCAGAAATGTGCTTCTCAACTAAGCAAGTATGTATTACAATACGCACAATATACTCAGTCAACCACACATCAACAGTATAGGAAATTGTAAGCTTAGTGATGTGTATCATTGTGCAAGCAACACTCAACAAGGTATTATCACTAATATGCTCAAGAGTGTTCTAATCAAGCTATTTCTTTGAAATAGTAAATATCAAATCTCAATAATAAATCAAGGTTTCAAAGATGCTAATCAGATAATCATACTATCTCAAAGGATTTCCTTCAATGAAATGAGCACTAGAGTAGTTTGAAAAATATTGTAGCTTGTAAAAAATATTTTGCACAACAACTTCAAGCTTTAGGAATCTTGCAATGACAATGCAAAGATCCTCAAGCCTATGAGTTTATCCCAACACAAAATTTACTATATTCAAATCTGTGGGATAAACTTTGCTAAACTCCCCAAAATAATATCAAGAAATCAAGCAAAGTAATGGGAGTATGAGTAATAATTCTAAGCAATAACCCAAGCAAGAACTCTCACAAAGCTAAAATTAATCAATGGAATGAAGGTATGAGAGTGTTTGGAAGTATTATAGGAAAAATGGGATTTTGAGTTCGAGAGAATTTTAGCTAATGATTTTTCTTAATCTCTACTTAATCCTTACAAATGAACTCATATTTATACACCAAGGCAAAAATATAACAGTTTAGGACCTATTGGGTATTCTTAGAAAAGTCTAAAAACACTTAAGAGTAATTAACCCATTTTAACCCTTATTTACCTCGGGCAAAATAAATTTAACTCGAGAAGATTCGGGTGGCTGAACCGAGGTTCGGTCGCCCGAACAGACTCATTTTAAAAAATGTTTTAAAAAATTTTGGTAGCCCGAATAATAACTTGGTAACCCGAACCAAAGTCAGTAGCATTTGTTCGTAGGTTTGGGTGCCCAATTTCAAGTTCAGTTAACCAAACCAGCCAATTCGGTCGCCCGAGCCCATTTTGAACGTGATCGTTCAAGCGCCCGAGTAGTTGAAAAGGAACCTGGCACAGGTTCGGGTGCCTGAGGGAGATACGTTCAATATAGGTTCGGGTTCCCAAAATATGAAGTTAACATGTTGACTTGTTTGGTCGCCCGAGCCATTTCACACGGCTTGGGTTCGGTCTCCCGAACCCACTCAACCTTTTCAATTAAGTCTAGATTTTTTGCCTTATTTATTTCCCCTGATATAATGAGTTATGTTGGGGACTATTTTACGTGTAAGTGCTGAGACCTAGGGTCTTTCTAAGGTCTTTGAGGACACCAAAAAAATTCGGCGTCGGTCGACTGAAGGGTGCCCTAATGACATTCGGTACCCTACAGTCAGTCTGTGGTCATGTTGAGCTTACAAAACCTACATGCATGACATATAGAGATTATTACAAACCGATATAAATTATTACAGACCGAAATAATATGAATTACAACAAAAAATAATCTTCAGGGTCTTCAGGCTTTACTTCGTGTGCCATCAATTGATTTGCTAATATAAACCTACACACAAACTTGAAAGCTATCAAATACTAGAGTATTTGTCGTTATCAAAATCGGGTATGACCTATAAGGTCAACAATTTCACTATATGAAGGCATACTCTCACATGAGTCATTACACGATTCATCACTAGTTTCAACAGATGAGGTTGAATAGGAATTTACCTCGTCGTCTCTCGCCATGAAGCACGAGTTAGCTATCTCTTGATCACTTGATTCACTTTCTGAGTCACTTGATCTTAAGTCATCCCAAGTCATTACTTTCATTGCTTTCTTTTTCTTCTTCTTGACGTCTTTCTTGAGCTGTGGACAATCAGGCTTTATATGTCCTACTTTCTTACAATTATAGCAAGTCGGGGGTTCAATCTTTGTTTTTTTCCTTCTTGTTTCACGCTTATCCATTTTTCACCTTCTAAATTTTTGAGCAAATCTCTTATTCTTTTTGAAGAATTTTCCTAGTTGTCTAGTGAATAAGGCTATATCATCATCGTTTAACTCATTGTCCTTTTCCTCACTAGGGCTTTCTTTTGCAGCTTTAAGAGCTATTGACTTCTTTTGTTTACTACCTTCAAAAGTTCTTTCATTTATCGCCATCTCATACGTGAGAAGTGATCCTATCAATTCATCTAGAAAATTGTTCTTTAGGTTTCTGCCTTCAATTCTGGTAGTGGCCTTAGGTTCCCAAACAAGGGGAAGCCCTCTAAGGATTTTCCTAATCATCTCATAGGTAGGGTAGTTCTTAGCTAGTGCATTAAGGGAATTAATTATGTGGGTGAACCTAATATACATACTAGTGATAGACTCCTTAGGGTTCATCATAAAAGCCTCATATTCACTGGTGAACATGTTAATCCTACTATCCCTCGCATCAATCGTTCCTTCATAAGTTACTTCAAGCTTATCCCATATTTCTTTAACTGATTTACATCCTATTATTCTATTGAATTCGTTGGCATCTAATGCACAGTTTAGTGCATTCATTGCACTTGAATTATTTGCAGCATCTTCATATCAGTGTCATTCAATTCTTTTTCTTCTTTTGGGATTTCCTTATTGTCTACACTCTTAGTAGGAATAAGGTCACCATGTGTGACTACTTTCCAGACCTTCCAATCCATAGTTTGTAAGACTATCATCATTCGTTGTTTTTAGAAGGTGTAATTTACACCGTAGAAAATAGGTCTAAATGAAGATTGGCCTTTGCCAAAAGGGGATACACCTATGTGTGCCATATGGATTTTTATGTAGCTACTTGTTAGGTTTTACTACAACCTACGCTCTGATACCAATTGAAATTAAAGATGTATTCCTAAGAGGGGGTGAATTGGGTATTTAAAATTTCTTAATGGAATATTAGGTTAATTTTGCCCTTTTCGTTTAGATTATCACAATCACACAAACACAAGAATCTAATCAGCAACCTTACTATACCAATAACAATCCTAGATATATATGAATATGAAAGCTAAAATTGCCAATCAAACTTATCCTTCAACTAATTCAGTAAATCAAGTATCAAAATCAGATTTTCAGCTATACTCAATAATCACTTCAGAGTTTCAGCAACAATTAACAATTTTCTCAAGACACCAAATCAATAATAAGAATTAAATAATTTTGATATCTTTGCTGCAATCAAACACTTAATCTCATTACCTTTACCTTAGCAAATTCACTCTAGGATTCAGAGATTAAAGTTTGTCTAAATTTTCAACCTAACACCACAACCATACAACCAATATATTACCTTGATTCAATCACAATCAAGATAAATATTTAGCAAGTTCCCAATATTCAACAAGTACTCAATGAATATATAAACATATATGCACGTTATAATCTTGCAAGAATTTAAAGAGTAAGGGAAGAAGAGCTGAACACCGGATTTTTTATAAGGTTTGGTCAGCAGCCTTCATCCTTGCCTCAAGTAGCTCGCTTTGAGGATTTTCCTTTCCACATCATTACCAGGTGAAGCAACCCTCTCTCCATTCAAGGTGGAGACATCTCTCTAACGAGAACAACCCTCTTGCTAGGCAACAATTCAAAATCCCTAAATCGTCAATAACAAAACAAGAAACAAATTTGTTTGTACAAAAAATATACTCTCAGCTAGAGCAGATTTGTATGCGTTAGAATCACAATATGCTTCAATAAAATCAATAAAGATATGAAGCTTGAGATTATTTCACTAGTAATTTGATTAAAGAGTGAGGATTTTGAAAGATCAAATTAGATTTTCATGAGAAATTTCATAAGAACACAACAGCCTCTTCAGAAAAATTTCAACAGTATAACACAAGATTTTTAATTCGTATATGTGTATGAGTTAACCTAATTTGTGAAAATATAATCTATATATATATAGCAAGAAGGTTTCTTACCATTTTCCCCAAGTTTTCTCTAAGTTTGGAAACCAATTTTTCAAATTTGGAAACAAAATCAGCACTGTTAAAACTTTAAAACATAAACATTAGTCGACTAAGCCCAAGGGTTAGTTGCCTGAGCTCTTTTAAAAATAGTGCATTCAAAAAGTCAGTACTAGGTCAATTAACTGGTCTTGATAGTTCAGTCATGTAGGAACCTGAACCAAGAAAATAAAAATAAAAGAAAAGAGAAAAGAGAAAGAAAAAGAAAAGAAAGGAAATGGTTTGGTATAACACCAAACCATTGACGGTTTTGTTGGACTCAGGAAAACTGTCGATGATTTTGGAAATCTTATGAAAACCATGTATGATTTCAAACTACGAAGAGGTTCTGAACATGAGATACGAGGTTTTTGGTTTTGTTAAAGGTCAAACCATCAATGTTTTCAGGAAAACCGTCGAAGGTTTCGTCCTGGGCTGAAAACTTATAAAATAGCACTTAATTCATTTTTATTTCATTTTCTCATTTCCCTCCACTTCCCTCCTCTAGGGTTTCGTCTCCCCGGGTCTCTCTCTCTCTCTCTCTCTCTCTCTCCCTCTCCCGCACATCTCTCTCTCTCTCTCCTAAGGCCTCCCGAGGCTCTAGTAAGTCCCCTCGATCATTTCCTTCTTCTTCCTCGGCTTGCCGACGACCTTCTCCTTGTTGTAGTCAGGAACCTGAGATTTGTTCTAGGGAGCGTGGTAGACTATTTTTGAGGATCAGGTAAGGGGAATAAATTATGTCAGATTGTTTTCTAAATTGAACCGATTGAATTGAGAATATGGATACCGAAATACTATTTATGATTTTCTGAATTATTCGGGCATATGGAAACGATGGGTTTTGGTTATTATATATATATATGGGAAAAACCAAAGTGAGTTGGGTTGATTGTCTCCTTTTTCTTATTAAACCGGTATTTTGAGTTGAATAAAATTATGGAGGTGGTTAGACTTAGTTTTCAACGAAAATATATTTTTCCCAATTAGTTTACTATATTATGATTTATTAGTCAAAAATCGTGTGGCATTAGATTTTATCTATATTTTACTGTGCAATTGAATTTGAGTATTTTATGGTATTATTCAGTGAAAATGTAATTTGTACCGATTGATGGAAATACTAGAATTGTGGTGGAAATTGTGAAATTTGATATGACGGATGAATGTCAACATTGAAATGATGGCTGAATGCCGGGTTTTGATATGACAGGTTTTATACTGAATTACGAAATGAGATTATATTACAATTTTTATTACTTAAATTGCATTATATGGTTTAAGAACCCCGAGGACCAGATGTGATGAGAGCACGGTATCGTTACTAGTGAATGAGTTAGTGTTGCCACATGGTGGTGAGACGTGTAGGCCTTTAGACATTCGATTTGGCCGCGAAGAGTTGTTGTACCCTTTTGCAGTTTGGACCAGACTGCGTAGGCAAATCGGACAAATAGATAGGATTCTCTGACTTAGCCTGGTGATAGGCCAGCCATGGCTAAGTTTAGTCTTCGAACCGCATAACCTGATCATGAGGGTTTATACATGATGATGTAGTTTGTCCAAAAGGGGGTTTCTTCTACGCATATATGTGAATTTATGTAAATGATATTATTTATTGAGCTGATTTTATTATGAAGAAAATGTGTATTTCCAACTGTATAGATGTGAGTTATATTATTCAAAAGTTATATTTGTCAGCTAAAGTAAATTAAAGAATGTGTCTGATTTCACTAAAACTTATGTTAGACATACACTGATAATAATTTATTCCATCTTACTAAGAAGTGTCTCACCCTAGTAAATATATCAACTTTTCAAGACCTATAGGAAATCGAGTCTAGGAGCTCCAAGGCGGGACCTAGACGAGCTAACTGAGAGTAAGTGTTGGTAGGACCCTATTTTGTTATATTTAGTTGCTTTTGGGTCATTTTGGGTTGTAATATATTTTGGGAGATATTGATATAAAGGTTGAGGGTTAGTACTCTGGTATGTATGATATTAGAAGAATATTTCGCTTCCATTATTTATTTGTTAAATTAATTATGGGATGGTATTACCCTAGACCCCACTGGGTTCGTGGATGTTGCAAGTATGGTATCAGAGGTATTGTATGATGATGTCATTTTTATAGTTATTACGGAAAAAAAATTTTGGGGGCGTTACAAGTCGCCTGCTCATAGTCTATTTGTTCATTAACAAATTCAGTAGCACATCAATCGCTTGATCACTTGGCCACTCTTTGTTTTTCAAAGTTTGGTTCCAAAACTTTAACTTGTCACTTGGAAAACTTATTTTAGATTTTATGAAAATATTTCCATGTTTAAAACCAAGTCTCTAAGTCCATAATATATCCTAAGAGCTTCAATCATCAATATTGAAATTTGAAGTACTTACATGAGACTTTAACAATATGAATCCATCTAAATTCCTAAGTCTTCATGTTGTGAAACTTCCAATATCCTTCTGAACTTTAATCAATTCTTCAATAACCTTCATGTCCCTCATGACTTGAAGCTTTATATCCATTATGACTTATAGCTTTAAGTGTAAACTTCATTCAAGCTTTTCGAGCATACTCACTTGAATTCATAAAAACACTTGAGCCATAAAACTTAACTCAAACAAACATATCAAGTAACCTTGATTTGTTATCATCAAAATGAAATTAAGCCTTGTTAGGCCAACAATGATGTTTCACTAAATGACCCAAAAGGGGAACCCTCTTTATTTTCCTCTCTTCATTCTAAGTTAGGACACACACACACACACACACACACACACACACACACACACAGCGGTAATCATTCTAGAATGGGTGTTGATAGAGTGCTAATTGACTAATCCCCCTCAAAATGGTTAGTCTACCACCTTCCTTACACACAAGTGTATTCCTGAACCCTTGTTCCCCGTGTCATAGTCCTTTTAGGGTTTTTTCCTCAAAAAATAATAATAAAGGTGGCTACTCTACATTTTCAATATTTGTATTTTCTTAGAGTCTTATCCACCCCATTTAATTTTCTTATTTGGGAGATTGCTATGCAACACGTCCCACTTGTCGACATACCCTCAGACCAGGATTTGGCATAAAAAAAATGATAATAGGAACCTAAATATGTTTTTAACAATCACCACAATTGAAGAGTTTGTTCATCAAACAATACTTTGCATGTTTTACTTTCTCGCATGTGTATGCATGTACGTGAAATTACCTTAGTGATTGGAAAACATAAATAGGAGATGAGGAAATTTCATCTCTCCTAAATACCAAAGGGGAGATTGTTTTGATACTATTTACATAGTCATTTTGGGAAATAACTATTAAATAAGCTAATGATAGATCTTAAAACGGGGCAATGTCGTCCTTTCGGGATTCCAAAGGATAGGATGGCCTCCACAATGGTGGGAACTAATCCAATAATAAAAGGATTCATAATCAAATAAACATGAAATGATCATGAGTCTTAATTGATCGGTTAATAAAAATGGGTAATGGCTAATCAAGTACCATTTGACCGAATGGGTGTACAAGGGATGCTGATACCTTCACTTAACATAATTGTACTTCCAAACTCTACTCTAGATACATAGGCGAAGACTATAGGTTTTCTTGACCTAGGTGTAGTATAGAGACCAAGAAATCTATAGTAATTAGGTGATCAAACTACACATAGGAAATAATAGGTTATTGGTAACTCTATAGAACCCATTAAACCTCATATGACCTATTTATCACTCACACAGTCACCATCTAGATCGGTGCTTCTCTGGGATGCATTGACACTCTCGTTGATAATTGAAGAAGAGAAAACCTCCAATGCCACCAAAATCCTTTTAGTATTGTCTATATTAAGCTCGAGCCCTAGTGTGTCAAAGTCATAATTGACGTCCACAACACTACTGTTCTTCATCCTTAAGAGAGATTGTCATACATAAACCCCTTCTTGTCGTTGATGAACTCACAATAGGTTCTAAACATGTCATTGATAATGGCTATAATCTTCTTAACACTAAAGATGACCTTAAGGTTTAGGGTGATGAAGATGGTGGCCATTTCATATCTGTTAAAGACCCCTGTTAATGTTTGCTTCCACTTGGTGGAATAATCTCTTCATCTTTGGCTTGCTGCCTCTCATTGCCATTTATAAGATCCTTCTACTAGAGTTTTCACAAAGAAAAAAAGACAAAAATTAGGAACAAATAAGGAGAGAGAAGCAAAGGAAAAATGGTTTGTCTAAGATGGATTTAGGGAAATTGGATTTTAGGAGAAAAAGGAGATTCTCAATTCATAGGGAGGATTTATATCTTTATAAGGATTTGGGTTTGGGCTTGCAATGGGTAATGGTGTTCATCTCTTCTCCTTCTGATTGATATGTGAAGTAAATAAAAAACAATATATAGGAACAACAACAAAATCTGTCTCAAATCTAAATGGTTTTTATTGGGGATTTTTTATTTTTACATCTTGGATTATCTAATTGAGGATAGGCAAAGTAGGGCCTTCTTTGAAGTTGATCGTAGGGGAAACATCAACTTTTAGGATTATAGGCACACCCAATTTCTAATTTTCTTAGTAGGTGCCCACAACCAAGATCTATAACAATAAAAAAATAGAGATTTTTGGTTTAATTAATGCGTGTGTATGTATGTGTATGTATGTATGTATGTGTGTGTGTGTGTGTATTGGTTGTTATGAGTATAGCGTTCTTGGAATTGATGAAAAAAGAACTAGCTTGTAATATTGTAATGTTTGCTTCTATTGGCTACATTTACTTACTCCTCCCCCCCCCCCTTTTCGGTTTTTGATGTTAACAAAGGGGGCATAGTAATAACAATAGGAAACATGGTATATATAGTTGCATGGTGACTTATTTGAAAATCAAATGAAAAACACATTTTGTGATTGTGTTTGTGGTTATTCTGTGGATGATAAATGCTTTTTTGGATGATGCACAACTTTTGCGGATAATGGATTATTTATGTGGATGATGGATGATTTTATAAACAACAAGTATATTGTCGATTGTGGTTGATTAAGAAAAATGATATGTGAATAATTGAGATATTAAAAATTATGTCTTGTTTAAACAATGCATATGTATGAATTTAGGAAGAGCCCTTTGACCCAGTTTTCAAAAAGAGTTTGTTATAAAAAAAAAAAAGAAGTGATATTGTTAGCTCCAAGGTTTCACTGGCCAAAGCTTTGATGATAACAAATTACATTGACTAATTACTTTGAATTTTAAATTTGAATTTTGTGCTAACAAGGTTTAAGTCATCAAGATGAAACTTTGAAGTGAGCTTGAAGGATATTTCAAGATATTTTTTTTTGTGTACTTTGTATATATATATTAGAAGGTTCATTATATTATAAATATGCTTACACACTACAAGAAATATCATGATATTACACAAAAAGGAGATAAAATTACAAAACATAATAAAAAGGGACTTTTCTAGGCATTTATGCCTAGAAATATCTTGGAACGATTGATCGGTCCAAGCCTAATCCTACTTTTTAGGGATACCAATGGTTAGCTAAGAACTTCAACATCTAGTTATAGGTTGACTAGTTTGTTTTATAAGTCGATTGGTCAATGAGACCAATACACTCCAATGAGGAAAAAAAATCATTTTTTTAACCATAAAACTTATTTATGTTCTTTTAAGCCCAATGGGTAACAATAAATAGTTAACAAGCGTTATCTCATGCTTTCTGCCTCTCATCTAAATCCTCACTTGCTTATTTTTACTTTAAAGAGACAATCCTAAAAACTTGTTTAGCCATTTATCTTGTTATTTTCTTTTGAGAGTTTTTGAACAATTTTTAGTATTTCATTTTTAAATCTACCTCGTGAGGATTCTCTTGTATTCTTTCAAAGTATCTTTGTGTGTTTAGTATCTTCGCCTTTGCGAAAGTATGAAGAGATTGAATAATGAAACATCAGGAAGATGAAAACTTGAGAGAAAAGGCTGAAGACTTGAAGAAGTTGAACCATTATAAAGGAGTTTGCCTTTTTTTTTTTTCTCCAACCCTTAATCTCTTTTATTGCTTTACAATTTCTATTATTATTGTTTGCATTGTTTCATTAGTTTTAAAAGTACCATTTGTAGCACTTTGTTCTAAATTAAGCCCACCCCTTTTGGTTGCCGTTTGGAATAACACTAAGACCATGCTGATTTTTATAATTTTATCTCCTATCACATCTGCAATATCATATTTTAGTATTTTGTTGGACAATGATTTCTAGCTTCGTACGCTATTTATCTTGTACACTCATTGAAACATATTTGTCAAAATCTCCATTATTGGACGTTATATTTTGTGTTTTTATATATTTTTATGTACAATTTACACACACAAAATATAGTAAGGTTGTGGATTTGAACAAAATATAGTATAATTTTACATTATACTTTAGTCCAAATTACACAAATACAAGCCTAAATTTCGAATTTCAAACTCTAACGCTAAATTAGAGTAAGAATATGTATTATTAGCTAATAGTAAAAGCACTATTTGTTCGGAATGCTTATTTTACCGTACCCTCCTAAAATCACAATAACATGCCTCACAATTTTATAAAAGAGTTTTTTTTTTTCTATTATTGTCGATTTGTTAAAGGCTCAATACATCAATTGCAATCTTATTTTCATTTTTTGTTGGGTAAAAAAATTGAAATCAGTTGAGGATGATATCTTTTATCGGGCTGTAAATTTTTTAAAATTTAAGAAAAATTCGCATATCTTTGACAAAAAAGGTCAACCTCGTTTATTATTTTAACTCTTAATATTAAAAATTATAATTCTATGCTACTCAAGATTAATTCATAGTTAGTGAGCAATGCACTTAACCTGTTTTTTTCTCGGTCTTTTTTAAAATAATAATAATATTTCACTAATCCGGATGGTAATTTTCTATAAATACGGCTTTCAAGCGTAGTTTTCAACACTGTCTGTTATCACTTCATCAATAAATACATGAGGGTAAAGACGGAAACAAAAACATAAAATTAAAAAATAAAATGAAGCCTTTCGTGTTTCAGACCAAGAATTCCGAGAACGATAGACGGAGACATCAGAAGCACATTCTCTGTGTGAGAGAGATTTGGAGATAGATTCTTTTCCAGCTTTCGCTTCATGATCTGTGTTCTTGCGAGTCTCCGTCTCTTCGTGTTCTGCGCCTCTTGATTCGCAGCTGCTACGCTTCCTCCTTCGATCCAACGTCCAGTTCTTTGATTTCTTCGTAAGTTCACGTCTTTTTCAACCCCCTGGTTCTGGGTTCTTTTCCTTTTGCTTCACGTTCAAACTTTAGGGTTTTAATTCGCAAATTTTTTGGGGTTTCGGTTTCTTTTTGATTCGAAGGGTTTTAGGCTTAATGTGATGATGAGCATGTCTCGAAACCCTATATAGTTGTTCGTTATGATTTATTGTGAACTTATGTGTGTTCTTTGGTGGAAATTAGGGTTTTTGGTGCGCGCGAGGATTGATTGCATTGAAGGAATTGCAGTATGAGCATCAATAGCCCCGGAATTGGGGTGAATTAGGGTTCGAGTTTTCGGGTGGTGTTTTGGAATTCACATGGGCGATGGCGGCGTTGCATGCGTGCCTTTGCAGAATCTTATGGAGAGATTTTCGATTGCGGAGAAGCTTTGCGGAGGCAACAATGGTGGTGGCAGTGGTACGCTCAGTTCAAAGTCGCTCAAGTTCACAAAGAAGAAGATGAAGCTGAAGAAAGACGAAGCCGCTGCGGAGAGAGGCAAGAAGGAGGTTGGAGTGGGTGGAGACAGACGCAGGACTAGTGGCAGGGAAGTTGAGAATGGTGAAATTTGTATAGAGAAGACGCAGAAGGAGGAAGTGGAAGAGGGTGAATTGGGTACGTTGAAGTGGTCGAAGGGGGAAGTGGAGAATGGAGAGGCTGTGCTAGAAAAGTCACGGAAGAGTGAAATTGAGAAGGGAGAAATTGTGGCTGACAAATGGAGGAAAGGGGACGTGGAGAAAGGAGAAATTGATTTGAGAAAGGGTGGAAAGGTGGAGATAGAGAATGGAGAGATTGTCCCAGAAAAGAATAGAAAGTGCGAGTCAGAGAAGGTGGATTTTGGATCATGGAGAGGTTCAAAAGACGAGCTGGAGAAAGGAGAGTTTATTCCCGAGAGGTTGCAAAGGGGGGAAGTGGGAAAGGATGCTTACAGTAATTCAAAAATGCGCAGGCATGATGCAGCTAATAAGGAGAAAAAGGGGTGGAAATATGAGCCTGAGAGGATGCCGCCTTCAGGGAAGCATTCAGGTGAGGGAAAAGATTTCATTAGAGGCGGGAGTCAGCATAGTAAAAGATCATCTTCCAGATGGGACACAGGGCAAGAGAAGAACTTTAGGCTCAGTTCAAAAATTGTAGACGAGGAAGGTTCACTTAGGAATGAACACAGCAATGGCAAGAATTATGATAGGGAATACTCTCTGTCTGGGAACCGGTTGAAGCGGCATGCTTCGAGTTCAGAGTTCAGTGAGCGGAAGCATCATGGTGAATTTGGTGATTATACAGGTTCAAAAAGCCGGCGACTTTCTGATGACAGTAGTCGCACTGTTCACTCAGATCTTTATTCTAGACGATCTGTTGAGAGGCCTTACAAGAATTCTTCGAAGACTTCTTCCTCTGACAGGTATTCATCTAGGCACTATGATTCTTCTTTGTCTTCCAGAGTAGTTTATGACAGGCATGGACGCAGCCCGGGCCATTCTGAGCGGTCCCCACGCGACCGGGCCAGGTATGATGTTCACCGAGGCCGGAGTCCTTCTCGCCGTGATAGGTCCCCATACGATCACAGACACCGCAGCCCTGCTTATAAAGAGCGGTCCCCACCAGATCGAGCTCGCCACCGTGATCGCAGGGATCATACCCCAAACTACATAGAGCGGTCCCCACATGAATGGAGTAGGCCTAATAATGCTCGGGAAAGTAGTCGAAAGAGTGGAGCTGGTGACAAGAGGCACAGTCAACATGGAAACAAAGGACAGGAGGACAAGCTCAACCAGAAAGAGTCTAGGGGAAAGGATTCACATTTCTCAGCTAAGGAATCACATGATAGAAGTAGTGTGCGTGATGGTGATGGGCCTGTTAATGAAGTTGCTAACTCTCAGTCTCACAAGGATGAGCAATCTCAGAGTCCAAGTACAAATTGTAAAGAACCCCTTCAGGTCAGTGGAGCTCCTGAAGAGCCATCTTCTATGGAAGAAGATATGGACATATGTGATACACCACCTCATGTCTCTGTTACGGATGATTCCACCACTGGGAAATGGTTTTACCTTGATCACCTTGGTATGGAACGGGGACCTTCTAAATTATGCGACCTTAAAAGACTTGTGGAAGATGGAGTTCTTGTGTCTGATCATTTAATTAAGAACTTGGACAGTGATCGATGGGTAACTGTTGAAAATGCAGTCTCTCCATTGGTAACTGTTCATTTCCCACCCATTGTTTCAGATAGTGTAACTCAGTTGGTTAGTCCTCCAGAAGCTCCTGGTAATCTTCTGGCAGATACTGGAGATATTGGGCAATCCTGTAATCACCTGGGGGAGGAAGCATTGGTCAATTTGCCACCTCCAAGTTTCATCCCAGATCACATTGCTGCTGTATCCGAGCCTTTAGAAGATCTTCAAATTGATGAAAGGGTTGGAGCTCTCTTAAAAGGTTTTACTGTTCTTCCAGGCAAAGAGCTCGAGACTCTGGGGGGTAATATATTTTTTCCCCTGTGATTCCTTATTTACCTTTTCTATGCTGTAATTGTTGTTTACTGAATTTTACTGTCAGCCCTCATCTTTTATGTAGAAATTCATTTCATTTTCCCCCCTGCTTATGGAATTATTTTATCTTGCAGAAGCTTTGCAAATGATTTTTGACCATGCACCACTTGAGGGATGGGTGAACTCTGAAGGTACGCTTTTGTTGGCACTGCTTCTATGTTTTTATGTGTAATTTTGGATCAACCTTGATCATTTAGAATTTTTTCTGGTGAATTTTTTAAAAATTTGACATATATTGGTTCACTGGCATGTGTTTGCTTTGCTCCCCGGATGTTTATTTTTATAATAACAAGCAGTATGGTGGACATTGTAATTTTTACATAAGTATACAAATTTTGTTTGGCACTTGGCATATTAGGTGATTTTTAATGGAATACATTCTCAGTTGCTTGTAGTTTTTTCCCCTTCCCCCATTGTTGTTGGCTTTCAGTATGGTCATTAAAGAAATTCCATGGCCTCAAGTTGATCTCGTTTTGCAAGATAGTTCTGTAATGGATTCCATTTTTTGGGCACATGATAGCTTAAAAAAATAATAAATATATTGGGGTTATGTTTGCTGATAAAAATTGTTGGGTTATATTTGAACCATTCATGCTGAGTCTGGTGCTGAGAAAAAAATGAAAATCCACGATCTTGAAATGCACATACTTCTATTTGTAATCTTCAATATTGTCTTCATGTATGACAGGCATGCTGTATAACATCCATGTATGCTTTATATTCATGTATAATTTGCCATTTAGGCCTTGCCCACATAATCTTTTAAGTCTTGTTTGGTTGGGGAAAACATTTTCCATTTTCCATGTTCCATTTTTTAAGTTTCCCAAATAATTAAAAAAGTTTTAGCTTATTTTTAAGTTTTTAGAGATTCATATTAAAAAGGTAGAAAATAAAGAGTTTGTTTAAATGTGCAATGCAGTTTTTTTTTTTTCATTTTTTATTTATAGATTTTAAAGTAATTACAAAAAAGCCAACCTGTTTTTCAATTTTTTCAAAAATTATATCGGGTCATAGTTAGCATCGTAGGTATTTGGGCTTGAATTTGGATTTGTGTGGATTTAAAAGAAACTCCAACTCCATGCATAATCCACAAAAAATTAAGTACAAGATACGAATTCCATGCTCCCATATGTAAAGGAAAGAGTTAGAATTCTAGAAAATAATAAAAAAGATGTTTTCCAACTTCTCTATATAAATTTGGAAAATTGGAAACCATGGTGGCATTTTCACAATTATTTGAAAAATTAGAAAAGGAAAATAAAGCTATTTCCACAAGAAAATAGTGCCAAAATTGTTTATTGTTATTCGTTTATTTCATATGAATATTGTAAAAATGAAAAATTAGCCATTTTTTTTGTAATTTTTTGGAAAAGCAAAATGGAAAATTAATACTATTTTCCAACACTAAATGGACCCTTAGTTTTTATGTGTATGATATTGAGGATGTGACTTCTCATTCTAGTTTTTAATTTTTTTTTCTCCTTTCCTCTTGTATTCTTTCGGCAGCTCTGAATTTTCACTGGTGACAGCATAGACATCAGCTGATCATTTCAGGGTAGGAGCGTTGCTGTTAAAAGCAGGATCCTACATTGGATAGCTAGGGTGTGATAGCAAGATTGGATTGAGGATCATAAGATTTTAGCAATATAACTGATAAA
Source organism: Malania oleifera (assembly GCF_029873635.1). Lineage (NCBI taxonomy): Eukaryota > Viridiplantae > Streptophyta > Magnoliopsida > Santalales > Ximeniaceae > Malania > Malania oleifera. The sequence continues at coordinate 116,163,265 of NC_080418.1, read as the reverse complement.
AGTGCATTTATATGTTATTTTTATTTTTTTTATAAATTTCTATAGATGAAGCCAAAAAATTTGGCCAGTAAGACTTTGAACCTCAAAAATAAGAAAATCACAAATGAAGCCATCATATAAGAAAGAAACTTGCATTCCTAATCCAATAAAACCAACTTATAATGAAGAAGAAATCAAGACTTGAAAAAGGACAATTTTTAATTGAAATTGGTCAACTAACAACTACACAAGAGCAGCTGAAATTTTTTTAAAAAAAGGTCGCTGCAAATACAAAATATGAACTATAAAAGTTGCTTCTCAACAATATTGTCATCATCCAGCTCCGTAGCAACAATTTGCTTCATCAATATCATTGAAATCATCATTAATGACTACGTCAAACTCATCAATTAAATTACCACTGCCATTGTTATTGTCATCATCAAATACGTTAGCATATTGATTTCCATCTTGAACCTTAACATAAAGTTTTTTGATAGAAAAAAGAGAAATCCACTAAAAGAGAAGAGGGGAGTACAAAGAGGATAAGAAATCCTCATTTTGCAAAATAAAAAGAAATAATAGAACTACTATAAAGCATAGAACCTAAAAACTAGGCTAAAAGAGCCACCAAATCCTACTGAATATGAGAGAGCCGTATTATCAAACCAACCAGAAATGAACACCACTATGAAGCCAAAAGCCCAAATATTTTCCTGAATAAAATATAAAGATGAAGAATGGTCACAAAAAATCCAATCCTGCCTCTCCAACCAAACAACCCATATAATTGCAGAAACAGCAGATTGCTGCAAAATTTTGGCCTTTTTCTGTTTCCCAAAGCCAAGAAAATCAACCAACAAAAATCCTTCAAAGCAAACACTGAGTGGTTCAAATGATTTGACTGGAGTTGAAAATATAGATTGATTTTAGGATCTTGATATTCCACCATGATCCCAATAATCCTATTATGATCCTACTGTGTGATCCTATGCCCTACCAATTGGTGATTTATATAATCCTGGTTCGTATTGGTATAGTAGGATTTCCCCTTGCTATAATCCTACTGATGTCCTATCTCCTACCATTTTATGTTTCCATAGTGGACACTGGTTCATATTGCTGAAGTGGCATTGCAGGATTCTGATTTTACTATTGCTTTAACTTACAAATGCAGAAGAGTAGTTCTATAAGTCCTATAAAATTGTGATCCTATGAAGGGTGTTTTTTTTTTTTTTTGGGTTGGGAGGGGTGGGGGGGAGGGGTAGCAGGATTGGATTGAGGACCTGGAAACTTGGCTAGCTTAGTGTTTGGAACTAAGAAAATCACAACTGAGGTAGCTCAAAAGATAGAGCCCTCATGTGACAAAGAGATGAAGGTATTGTTGCAATCCTAGCCCATTCAAAGTTTAAACCAACTTATAATGGACTAAAAAGTGTTCAGAAAAGGAATACCATAATCAACCAACAAATAGCTATGTAATAAGACCACTTAAAGTTGGAAAGATTTTGCTGTGCCTAAAAAAACAAAAAGAAGTTTCACAAAGATGTTTTAGCAAACATGTAACAGAAACCAAACTGTCAAATTAGCTCCTTAACATTAATATCATTGCCCGATCCACAACTTGCTTCATAAATATCATCAAAATTATCATCAATGTCATAGCAAAAATCACCATCATCATTATTACCATGGAATACAGTAGTGCATTAATTTTTATCTTCTTCAACCTTAACATTAATGTTTGGAACATCATTCAACATCACTGGACTAAAAAAATTTTAAGCCTATAATTTTTTTAATATGAGCAGAAGAGCTTTCTGGGTGCTATCATTCTTGTACAAGTTGAGTAGGACAAACACCAAGTCTATCATTCAAGCAATTTAGAGAGGAGTCAAAGTTATAAATTTATTGTGGATCTTATGATCCTATCACAATATGATCCCTCTGATCTTATTGATCCTGCTGCAATCCCAAAATAGGATAACGAATCATAAATACTGTACGGTCTGGATTCCAACACAACCATTGGCCCCTCAGTACTACCAGTTGCACCAGGCATGAGCAGTTGTATGGGCATTGCTACCCGTTGCGCTAGTTGCTGCCACACTTGCTCTATTCCACTGCCAGTTGCAGTTGCTCCAGGCTCTGCAACTGCTGAACCTTGCACTGCTACCAGCTGCACTACTTACACAAGGTCGAACATCGACTGTTTAGCATTTTTTCCCCTTTTAATTACAAAAAACAGAAATTTAATGCAGTATGCTAATTTTAATGGAAAACAGGTGGCATGAACCGTGATAGTCAATTATAAACAGAGTATTAATCTAATTATTCTGCATTTTAAATTTCTTAAAAGCATATTATGCATATCAATATACTCATTTTTGCGTCTTCTGACAGTGAAATTAGTTTGGGTTCTTACAGGTTTCACTGGCCATGTTTCACACAATGGTGAACAGTTTGATCAAAAAACCGATGACTTATCCAGATATTCAGATAGTGCACCAAAAGTGGCTGCGGAATCCAGGTCAAATGCCTACTTTGACAAAGACTTCGTCTTTACTCATGGTGAAACTCCTGACTGGTTTCTGAGCCTATGGTCATGTAAGGGTGGGGACTGGAAGAGAAATGATGAAGCTGCTCAAGATAAATCTTCCAGGAAGAAACTGGTTCTCAATGATGGTTTTCCACTGTGCCAGATGCCAAAGTCAGGGTATGAGGATCCTCGATGGCATCGAAAAGATGAGTTGTACTATCCATCTCATAGCAGAAGGCTTGACCTTCCTCCTTGGGCTTTTTCCTGGTCAGATGAGAGGAATGATTGCAATAGTGTTAGCAGATCTAGTCAAATAAAGTCTGTTTTTGTGAGGGGAGTTAAAGGAATTATGCAGCCAGTGGTCAGGATAAATGCATGTGTGGTCAAAGACTATGGTTCGTTTGTTTCTGAGCCTCGCTTGAAAGTCAGGGGGAAGGAGAGGCACTCCTCGAGGTCTGCTAGGCCATACTCTGCAATGGGTGATGTCAAGAGACTGTCAATTGAAGGCATTCCTTGTTCGATGACCAACAGTGAACAAGACTTGCAGTGCTCTTGGAAGTGCCTTACTTCCATTAATACCCCAAAAGACCGTGTTTGCACGGTAGATGAGCTGCAATTGCATTTGGGTGAGTGGTTCTACCTTGATGGTGCTGGGCATGAACGTGGTCCTTTATCCTTTTCGGAGCTGCATGTCTTAGTTGATAAGGGTATCATCCAGAAAAATAGCAGTGTTTTCAGGAAAATTGACAAAGTTTGGGTTCCAGTTACCCCTGTTGTGAAGGCTTCTGAAACTGCTACCAAGATTGAGCAAGAGAATAATGCATCTTCTGGTGATTCTTCTGGACCTCCTCCTTCAGAATTGGTGAGTGCTGCATTTAGTGAAAGCAGCAGGAGTTCCAGTTTGTTCCACAGCTTGCATCCACAGTTCATTGGTTACACACGGGGGAAGTTGCATGAGTTGGTGATGAAGTCGTATAAGAGTCGAGAGTTCGCTGCAGCTATAAATGAGGTCTTAGATCCTTGGATCAATGCCAAGCAGCCAAGGAAAGAGATGGAAAAACATGTTTTTAATTCAGCAACCTGTAAAAGTTCTCTTCTGGATTTGAACAAATTCCAAATGTCAGGTATGATAAAGCGAATAGTGTCATAGTGGTAGTTCTGACCTTGCATTTGGTGTAGAATGATACTGATTACAGTACTATTCTGCTTCCCCTTCCTACTCCTTGGCCCCCTCCTCCCCCCACTCCAAAAAAATGGAAAATGCCATTCTTGCCCCATGACCTGATATCTGTTCCTTGTGGTCTTCCTTGTGTCCCTGTTCTTGCTACTTAAATCAAGTGTCTCCTTATCAGTGGTGCATCTATTTTCCTTTAGTCTTTGGTTATGAGTCTTAAAAAAATGTTGGTGTAATTATCTGGCTATCAATCTATAATCAACCATCGCCATCTTATGTTGGACGTTACTTTTTATTAATTTTAAATTTTTTGATAAAATATGTTGGACATTATATGATGGGTTCAAACCTTGCAGTTTTATGTTCTCTAACTGTGTGCATTTCTGTTTTTGGTTTTTCTGGCCTGGGGGTTATTGATATGGAAAATACAGATGGTGATATGCTTTCTGCTAAAAGAGTACAGATGCTGATTTATGGAAATGAAGAATATGAAGTGGAAGATGTTTTGCCAGTTCAGATGACTGAACATGCATTTGATGATCTATGCGGTGATGCCACATTTTTTGAAGATGACAGTGCATGTTCTGAAACTGAAATTGGGACATGGGGTTTGCTGGATGGTCATATGCTAGCACGGGTCTTTCATTTCCTGAGAACTGATATGAAGTCCCTTGTCTTTGCTTCGTTGACTTGCAAGCACTGGAGAGCTGCAGTAAGGTTTTACAGGGATATCTCCAGACAGGTTGACTTGTCCTCTATTGGTCCTAGCTGCACTGACTCCATTATGCAGAGCATCATGGTAGGATTTACTTTTGTATGGTACAGTATGTTGAAAAGTTTCTTCTCTAAGCTTGATGTATTTGTTTATTTGCAGAATGGATATAACAAAGAAAGGATAGCTTCTATGGTCCTGATTGGTTGCACGAATATTACATCTGGCATGCTTGAAGAAATTCTTGGTTCATTCCCTCAGTTATCTTCTATAGATGTTAGAGGTTGCAGTCAATTTGGGGAATTAGCTTTTAAGTTTCCAAATGTGAATTGGGTCAAGAATCATTGCTCTCGTGGCTTGAGAATCTCTGAGGAGTCGCATGCTAAAATGAAGAGTCTCAGACATATTACAGAGAAAACTTCATCATTCAGTAAAAATTTTAAGAGTCTGAGTAGTCATGGGGATGATTTCAGTGAACTGAGAGATTATTTTGATTCTGTTGATAAGAGGGATGCTGCAAATCAATCATTTCGGCGAAGTTTGTACAAGCGATCAAAACTATTTGATGCAAGAAGGTCCTCATCTATCCTTTCTAAGGATGCTCGCATCCGTCAGTGGGCCATGAAGAAATCTGATAATGGGTATAAGAGAATTGAAGAATTTCTTGCTCATGGTCTGAAGAGCATCATGAAGGAGAACACCTGTGATTTCTTTGTGCCCAAGGTACTGGTTATCACATGTCTCTGTACAACACACACATTCACACATGTCCATGTATGCATGTGTTATTATATATTTATTATTTTTCTTATTATCTTTTTTATCAGGTTGCGGAAATTGAGGACAGAATGAAGAGTGGTTATTATGTAGGTCATGGCTTAAACTCTGTGAAAGAGGATATTAGTCGAATGTGCAGAGATGCTCTAAAGTAAGGCTCTTATCCCCATTCTCTGTTAGATTCTCTTTTTTACTGTTTTTTTTTTGTTTTTTTATTTTAAAATTTTAAATTTTAAATTTTTATAAATGATTTTGTTCTTTTTTTTTTTTTTGGAATTTGAATTCTATGATTTAGTTAATATTATAATAAATGATTGAAAAGCCTTTATGTCATTACAAACATAGCTGTGAATGGGATAAAAACCCTTGTTTGTATGCCATTGTGTTGACACCATGCTTTTGGTCCTACATGGAATAGATTAGATCTTTGGGTTCTAATGGGAATGAAATAATAATTTGTTGGGATGCTTTGTTTGTGTGTGCGTGTGTACCAGCTTCAACCAGAACATCCCAAAGCCAGAAGTTTATTGTATTGTAATTTTTCATGCTTCTGTGGATCTTGGGCTTTTTGAGTTTGGGAATATGAATTCACAGTTTTATTTTCTTCCTCTAAAACCTTAATATGCATCTTGTCTTCATTTTTTTAATGTATGTGTGCTTGCAGAGCAAAAAATCGTGGTGATGCTGGAGGCATGAATCACATTATCGCATCATTCATCGGACTTGCCACCCATTTGGAAGGGAATTTCAAGTCTTCTCATGGAAGAGATGGGATAATGAGGATGTGGAAAGATGATTCATCTGCAGCCTCAAAGTATAAGAAGAAACTTAATAAAATGACTACTGAAAGGAAATACATGAGCAAGAGTAATGGCACCTCCTTTGTCAATGATGCTTCTGAATACGGAGAGTATTCATCTGATCGAGAAATTAGAAGGTATCTATCCAAATTGACTAAAAAATCCATGGACTCGGGAAGTGATACTTCTGATGACCATAATGGGTCTTCTGAAGATACTAGAAGTGATAGTGAGAGAACTGCTTCAGATACAGAAACTGACTTGGACTTTCGGTCAGAAGGTAGACCTGGGGAGTCGAGGAGGGATGGATACTTTATGGTAGATGAGAGTTTTTGTTCTATGACTGATGACCGTGAATGGGGTGCTCGGATGACCAAAGCAAGCCTGGTGCCTCCAGTTACGAGGAAATATGAAGTCATTGATCAGTATGTAGTTGTAGCAGATGAGGAGGATGTGCAGCGGAAGATGCAGGTTTCTTTACCTGAGGACTATGCTGAGAAGCTATTAGCACAGAAAAATGGTACTGAGGAATCAGATATGGAAATTCCTGAAGTTAAGGACTTTAAACCTAGAAAAAAGTTGGGAGATGAGGTGATAGAACAAGAAGTTTATGGGATAGATCCTTACACTCACAATCTTCTTCTCGATTCCATGCCGGATGAACTTGATTGGCCTCTGTTGGATAAGCACTTGTTTATTGAAGATGTGCTCCTTCGCACTTTGAACAAGCAAGTTAGGCACTTCACAGGCACTGGAAACACTCCCATGATGTATCATTTGCGGCCTGTTGTTGAAGAGATCCAAAAAATTGCTGAGGAAGATGGGGATGTGCGAACTGTAAGAATGTGTCAGGGTATCTTAAAGGCCATGGATAGCCGTCGTGATGACAATTATGTTGCTTATAGAAAGGTCAGTGAACAATATTTGCATGCAGAATGTTGACTTTTGTTGCTTTCCATCTCATTGTAAGATGGTCAACATCTTGTTCCCTTTTCCTGCAAGGCTGATTGTTTTGTTTTCTGTAATTCAGGGGCTTGGTGTCGTTTGTAATAAAGATGGTGGTTTCAGTGAAGATGATTTTGTGGTAGAGTTTTTGGGAGAGGTAAGGATTTTATATTTGATCATTGGCATTAAATTCCATGCTGCTTTGCTTCCCATTTTTTCTTTACAAGATATGACTTTATGTCACCAGTTTAAAGTGTTGTCATATTTGCAGAACTGCATGGTGGAAGCAATTGTAATTTTTTCTTAAATTATTATTATTCATTTATTTGATGCCTCAGATATATTGGGTAGATGTTATTTTGCTTTTGCTCACTCTTTCCAGACTTCCTTTTTAATTTTTTTGGGGGGTTTTGTACCAGATTGTTATTGATGCAAAGCAAGCAAACAGGTCCATGCCACAGCACTACCAAGTTGATGTGCAACTTGTGTGCAACTTATGTGTTATATTGAAACATATTTAGCAAGAGTTGATTGATCTTATCTTTAACTTGTTCAAAACGAGTTGATTGATCTTGTCTTTTAACCTGTTCTTGTTTTGAACATTTTGACAAATGTTTTGCTGGATGACACTTCTCATGCAAGCCAAAGACCACTCCTTGCTCCCTTCCGTTCCCGTCAATTTCTTTAAACAATCTTGTTGTGCATGAGCTGTTTTTTTGGTCAGCTGGTAATGCATTCAATATCATTAGCTTTCTTAACAAAATGTTCCCGCTTGTTGAAATATGAAGTTCTGGTTTCATCAGTTGAATCTCAGCTCCCTTCTGGATAAGATTCTTATAATCCTTTGCTGCCTTAGAATGGATTTAACGGCTTAAATTGATTTTACATTTTTTTATACTTGCATTGATGGGTATCTGGCGTATAGTGTGTGTGGAGTTTGAAGATGCTTATTGTGCAAAGTGTCAATACCTCTTTTCTTGGAAGCTGATTTTTTGAATTTTATTGTGTATAATCTATTTTTCTTGGGGAAGGTGGTCCAATGAATTCTGACGTTTTGAGTTTTTTGTAAAATACGTTTTGTTTATCTGTTGCTTCAGAATAGATTGTTTCTGAGTATTATGCGGTGAGAATTTATGCTTGTTTCTTTATCTGTCTTGTTTTTCTTTTAAATTTTTTTATAGGTTTATCCTGCTTGGAAATGGTTTGAGAAGCAAGACGGGATTCGATCTTTGCAAAAAGATAGTGAAGATCCTGCTCCAGAATTCTACAACATATATCTTGAGCGGCCGAAGGTAGCTTGAATGAGTTTGTGCCTTCGGCTTTGTTATACTGCCTGCTTCTGTTTTATGGGGCATTTGCACTTGCTTATTTCTTTTATATTGTAGGGCGATGCTGATGGGTATGATTTAGTTGTTGTTGATGCTATGCACAAGGCAAACTATGCAAGTCGAATTTGTCACTCGTGCCATCCCAACTGTGAAGCAAAGTACGTGTTCTACTGCTCCCTAACGTGTTCTATATTCTGAGTAGTAAACCTGTTGCAGGACAGGCAATAGAGTAATTATGGAAGTAGATGAAATGGGAGAGGAAAAACGTGAAGGGAGTGGGTGAATGTGAGAGAAAAAGAGAAGGGATAAAGGGAGACAAGAAGGATGACACTCCTAACTCAAAACAGTCAAAATCAATTTATATATACAACTCCCCTAAATCAGCACGTTCCAGGGCCTTTTATAAATTGCATATGCCTTAAAAAGAAGAAAGTATTGCTAATATCTGAAGATAGCCTTAGAATGCCCCTAAGGCAACTAAACACTCAAAATCCATAGATTTATTCAACTCCCCTAAAAGCGCTCGTCCTAGTGCCTTTTGTAAAAAACTATGATTGGAAATACACTTATTAATATCTTAAGATAGCCTCGATAGTCTCCTAGTACTAAGTAAAGTAGTCCCAAACTATTTGTTAGGACCAGGGGCCATTATTGATCACTCAGTGTCATACAACCAATTAGGAGTCATTACTAAACCATGGAAAAGGCCATGAAACCTTGGGGAGTCCACTCACCTACAGGATCAGCATCTGTAGGATCCATGGCTCCTTCTCAATTGGATTAACACCCGCAGGAACACATAAATGAACACTCAAACCCAAGTTGAACCGTTGGCTCCAATACCACTTGTTAGGATTGGGGGTGGCCTCATGGGCAGTCTTGATATACATGGGTGAACAAAATTTTGAGTCATTATGTCTTGTGCCCGAGCATGTATATAAATGTAAGCATCCATCCTCAATTCTGTTTTTCCAATACGGGACAGGCTCACAAGTGGAATTCTCAACACTATTGTACTAAAAATATGGTCCTAATCCCCATGAAAATTTAAAAAATCTCAAAATAAATATAATTACAAGCATTCCCTCCAAAAATCAAATGACCACCATAGTATCTAGACTTGCGTTTCTCTATGCTTGTGATCTCCATAAAAAAGCATGTTGATATTTGTGCCCTTATGGTGTGAAATGAATTGGATTTGCAAATTCTAAGTTTACGCTAACCCTATGTTTGGAGAGGCTTAGGCTTTGGATTTGAATTTGGATAAAAAATGTAATATGAAATTGTATTAAAATTTGTCCAAATCTATCCAAATCTAAATCCAAGATTCGAAATCAATGCTCCCAAACGCAGCGTAAATATATTGAGAAATATTTCTGAAGAAGAAATTGAACGTCAAAATTGGGAAAAAAATTGTTTGGAAAAAAAGGAGAACTAATAATTATAATAATAAAAGAAACACTTTTTAATGAAATTAAAGATTTATGTTTGTATTCCACGCTTTTACTTGATGCTTTTGTAAGTTTGATGTTGAGAGTAGATTATGTAGGGAATTTCAATTTTAAAGTTGGAAAGATTTTATGGCTGATATGATTATGTGATGTGAATGACCATATCGTTGTGTTTTAATTTGCTTTTATTTTTTTTGGAATGATTTTTCTTTTTTCATTTAAATGATTGGGGAAAGAAGAAAAAAGAACGTAATCTGCAGGTAGGCAAACACCCAAGGGGTAAAACGTTCCACATGGATGCCCTAGCTCTAGTAATTTGCTCAACACCATTGAAATTACCCCATGCATGTTTCTTGCTGTGGTTTGTGCATCCAAAGTTAACCCCAACAGCAAGTACTTGATGGGAGGAGCGGGGATCGAGGCTCCACATCATCCAAAAAGAAACAAAGTAGAGAATGAAAAAAAAAAAAGCATTGTTTTCCAATGTTGTTTCTTCTGCCTGTAACCTGGCTTGGATGAATAGTAGTAATATGTATATGGAAATGGCATTTATGAGCAGTTAGGGAGACAAAATTTGTATTTCTTTTAATTTATTCTTTCAAAGAATTTTCAATCTATTTGAGTTGAGAGTATTTGCTTCTGTAGCTTATGTCTGCTTTCTATTATTTTATGATCTTTTTTTTTTTTCAATAGTCAAAGAATTGATAGCATGATATTTGGTCGTGTTAATTTAGTACTTATCTACTTCCATGTAAGCAGGGTTACTGCCGTAGATGGTCAGTACCAGATTGGGATATACAGTGTGCGTCCAATTCGATATGGTGAGGAGATCACATTTGATTATAATTCTGTTACAGAGGTGTGTCTTTCTGCCCATCAGCCTGCTTTGCTGCCTTGCACATTGAAAGATTGCTCTTTATTTGTTTTTATTTTATTTTTTAAAAACTTCTGAAATCTCTTTATTGCACTGCAGAGTAAGGAAGAATATGAAGCATCAGTTTGTTTATGTGGCAGCCAAGTTTGCCGGGGAAGCTATTTGAACCTGACTGGTGAAGGGGCTTTTCAGAAAGTATGGGCAATGAGGAATTTTTGTTCTTGGTGTATATATATTTTTTTTTATCAATTAAAATCAGCTGTCAATCTTAGAGGAGGACTAGATCTTTTGTTTGTTTGGGTGGTGTCAGCAGTTATTGGATTTGTTTAACATGCTTCATGCTGTGTTTGAGCTTAGTTAGCGTAGTGTTTGATTAGGATTGAGTTTGGGATAATATATTATTTGGTTCTGTCAAGGTCATTGCTGCAAGTTAAGTATAATTGTTGTTTTGATCTTATTATTCAAGAATTCTTTTAACTGTAGCATAACTTTTTTTCAGGTACTGGAGGAGTGGCATGGAATGCTTGATCGTCATCAGTTGATGCTAGATGCCAGTGAAATAAATTCAGTATCTGAAGAAGATTATATTGACTTGGGGCGAGCTGGCTTGGGAAGTTGTTTGCTTGGTGGATTACCTGATTGGCTGGTTGCATATTCGGCTCGTCTGGTGCGTGTCTTGGCTGCTGCCTGGTTTTTGATACAAGATAACTTCTATGCTTTCTTTTTCTTACACTTTATCTTGGATGCAGGTAAGATTTATAAATTTTGAAAGAACGAAGCTTCCTGAGGAAATTCTTAGGCATAATTTGGAAGAAAAGCGAAAATTCTTTGCCGAGATTTGCCTTGAGGTTGAGAAGAGCGATGCTGAGGTTCAGGTGATAGTTCTCAACGGCAGCCCCTTTCCTCTTCAAATAATAATAATAAAAATAAAACAATAGATCTATAAATAGAAAGGAAAAAATGCAAAAAAGCTCAGATGTGTATGCTTGCCTTGAGTTGTTGATTTCTTGCCTGTTTTAATTTAATTTTATTATTTTTTTGGGGAATGAGGCAGGCTGAAGGTGTTTACAATCAGAGGCTTCAGAATCTAGCTCTTACTCTTGACAAGGTGGGTGCCGTTAAACTTTCTCCCTTTTTCTCTTCATCAAGAAGGGCACTTGGACCTTGCATGAATTTGGCTGGAAAAGCCTCACATGAATGAGTTTTAAGTCCAATGTTTGACTAATGTGATATTTAAGTGGAGAAGGGTGGAAGGTGCACCCATTCTCCTGGGTTACTCTGTCTGCGGGTTTGGTTTCCTTGTCATCCGAAATGGGAAATTGGACCTTGAATGTTGTGCTTATGCATGACACAAGGGCTCATGACACATGCAGTTTAGATCCCTGTGTACAAAGCTTCTGGGTCACTGCAGTAATAATTGTGTTCAAAATATGAATTAGAATAATTTCATCATCCTCTATTTTTATTGCTGATACTTGCCAGTGCCATTTAGCACCAACTTGTTATCCATGCCTTCATGATACTGCATTATGAGGCCAAGTATTCAGGTTGTAGATTTCTGGTGCAAATGGAACAAAATAGGTGCTTTGATTTTATTGTAGAATATAAATCTAAAATCTTTTTGAATGCTATTTTGTAGGTGAGATATGTCATGAGATGCGTTTTTGGTGATCCAAAGAAAGCTCCACCTCCAATTGAAAGGCTTTCTCCTGAGGCAACAGTTTCCTTCCTTTGGAAAGGAGAGGGATCATTTGTTGATGAACTTCTTCAATGCATGGCTCCTCATATGGAGGAAAGCATGCTTAACGAACTAAAATCCAAGATCCGTGCTCATGATCCTTCGGGTTCTGAGGACATTTCGAATGAACTTCAGAAATCTTTATTATGGTAAGCAGTAAAGCTTTTTTTTTTTTGGTTCATCTATTTCTGGATGTTAAGCTATGATATTGCACAACATGCAGTTTTTATACAGCTTGTTTGTTCTCTTTGCAGGTTGAGGGATGAGGTTCGAAATCTTCCATGTACATACAGATGTCGACATGATGCTGCTGCTGACTTAATCCACATATATGCTTACACAAAATGCTTTTTTAGAGTACGGGTGAGTCATATTATCATGTCCAACTTTCCAAATTTGGGGAGAATGTTCCCCATAACTTGCCGTAATGCAAAATTTTATTCCATGTGTAGGAATACAAGACAGTTACTTCTCCACCAGTGTACATTAGTCCTCTCGACCTGGGCCCCAAATACAGTGATAAATTGGGGGCAGGTTTTCAGGAGTACTGCAAGACATATGGTGAGAGTTATTGTTTAGGACAGCTAATTTATTGGTATAATCAGACATACGCTGAGCCAGATTGTACACTAGCCAGAGCCAGTAGGGGCTGCTTGTCATTGCCTGATGTTGGCTCCTTCTATGCCAAGGTTCAAAAGCCATCACGACATCGTGTTTATGGCCCAAGGACCGTAAGATATATGTTGGCAAGGATGGTGAGTTTCATTTTATGTTTGAAGTTAATATTTAATATAGTTTTTTTATTTGTTTTAATTTTTAACTGAAAGATAGTTCTCCTTCCCTGCCACCCTGCTCTGAATCAACCACTTAACCACCACTACACTGCAACTGTTGGTTGAGGAGATGTCTCTACTCACCCCTGTAGAGTGGCAAGTTTCTATATAATATCTCTAGCGGGATCGTGGATTTCAGGCCTCGGATTTGTATTTGTTTGAATTTTGACGAAACTTGCTTCAATTTTTTGTTACATTTTGTCCAAATTCGAACAAATTAAGGGTCTGAACTCCAAGCTTTCAATCACTGGGATCAGGCCTATTTTGGGAGTGGTCATATGGCTGTACCTCAAATGTCTTATTTCAGATTGTAGACTGGGCTGTTAGGGATTGCAAATGCAACTGGCCCGTTATGATTTGTTCTCTCAGCTTGGTGCTTAATTCTGTATTTGTGCTCGCCGATTTTCTAACCCTTGTGTTTTACCAGGAGAAACAGCCGCAGAGAACCTGGGCAGAGGACCGCATTTGGTCATTTAAGAGTTCTCCAAAAGTTTTTGCCAGTCCAATGCTAGATACTGTTTTGAGCAACACTCCTCTGGACAATGAAATGGTGCATTGGCTGAAGAACAGACCCACAGTATTCCATGCCATGTGGGATCAATGAACTTTGTGCAGGACACTGGGGATGCGGCAGTTTGGACTGGCTGTTATAATCAATCACCTTCTTTGTTATTGTTTTGGAATGATTTCTCAATGTGCACAGCTGCCCCATTTTTTCAATGTGGGAGTTGGTAATCATTTCAAAACATCATTCCTTGGTGCTGCTTTTTCTTCCCCTCAATTCTTGTGTACAGTTTTTCCATTTTTGTAATTGTAATTCATTATTGGGTAGTAGAAAAATAGCATTGCCTTTTCTTTTTTCAAAATCTAAATCTAATGCAAATACAAAAGGGGGAAAAAAGGCGCTTATTTTTTTATGCATTTTCTGTTCTCGAATTTTCTTTCCCTAATTGTTTGGATTTTTAACCCCCCGCCCCCCACCACCATTTTGACCCCTAAAATTCGCTTTGAATAATTGTTCCGTATCGACCCTTGTGCAGGGACATTTGCAAGAAATGCTTGTATCAATGGCGACTTCTAACCAAAATTTTGTGGGTTTATGCATATCCTACCAAGTAGGGACCTCAATTTTTTCAATGCAACGGAAGGTGTTGAGCTGATGAAATTTTGATCCTTATAAATATAATGTATACTGTTTAATTTGCCATTCATTCAAAGGGAATTTAGAGGATCTAATGGATTGAATTTTGAATATGGAGGATTTGAGTCATGAAATTTATTTATTTATTTATTTATTTAATTTATTATATTTTGGGTGTATGCAGTTAGTATGTAGATATGAGGTACACCAGTCAGCATTTGAGTGTGGAATAAGAGGGGTGAAAATTTGAACATAAGGGTTTGAAATTTGAATACTGGGAATGGATGAATTAAGTGATGAAAATTATTTATTTATTTTTTCATTTAATTTATTCTATTTTGGGTGTATGCAGTTAGCATGTAGATTTCAGGTACACCAGTCAGCATTTGAGTTGAGTGGAATAATTATTGCACCCCAAGCATGATGAGTTGATAGTTTAGGAATTGTTTGGCATTACTGTCAAAAATTTGAATGTAGGAATGGATGAAATAAGTGATGAAAATTATTTATTTTTTTTATTTAATTTATTCTATTTTGGGTGTCTGCAGTTAGTATGTAAAAATTCAGGTATACAAGTCAGCATTTGAGTGTGGAATAAGATAATCGCACAAGAAGCATGCATGATGAGTTGATAGTTTAGGGATTGTTTGGTACCATAAGGTTTGTTTGGTATTGTTGTTTTTTGTTTTTGTTTCTCCAGTGAGAAAAATAGATTATATAAATGTGTTGTTTATATTGTTAATTTTCTATTTCTGTCATTGATTTTTAGCTGTTTGTCAAAAAATTGAAAATCAGATTTTATTTTTTTTGATAATTTGTTGCCATAAATATTATATATATATATATATATATATATATATATCCACAAATAGGTTTTTTAGAATAATTTATTTATTTTATATACTTTAAAATTAAAATTAAATGATCATATAAATTTAAATGTAATTAAAATAAAAATATACATAATAATAAAAGTCAATTAAGAAATACTTTTATTATTTTTCAATTATCATGTTCAATAAAATTTTTATTATAAAGTAAAAAGTAGAACAGTTAAGTAAAATAAAATTTATTTTTATTATATTATTTTTTAAAAATGTGTATTATTTATAGTTTTTAAATGAAAAGGAGCATTTTTTTTAATTAAGTTTTTTAATTTGTATTAGTTTTATAAATACTAACCAAATAGGTTATTGGTTTTTGGTTTCGTTTCTAGTTTTTGTTTTCTCTAATTTTTGACGGTGGTATCAAATGAACCTTAAATAAATATATTTTTTTAATTTATTATTTTTTTTGTGGAGATACAGAAACTAAAAAATAAAAAATAACCTTAAAAATAAATATATTTTTATAATTTTTTTTTTTTGTGGAGATATAGAAACAGAAAATAAAAAATAACAACCATACCAAACAGATACTTTTGAAAGAGTTGATTTTTCCAAGGCCTTCTAAATTTGCACAATTCGAAGGGGAAAAAATTAATGAATTTTGGTCAGCTTTTATGTAATAGTACTATTTTTCTTTCTTTTATTTTTTGAAGCTAATGTTATTTTGATAATCTTGCCCAGATTCACTATGATATTTAAGAATTTCATAGGATAGTTAAATTGTTGGACAATTGACACTCAATTGTTGAAGCGTAGAGAAAGCACACACACTCATGAATCTGGAAACAAGTAGTACATACTCAATACTCAATGATGAACAATACAGAACAAGCAATCACTTAACAATGAAAAATAAATGAAAGTAATAATCAAATATACAAGATTTATATGGTTGACAATTTGCTTACGTCTATGGGAGCATCAACTGATTTTACACTATCACAATGTGAAGCTTACAAAGCTTATCAAACTAGGGTTACAAAATATGATTAAATACTAATCATATGCGTACAAAAGACTTAGACTACATCTAAAATACTTCTGTAGTGATTTCTCGGAAAAAAAATCCTCAAAAATCTCCCAATCTATTGATCTTCGATTCAAAATATGTGACTTGAGCCGAACGAAACCGTCGACGGTTTGAAGTCAAGAGAATTCCTTCTGCAGGCAGTCTAAAACCATCGAGCAAACTGTCACCCAAACTGACAACGGTTTCTTTTCTACAAACTTCTCACTTATTCTTTGCTTCACGATGCTACCCTAGTGTATTCGTTCCACTCAAAATATGAGCCACAAACCCAACAATCTTCACTTTGGCGAATGCTCCACCCGAGCCAGTAAATTGGGATCGCCTCCCATCTAACACTTGGAGACATAAACCAAGTCCAAGCGACGCTTGAACTTGTCCATGGTAACAAGAATTCCACCTAACTGAACACCCAGCTCCTTGAACAATCCTTTAGACCACAATTGTTGATTCTATGAGTCTAATCTCGTTTTGATTATGACAAAACCAATGTTTCTCACCTATGCACTGAGCTTCTTGAACATGTTCATTCTTAGCATGCACTGATGGTAGGAACTCAAAGAAGTCATACGAACTACAAAGATCATGCTTCATATATATGACATTTGAAGAAGTGAAAGAATGAAGACTTATTTGATATTGTATTTGCATTCATTTTTCCTTGGTCTAATATAATATGGTCTATAATAACTGCATCAAATGCATGATAGGACTAAATGCTTAAGACCATAGATTGACCTTAGGGGTCGATCGACATCAGATTTTTGGGACTAAGTCAAAATGACCTTAGAAAGACCCTAGGTCCTTGCACTAGCACATAGGAAAATCCCCATTATCAACTATGCAATCAGGGGTAACTTATGATTTAAAATATGGCTTAGGTCTTAAATATGTAAGGGGTTCGGGCGACTGAACCTTGGCGTTGAAAATGCCTTGGTTGACCGAACATAGGGAAAGTCAAATAGTTTACCTGACCTCAGACGACTAAATTCAAATAACTTGAGTGTCCACGGTCGACTGAACTCATACCCTTACTTTTTCCAGCATCCTTAGGCACTCAAACTTGGAGTTCATTTTCACCTCAGGCGATTAAACTTGGCAGTTCGTGTAACGCCTCGACCAGACACGTGGGTGCAAGGTGCTACTTTAGTGACATCTGAGTACTTGATACCATCATATCATACACAATATGCAGCAGAATAAATGAAACAATCTCAACATACTATTACCAGAGTCTAAATCAACATATATATATATATATATGTATATATATATATATATATATATATATATATCAAGGTTCTGTCCCTACACATATTACATCCCAAAAACGAGTTCACATACTTAGTCCATATGACTAGCGATACAAGCCCGAAGGCATACTATAACCCACACCTGAGTTATTGCAGACACTCGCAAAGAGTAACTAAACTAGTCTCCATCCCCTGGATCCCGCTATGCTCGATCTCTGGGATTCCCTGAAAATATATGTTGTACAACGGGGTGAGACACCTCTCAGTAAGGACGATTAAGTTAATGACAGTGTGTGGAAACATGCTTTTCATTGTATACTAGAATCATACCTCTCTCTTAACCACGGGGGTTGTGCGGCCTGAACGCTGGACAAAAACCCGGGGGATCAACCCAAGCCAAGTCAACTCCCTGCTATATACGTCAGTAGGCTTCTGCAAGCTAACTTACGGGTCTGATTGCATCTCGATCAATCGGTTAGGACCACCCAACACCACACGCTCGTAGATGCGGGCGCACGTGGTCAAATGGCGAAACTCTCTCTAGCAATGGTATCACACTCGCAACACTAGGTTCATAGGTTTCCTAAAGCATATCGTGCAATTTAAGTAAATAAAACTATACTTTAAAACTCATTAATAAAACCCGGCCACTTGCTGTTTAATATCCCTTGGGCCTTTGCCCTCTCATAAAGTACAATTTCTCGGGCCTTGGCCCCTTTGTTACAACTCAACCGTTTAATACAAACTCCAGCCTCAAAATAAACTTTGTTATTTTATAAATCTCGGCCTCAGCCATTTAATACACACTCGGGCCTCGGCCCCTTTTTGTTACAAATTCGGGCCTCAACCTTCTCATAAAATCCCTGCATTTCTCAAAATAGTTCTAGTATATTTCACAAACAGTTTAGTATTACACAAACATACCCATTCTGGTATTTCCATAATTCTCCAAATAATCACACAGTTTTCTATATTAAAAACATAGCCCGTAGGCAACCATGAAAACATTGTATAAATGGTTTGTAGAAACAAACCACTCTTTCCACCATTCATTTCTACTCAAAATATCATATAATATATCCTAAGCTTGAAAACAAGCCCTTTTAACGGTTGGTTTTCAAAAGAATAACTAAAAACATAAACATACTCACTCCACAAACATCTCTATCGGTTCAAAATCATTGAAACACTGCATTAAACATAATCTCCTTACTTGCTTTCGAAACAGAAACCGAATCACTCGAAAACCAAATCCCGACCTTTATCACCAAATCGAAAATCTAATCCACTAGAATTGTAAATCCTAACTCCCTGATCCTCGCAGTAACTTTTGATCGTCGAAACAGATGACGAACGACGAAGAACTGTAGAAAGAGAGAGTGAACTTGCTGGTTCTAAAGAGAGGGAGAGAGAAAGAGAGAGAGAGCTTTTGGGATTTCTTAGCCCTTAAGCAATAAAAAATAATATTTATAGGACTTTTGACCCAATCAAACTCGTCGAAGAATTGGTCTCTCATTGACGAGCCATAGAAGGTTGTTCGTCGCCGAACCTCCTCCCTCGTCGACGAACCCAAGCTTGATATTTTTTTTTTCGATCGGGATCTTTTCGTCGACGAGACTCTGAATTTCGGCAATGAAGTGCTGAATTGCCTTTGTCAACGAGGCCTAAAAAAATCCCCTTTTTATCCTTGTTCTTATTTTATGAGTTCGGGTCTCTACAATATCCCCTCCTTATAAGAATTTTGTCCTTGAAATTTTCTAACTGATACTGAACGTACTTTAAGTTACAACTCAGCTTTATAGAAAAGTCGGCAACCACTCACATAGCGGCTCCGACCCAAGTTTATTACATACCCTTACTTATGGCAAAGGAATACTGTGGATACAACATGAGGTCTCATTACATCACACTTTTATACTAACCTCTCTCTCAAATACATGAAAGTAACTAGTAACCACACAACCTACCTTACCTGTCTAGAGCTAACCCTATCTGACGAGCTGTGGGTACTTCTGGCATATCTTAGCCTCTAACTCCTATGAAGCCTCCCCTACTGCATGGTTCCACTTCAGTACTTTCACTAAAGGTATCTCCTTAGTACACAACTGTTGTACCTTCTAGTCTAGAATCTAAACTGGTACCTCCTCGTATGATAATGCTCCTCCAATATCTAGGGGTTCATAACTGAGCACGTGCGAAGGGTATGACACTTCCTCAACACGGATACATGAAACACGTCATGAGCTCTGGATAGTGCCGGGGACAACGCTACCCAGTAAGCAACTGGACCTATCCTCTCCAGGATCTTAAATGACCCGATGTACCGAGGGCTCAACTTCCCTTTCTTTCTAAACCTCATCACCCCTTTCATCGGGGCTATCTTTAGGAATATCTTATCCCTGATGTCAAACTTTAACTTCCATCGTCGAGTATCCACATAACTCTTCTACCGAATCTAAGCTACTCTAACCCTTTCTCTGATAGCCTCGACCTTTGCGGAGGCCTTCTGGATCAGTTTCGGTCCCAACACCTACCGCTCTCCTACCTCATCCTAGTATAATGGAGATCGACATCGGCGACCATACAATGCTTCATTTGGTGTCATCTCTATACTAGCCTGGTAGCTGTTATTATATGCAAACTCCATGAGTGGTAGATATTGAATCCAACTGTCCCCAAAGTCTAGCACACACGCTCACAGCATATCTTCTAAGGTCTGAATGGTCCTCTCTGATTGTCCATCTGTTTGCGAGTGAAACGAGGTGCTGAAAGTGAGTTGTGATCCTATGGCATCCTACAAACCCTTCAAGAACCGAGAGGTAAATCGTGGGTCTCGGTCTGAAACTATAGAAACAGGGATGCCATGAAGCCGCACTATCTCCTGCACATATAACTCTGCCAGCCTATTCATGGAATAACTGACTCTAATAGGAATGAAGTGTGCATTCTTCGTCAGCCGATCCACTATAACCCAGATGACATTCTACCCATGTAGCGCTGCAGGTAACCCCGATACAAAATCCATCGAGATGTGCTCCCACTTCCACTTAGGAATGTCAAGTGGCTGTAGTGGTCCTGCTGGTCTCTGGTGTTATGCCTTAACCTGTTGACATGTCAGACATTGCTCCATAAATCTAGCAATTTTCCTCTTTATGTGTACTCCACCAGAATGATTCCCACAAAGTCTCTGTACATCTTCATACTTCCTAAATGAACAGTATAGAGAGAGTGATGAGCCTCCTCTAGAATGACTCATTTAATATCGGCATCATTCAATACACAAATCCGGGTATGGAATCTCAACATCCCATCAGCAGAGACATTGAAATTTGGCTTCAATCCATTCTGCACTCCTTCCATAACTTCTACCAGCTCTGCATCTTCCTTCTAAGCTGTTTGATTCTCTCTCGCAAGGTTGGATAAACAACTAATCTGGCGATGAACACCTGTAGATCTTCATCTACCCACTTTACTCATAACCTCTCCAAATCCATCACAATCTGATGTTGTAGGACAATTTATGAAACCAACGTGCTCACTGAATTCCGGCTCAAAGCGTTAGCCACCACATTAGCTTTTCCTGGGTGGTAACTAATGGTGTAATCGTAGTCCTTAATCAACTCGTTCCATCTACGTTGCCTCATATTTAGCTTCTTCTGGGTGAAGAAGTATTTGAAGCTCTTATGGTCAGTAAAGATCTCGCACTTTTCACTGTAAAGGTAGTGCCACCAGATCTTCAGTGTAAACACCATTGCTTCCAATTCTAAATTATGCGTAGGGTAGTTCTTCTCGTACTCCTTGAGTTAGCGAGAAGCATAAGCGATAACTTTACCCTTTTGCATCAAAACACACCCGAGTCCTTTCTAGGATGTGTCACTATAAATCATGTAGCTGCCATTCCCTAATGGAATGGTCAACACTAGGGTTGTGACTAGACGTTGATTCAACTCCTGAAAGTTCTGCTCATAATCATTGGTCCAGTCAAACCTACTATTCTTTTTCATAAGTTGTGTCAACGGACCTGACAACCTAGAAAAGCCCTCAATAAAATGGCAGTAGTACCCTGTCAGACCTAAGAAACTTCTGATCTCATGTACGTTCTTCGATCTTGCCAAGTTTACTACTGCCTCTACTTTGCTTGGGTCTACAGATACTCTTTCTTTGGACACTACATGTCCCAAAAATGCAACCTGGTCAAGCCAAAATTTGCATTTCCTGAATTTAGTAAACAATTTCTTCTCTCTAAGTACCTGAAGTACTAGCCTCAAATGAGTTTCGTGCTTTGTAGGACTCCTCGAATATATCAGGATGTCATCATAAATACTGCCACAAACCGATCCAAGTACTCGTGGAACACCCAATTCCTTAGGTCCATGAATGCTGCAGGCGCATTCATCAAATCGAATGGCATAACCAAAAATTCATAATGGCCATACCGGGTTCGGAATACTCGGATCGCAGATTGATCTTAAAGAAAACCCGAGTTCGCTTCAGTTGGTCAAATAGGTCATCAATATGTGGTAACAGGTATTTGTTCTTTATAGTTACCTTATTTACCTCTCTGTAGTCGATGCACATCCTCATTGGCCCATCCTTCTTCTTTACAAACAACACCAGCACTCCCCAGGGTGATACACTTGGTCTAATGAAGCCGTTATCTAGAAGTTCCTGCAATTGCTCTTTTAACTCCTTTAGCTTTGCTAGAGCCATTCTATACGGTGCATTGGAGATTGGTGCTGTCCCTAGTGCTAACTCAATAGCGAACTCCACTTCCCGATCTGGAGGCAACCTTGGTAAGTCCTCAGGAAAGACATTGGGAAACTCCCATATCACTAGAATATCCACCAGCTTTAGTCCTTCCTTTGGTACTGCTTTCACACACGCTAGATACCCCTGGCAGCCATCCAGAAGTAACTTCCTTGCCTGCACTACTAAGAGGATCTGTGGTGCAGAGTGCACACACGACCCTACAAATTTAAACTCTTCCTCCCCCGAAGGTCTAAACACTACCTCTTTCTTTTGGCACTCTATGCTCGCATAGCTGGATGCTAACCAGTCCATCCCTAAGATAATATCAAATCCCTGCATCTCCATAACAATGATACTGGTAGACAACTTCCTCCCCTAAATCTTTATCAGATGGTCTTTAACCACTTTACTACACATAATAACCGACCCCGTCGGCGTAGCCACTCCTAACTCGACCCCTAACAACTGGGTCCCAACGCCACATACTCTAGCAAATCTTCGGGATACAAATGAGTGGGTAGCCCCTGAGTCAAACAATACAATAACATTATGTGACATAAATGAAATCGTACCTGTCACCCCATTGCTAGCATTCTCTACATCACCCGACGTCAGCGAGTATACCTGCCCCTGCGCGGTGGTGCCCCCTTGGTGACCTCCTCTAGTCTCCTGACTACTTCCTCTATACTGCTGCTGCAAAGGTGCGTGGTTCAGTATTGCGCAACAATCCCGTATCCGGTGTTCCGTACTACCACATTGGTAGCAACCCGAAAAGCCAACCCTGCACTCGCCTATATGCATCCTATTGCATTTAGGACAGGAAGGGCGCTGAGAATTTCCCTGAGTGGCTCGCAGTCCTAATACCTGTCGCTGGCTTGACAAACTACCAAGCCACTTCTCGAAGTTCTGACCGGTGCTGGACTGATAACTCTGAGATAAAGACCTTTTCTTTTGACTTGCCTCTCTCTCCCCTTCCTGTATATTGGCTTCAGCCACCATGGCTCTATCCAACAGTTCCGTAAAGACCTGGACCATCAACGCCCCCACCTGCATTCGTATAGCGTGTCTCAGTCCTCTCTTGAACATCCGAGCTTTCCTCGGCTCATCTAGGACCATATGTGGAGCAAATTGGGATAGCTCCACAAATTTGGTTGCATACTACTACATGGCCATGGATCCCTGTGTCAAACGTAGGAACTCCTCCACCTTTACCTCTCTAGTGGCAACAGGGAAGTATCTACTGAAGAAGACCTCCAGGTAACCAATATATACCTTGGATGCTGCTCCTTTAACAGCTTTGCCGATTGCCACCATCTTTGCCTCCCCCACCAGTTTGAAGGCGGCATAACGTACCTTTTGTTCCTCCATACACTATTGCACTTCCAAAAGCTCCTCCATCTCTTGGACCCAGTCCTCCGCCGCAATCGGGTTTGGTCCTCTTAAGAATGCCGGCGGATTCGTCCGCGAGAACTGCTGGAATGTGCAGCCTTTATCAGCCATCGACTGACTCCATTCCCTAGTATCTCTCTGAAACTCCCTCTTGGCCTGTCATGTCTTATTACGCAGTACGAACAAAGCCTCAATATCATCACTGCTGGAGGTATCCACATGATTGTCCCCTCCAGTCATGACTCCCTTTCCTCTAGAATCCATCTTGAAGATAGGATATGACCCGATTTATAAATTCTACATTTATCATGGTTAAAATAAATATGGAATAACTAATAGATAGAACACATAAGTTTGCAGTTTAAAGGACCCACATGTACATTTCTACTGCAAGACTTCCAAAATATCTGACCTTAGACATATGATAACACGAAGCACATACTTTTCGAGTCTAGTACTTCAACCTAGAACCAAAACCATCAATGGATTTACCATGGTTTTCCTAAAATCGTCATTTTAGGAAAAACACAGAAGACCGTCGACAAAATTTCGTTTCCAAGCCTCTAGACTAAAACCCGACCTATCTTACCCTTTTCTCATTCTTAACTTATCTCAACCTATACTCTGGTAATTAACATTGACTGTTAAAGTCTGTCAAACCTAGCAAACCTAGGCTCTAAGACTACCTGTAACACCCTGAACCGACATGTTGGCGCAAGGTGCTACTTTAGTGACATCTAAGTACCTGATACCATCATATCATACACGATATGCAGTGGAATAAATGAAACAATCTCAACATACTATTACCAGAATCTAAATTAACATATATATCAAGGTTCTATCCATACACATATTACATCCCAAAAACGAGTTCACATACTCGGTCCATATGACCAACGATACAAGCTCGAAGGCATACTATAATAACTACTCACACCGGAGTTCTTGAAGACACTCATAAAAAGTAACTAAACTAGTCTCCACCCCCTGGATCCCTCTAAACTCGATCTCTGGGATTCCTTGAAAAGATATGTTGTACAACGGGGTGAGACACCTCTCAATAAGGAAAATTAAGTTAATGACAGTGTGTGGCAACATACTTTTTAATGTATACTAGAATCATACCTCTCTATTTTATTGAACATAGTATGTATACTCATTTTCAATTTCTTATAACATAAATCAATACTGGAAAACATTTACATCATTACATAAATATACAGATATGCATAAAAGATACACCTTGGAACTACTCGACATGTATAAACCCCTGTGGTCAGGGTTGTGCAGCCCAAAGGCTGGACAAAAACTCGGGGCATCAACCCAAGCCAAGTCAACTCCCTGTTATATACGTTAGCAGGCTTCTGCAAGCTTGCTTACAGCTTCGATTGCATCTCGGTCTAGATGTGGGCGCACACGGTCAAATGGTGAAACTCTCTCTAGCAATGGTACTGCACTCACAACACTAGGTTCACAGGTTTCCTAAAGCATATCGTGCAATTTAAGTAAATATAACTGTACTTTAAAACTCATTTCATAAAACCCGGCCACTTGCTGTTTAACACCCCTTAGGCCTTTGCCCTCTCATAAAGTACAATTTCTCGGGCCTCAGCCCCTCTGTTACAACTCGACCGTTTAATACAAACTCTAGCCTCAAAATAAACTTTGTTATTTTATAAATCTCGGCCTCGGCCGTTTAATACACACTTAGGCCTCGACCTCTTTTTGTTACAAACTTGGGCCTCGACCCTCTCATAAAATCCCTGCATTTCTCAAAATAGTTCTAGTATATTTCGCAAACAATTCAGTATTACACAAACATACCCATTCTGGCATTTCCATAATTCTCAAAATAATATTCACTTGCCACACAATTTTCCATATTAAAAACATAGCCCGTAGGCAACCATGAAAACACTGTATAAATGGTTTGTAGAAACAAACCGATCTTTCCACCGTTCATTTCTACTTAAAATATCATATAGTATATCCTAAGCTCGAAAACAAGCCCTTTGAACGGTTGGTTTTCAAAAGAATAACTGAAAACATAAACATACTCACTCCATAAACATCTCTATCGGTTCAAAATCATTAAAACACTGCATTAAATATAATCCCCTTACCTAATTTTGAAATAGAAACCGAAACACTCGAAAACCAAATCCCGACCTTTATCACCAAACCAAAAATCTAATCCGCTAGAATTGTAGATCCTAGCTCCCTGATCCTCGTAGTAACTTTCAATTGTTGAAATAGGCAACGAACGACGAAGAACTGTAGAGAGAGAGAGTGTGAACTCGCCGATTCTAGAAAGAGAGAGAGAGAAGGAGAGAGAGAGAGAGAGAGAGAGAGAGAGAGAGAGAGAGAGCTTTTGGGATTTCTTAGCACTTAAGTAATGAAAAATGATATTTATAGGTCTTTTGACCTGGTCAAACTCGTCGATGAATTGGTCCCTCGTTGACGAGCCATAGAAGGTTGTTCGTCACTGAACCTCTTCCCTCGTCAAAGAACCCAAGCCTGATATTTTTCTTGTCGGTCAGGATCTCTTTGTCGACGAGACTCTAAATTTTGGTGACAAAGCATTGAATTGCCTTTGTCAATGAGAACATTGGTTTCATCGACAAGGCTTGAAAAAATCCCCTTTTTATCCTTGCTCTTATTTTACGAGTTCGGGTCTCTGTAGTTCAGTAGGCTGAACTTTATTTCAGGCGACTGAACCTTGGACATTTTGGAAGATCACCCTAACCTCAGCAAACTGAGTGTTTCACCAATCACCCAAACCTCAAAAGTACCTTTTTTGCGCGTGTCTGTTCAGGCAACCGAACCTATAGCTCGATCGATCGAAACTCTCGGGTTGCATATTTTTAACTGTGGTAATTAAGAGTAAGTGGGGTTAAAAGGTCACTAAACATTTTTCAAAATTCCAAATGGGTCCCCAACAGTCAAAATTTTAAGGGTTCCTATATATATCACTTCATTTGACTTAATTAGGAACTTGATTAGCAAAAGTTATTATAATTTTTCCTCTCAAATTTTTCGTACACTTTTGCTATACTATTTTTATTCCAAGCTCATATTTGTGAAAACACTCATTTATACTCTCTTTGTAGAGACTCGAAGAATTATAGTAATTAAATAATAAAAGAAAGGAGATAAAAGGAATTTAAAAAAAGGAGTTTTAGCAGGGTCTCATTGACGAGTGTAGAAGTGCTCGTCAACGAGCAGGGCTTTTGGGCTCGTCGACAGGGACGCGTGTCTTGTCGATGAGAATTACTGAAAGGACTGTTTTCAGAGCCTGAAACTCGTCGACGAGGAGAAGATGTTCATCGACGAACTCCCTTCATTGACTTGTCGACGAGGTGATGTGTCTCGTCGACGAGGCCACGTGGACAACACTCTATATATAACCCCAAAACCGATTTTAGTGGAAATAATTTCATTTTATCAATTTATTTCTCTCCCTACACGGTTTCTATCACTTCTTTCTAAGTTTTTAGCTCCGATTCTCCTCGATTCGATGATCAGAAGCTACCACGGTGATCTTAGAGAGATTCTCTACAATATAGCCAGAGCAGAAATTCGATTTGGGAAGTTTGGGAATCATCCCAAATTTTGGGTAAGTTAGTTATTGTAAGTTTTATTAGGTTTTTGGTGTTTTTGAACTGAGAAGAATATGTAGAGTAAGATAATACTGAAGTTTTGTTGGGGACAAATGTAATTTCAAGGTGTTGTATTGGGAACACTGCAGGTGTAGGGTTGGTTGTTTTGTGGGCTTCTCAGAAAGCCAGGTAAGGGGATAAACTAAGTCAGTATTTTTTATGAAATTCTTTACCATATTACAACATTTTTTTTCAGAAATTATGTATGTATTAACACAGTGTTTGAGAATACTACAGTTGAACAGAAAAATGAATTTAATGTTTTTTATCGGGAAATATGATTTTAGATCAGGTTTTATTCTAAAAAAATATTATTCATATTTGTGTGGCATGAGTATAATTTTCATGAAATTATATTATATCAGAATATTATGATTTTCCCAGAATAAGCATGTTTTTCTCAGTTTTCAAGAAAATCATGAAAACAGTACAGGAACAATGATTTTATGAATATTATGTTAAACAGTACAAGAATTTTATGTTCAGTACATTATGAAATGCCGACGCAGATGCCATGATTTTCATGTTATGATATGCCGGCGCAAATGTCGTGATTCATGTTGGCTTATATGCCGTTATTATGTATGATATGCAAGATTTCATGAAATATTAACATGTAAGATATTATTATGATTATGAAACAATTATGTATCAGTATATGAAATGTACTATATGTTATCAGAATCTGGATGACTTAATTTAGTTTTCACAATACACGGTACCGTAGCTACAAGTTCAAGTTCAAGTACAAGTTCATGATAGTGCTACTACACATCTTATGTAGAGTGTGGGAGATGGCAGTCGATATGGCTTCATGGTAGTGTAGGCACTCCCCTGGAAGTCCAAACCAGGTGGGGCAGGCCCATCGTACTTATAGATTCATGTTTGACTTAGCGTGGTTGGCTAGCCATTGCTAGGTCCCACCTTCAGGCTACACAACCCAGTCATGTGGGGGTAATACATGACATCAGCTAACTATTCATCCTGAG
The DNA here is from genome assembly GCF_029873635.1 of Malania oleifera. Lineage (NCBI taxonomy): Eukaryota > Viridiplantae > Streptophyta > Magnoliopsida > Santalales > Ximeniaceae > Malania > Malania oleifera. Next base: position 116,135,018 of record NC_080418.1, on the reverse strand, counting down.
TAATATTCATGTATTGTACAGTTATATAAGATGATTTTCATGTACAACAATTTAGTATGCTATTTCACGTTATGATGTATCATGTTTTATTCAAATACAATACAGACAATTTTTACTAGATATGATTTATGTACTGATATTATGTATAACATGAAAATACTCATGTTTCCACACACTGGTATTATTTTATTTCCCTTACTAAAAGGTGTCTCACCCTAGCATTATAAAAAATTTCCAGAAATCCAGGTAGGAGGGCAGATAGAGCCCCGCAATAGTAGGAGTGGACTGAGCTACCCTATCAGTAGGATAAGTGGACGAGCTATGGTCAGATGGATTTTTGGGTTGAGATCCTAGGAATATTCTTTTGGTCTTCTATGGATGACTATATATGTATTTATGACATATTCAGTAGATCTCTGGTATGGTTTTTGGTGTATTATGGCATGTACATGATTTTATGTTTTCCGCTGCTTAGGTGTCTGAGTTGTACGACAAGTATATCCCTGATACACATAGGTCTAGTTTGATCATGATTATGATAGTTTAGAAGAATGTTAGAATTATTAATATTATTATTACATTATATATATATATATATATATATATATAATATGGCAAAATAGGTAGGTTGTTACACTCTTGAAAACATCTTTTGAGATTAAGTGTTGGTTTTATTTGTTCCTTTCTCTTGCAAATCAATTTCAAGATAGAAGGGAAGTGATTGTGGTTATTGCATACATTTTTACAAATCCTTCCTTTGGCAAATACTCTCTCATACGCATACATTTTGAAAAACTATTTTATGAGAGTTTTTCTTGTTTGATCTTTCCCATAGTATTTAATAGATAAATATTTGATTCGGAAGATCCTGATTTTAGCTTGCTAGTCTTGGCATTCATATTGCAAGACTTGAAAGCTTACATACACCATTTGATAAATCTATTGCAAGCTTAAACCCTAAAGTATCTGTTGTAATTCTATTTGATAAATTATTTGTTTGATACTTGATTAGGGTTTTGAGGTATTCTTGGATATTCACTTGTTGAATACACTATCTTGAACTAAGTTTTCCAAGGTCTCACCTGAGCATTAAATCCATATCATTTGTGAGTGCATATTTATTTGGACTGTATTGTGGTACATATATGCTTGTGTAGAAGTGCTTAAATTATACGCAAAATTTTATATTCATTGATTGTATTCCAGGCATGGCCTGAGGGGGTTTGATTTAGCCTGTAAGGATCAGTTAGGGCATTCTCTACCCCACAAGGAGAATTCATAAAGGTTGAAGTCAGCCCTGGTAATTGACTTGGTTGTAAATGGTGCCGCTCCACCGTTAAGTGAACAATAGTGGTAATCCTTGGGCTTGTGAGCCGAGGTAGGGACGTAGGCACAATTGGAAACCTCGATAACATATTTGGTGTCACCTTTTCTTTCCTTGCTTTATATTCTGTTTTGTTCTTAATTTAATTTCCTTGCTAAATATACTGCATATCTAGTTGACATGTTATTGTGTTTGGTTGAGAGATAATTGCTTTGCATGTGCTAAAAATTAATTGATATATCATTTTTGAAATTTCATACATTTTTAGATTGCCCCTAGGTTGTGTAAACTGTTGCTGGATTAGTTGAACTTAGGAAGAATTTTTAAATCTTCAATTCACTCCCCCTCTTGGGATTGCACCAAAGTCAACAACAATGCTACCTTGGCAGTCTCGACCATTGCTAAGTACTCCAATCCAATTGTAACTAGTGCAACCTAAGATTGTACTTTGGACTTCCAATAATTAGGTCTTCCCAAAATACACCCTGTTATAGACCTCCTGTCATCCAAGTCCCCTATGTAGTCTACATCCACAAATCTCACAACTGACGGATTATTCTATTGCCTGCCAAAGTACCCCACTGCGCTGGTGTAGGAAACCTTTGATATGTCCTCAATATCACTGTCTGTCCTTAAGTACTGAGCGGTAGACTATTTACTTTGATTCGCCACCAATGTACCACCCTGAGATAACCACCATCTCATTGTAGCTTTATACATGCAAATCTCCAACCCAAGAATCCTCTTGGCTGTACCCAAAGCCTCCATGTCAAATTCCTTTCTCAATAGAGTCTCCAACTGATTTACCTCAGTCGAAATCTTCCCAGAAATTGGCACGTTACTCACATGAAAAATAGAATAATTGCCCACTTGCATCATATCTCCCTCTCTCCCATCTAGGAGCTCCACCAACCCCCATGTCTGATTCTTATATAGTAACTCCATCTCCTCCATCATGGAGCCTATCTACCTACTCTTCTCTTGGTCATGCACTACCTCCTGAAAAGTAGTAGGATCCTTTCTGGTACTAATGAATGAATTATATATCAGATCATCAAATTTATACTTGGGCAGTGGCTTGATAGTGTATTTGAGCCCATTGTGATCATGTTGGTCTCCCGAGCTTGAACACCCTACATTATGACCAATTTCATCTCTGCCCTGAGTCTATAACTCCACTTGCATTGCAATATCCTTTTCGCTACCGTTTATACTGTGATACTGCAAGTCTCCTGAGCTAGAACTCCCCGCACTTCTGCCCTGAGTCTCCAACTCCACTTGCACAACATGCTCATTGCTATTGCCGCTTTCTGGCACCTGTTTCTCTTTATCTACCCGAGTATGCTACACCATGGCTTCAACATAAAAAAATCATGTCTCTACTTATCACTACCTTGTTTGACATTGGATCACACATCTTGAATCCATCTTTCTTATGTTATACCCCAAAAAAAATGTAGCATCTAGACATTAGACCAAGCTTAGATCTCACCTCACTAGAAATGTCGATGGGTGGACCTTTGAGTACTCTCGAACCAAAGTGGTCTATCGCATATACTGTCCAAACCTCTCTTGGAATTTTCCCATCTAGTGATACCTTGGCGATTGATTAGTCGAGAAACACGCCATACTCGCTGACTGTATCAAGAAGTTCCTTGCAAGCCTTGCATACAACCTGCCATGCTCAAAGAACTCTTTGAATACCAACGTACTTAGCTCCAATGTCTGACTTAAAGAACTCTCTCCTGATTTGGTATTCCACCTCAACCACAAGTTAAACCTGGCAAACATCTCCGACTTGTGTCACATGAGATACCCCCAGTCCTTTTGTGATAACCTCATGAAATACCCATGTCCAACCCGTGATGCTACCATCACCAGTCCCCAAACATCCAAAACAATGTAGTTAAGAATATCCTCCATTTTGTGTGTGGTTATTTTAGACAAAATGGTATTATCTGACTCAAAACTTTCAGCTGCAGGTCCACCTACAATTGTGTTACCCAGTAGCGCATATAGCTTCTTTACTAACCTCTATCCATTCATCACCATCAAGACACCTTTACACACGTTCATTGTCCCACTTTCAAACTTGTAACAATACCTGTTACAATTTAAAGTGCCCAATGATACCACATTCTTCTGTAGATCAGGTACATGCCTTACACTACATAACATCCTTACCACACCATCATACATCTTGATTCTGATATCCCCCATTTCGACAACTTTGCAAACAACATCGTTTTCCATCCAAATGGAACCATAACTCACAAATATGTAAGTGGCGAACCAAGATTTGTTGGACGTCATATGAAAAGAACATCCCGAGTTTGAATCTAAGAATCTGTAAGGCATTCTGAACATGATGAAACCGAAAGTATATCACAATCACTACTCCCTGAGTCTCCTTCTTCCACTACATTAGCATATTTTGATGAACCCTCTTTGAGTTTTTGCATTCCCCTTCTCCCACTCCAAACATTACGATTTTATGTGCCATGTTTTCCCACACTTAAAATAGTGAATGTCTTTCCTTCTTCTGGACTACGATTAAGTTTTATTACCACTCAATTCACTCCAGAACTTGCCTCTCCCTTGATCTTGATTACCTTTTGCCACGAGCCCTTCACCTTGTGAACTCTCATCGCTGGCCTTCTTCTTCTGATGGAACTCCAACAATGCACTCGTGATATCATCCAACTCTAGGGTTTCTTTCCCCCATGTCAGAGTCGTAACCAAATTCTTATACGTAGGCGATGTAGGTAGGGAATTCAGCAGCATCAACACTTTGTCTTCTTCCTCGAACTTCATATTTATTTGCTTCTGTTCACTAATGATATGATTGAATATGTTGATGTGCTAAGTCAAGTTTGAACCCTATGCTATTTTAAGCCAATATAGTTTTTTGATTTAGATACAACTTTTTTGTCAATGACCTGGACCCGGCCCTCCAGTTTCAATTAAATTGTAGCTGGTGATTCTTCATCCATGATATGATACAACACGTCATCGGCCAAACATAACTTGATAGTGGACACAACTCTTACTACCAACTCCTTCTAACTCGTGTCATCCATGCCTTCCGACTTCTTTTTGTATAGTGCTTGCACCATACCTTGCTGCACTAGCAAGTCCTTCACCTTTCTCTGCCAAAGCCCAAAATTTTCCCTTCCAGCGAACTTACTGTTAGCCTAACAAGGCTTAATCTCATTTTGATGATAACGAACTAAGGATTCTAATTGTGCTTTCAAGTGAAATTTTAGGTTTTACATTTTTTACAAACACAATGGTTAAATTCATTGGCTGAAACTTAACTTAAATTCACAAGTCATGAAGAAAACAAGCTCATTGAAGGATTGACAAAGCTTGGACGAAGTTAAAGCTTCAATACATGAAGACTTGGGATTTATTGTTGTTTAGATGTTTTTAGAGTCTCATGTAAGTGCTCTTCAACTTCAAATTTGTTTATGAAGCTCTTAGGAATAAATATTAGACTTAGAGACCTATTTAAAAACTTGGAAAATATTTTTACAAAGTCCAAAATTCTTTTCAAAGTAATACAAATAAGTTTTTGGAATCAAAAATATGGAAAACACTAAATTATAGAGTATTCAAGCACCTGAGAAAAATGCTTAGTCAACTGAATTACTAATGCCAGTGTAAAGAAATAAGAACAACATTAGTTCAGGCGACTAAATGAAATTCTAGTCACCCGAACAAGGTCAGGCGACTGAATCACTACTTCCAGTTCTAGAGCACTTATTTTAATTGGTTTAGGCAACTGAACTCATGGTTCAGGTGACTAAAGCTCGTGTTTTAAACTTGTGAACTGCGTGATTTCTTTCCTATTTTATAAGATATGGTTTCCAAACTTGGGGAAAATGGTAAAATTTATTCCCTAACTATTTAAGTCTTATTCTATGCGCATTAGGGCACAAAAATACATTGATTATAATTTGAATCACTCTTTGAAAAGCTGTTGTGCGCAATCCTACGCCCTAAACTGATTTTTTGATTCATTCTTTTAATTTTCTCATTCTTCAAATCAGAAAACCCTTGATTAATTATTGAGTTTAGTTAAAATTTGCTGTTAAGAGTTCATATTGATTTTATTGCTGTACAAGTTCACTATTCTGTGAGAGTAATTTGCTTGTATGCAAATTTTATATTGCTGTTTTGTAAACTAACGATTTGGGGTTAGAATTGTTGCCTAGCGAGAGGGTTGTTCTTGCTAGACAGGGGTCTCCACCTACCATTGGAGCGAGGGAACTCCACCTATTGAATGGAGAGAGTAAGGAAATCCTTACAGCAAGTTGCTTGGGGCAAAGACATAGGCTAGACGCCGAACCTTGTAAAAAATCCTTGTGTTCTTCTTCTTTCCCTGTTTCTCTTTAATTTTCTGCACTTATAACTTGTTTATTAATTGTTGTGTATGTTTTAAATTGATTGAGAAATTTGTTGAATGATGATATTGAGTTGAGAATACCTTTGAATGATTAAATCGATTTGTGTATGCTTTGGATGATATTATTTTCACATTGAAAATCAGACAATTGCTGAAATTTTGGATTAAATTTAATTGGCTGAGGTTAAGTTATCTTAGTTGATTGATTGTTCAAGTATAAGAAGGATACTTGGTTGATTAATATTGTTGAATCTTGTTTTATATATATACTTGTTCATTGTTTGAATTCAGAGTTGATATTTGAATATATTGAAAATAAAATATAGCTTGTGTTTCAAATTACATATGTACTTAGGATTGTTTATCGGTATAGCCGTTCGTTGAATATTTGTTTTTGTGGTGATTGAAATTATTTAAAAGGTTTAAAATAAATCAACCTTTCGCGTAAATAAAATTTAAAATACCCAATTTGCCCCTCTCTTGGGACTACACCGTACTTTCATTTACCAACATCGAATCTCGCAGAAGAAATCCCAACCACTACGAACCAATAGCTATAATACCAATTGTTGGACAATTAGCACTATGATACCAATTGTTGGACAATGGCGCTTTGATACCAATTGTTACAGCGAATGCGCAACGGAAGTGCACGCACGTGCGCGCGCGCACACACACACACACACACACACACTCACAAATCCAAAAACAAGTAATGCACACACTCAATGATGAACAATACGGAACAAGCAATCACTTAATAATGAGAATAAACGAAAGTACTAATCAAAGACACAAGATTTATGTTGTTCAGCGATTTTCCTACATCCATAGGAACAACAACTGATTTTCCACTATCATAATGTCAAGCTTACAAAGTTTATCAAACTGAGGTTACAAAATATGATTAAATATTAACCCTATGCGTACAAAAGACTTAAAATACATCTAAAACACTTCTATAGCAATTCCCCGAAGGAAAATTCTCTAAAATCACCCAATCTACTGATCTCCTATTCAAAATCATTGACTTGCGCTGAATGAAACCATCGATAGTTTGAAGCTGAGAGCATTCCTTCTGTAGGTTGTCTGAAACCGTCGATGGTTATAGTAAAACCGTCGAGAGTTATCCCTCGATGCTGAAACCGTCGAGCAAACTGGCGATGGTTTCTTCCTGCAAACTTCTCCCTTGTTCTTTACTTCAGGATGCTTTTCCGGTGCATATGTTTCACTTAAAATATAAGCCACAAACCCAACATTACTAGTTTGGGTAAAAATTTTCACACAAGTATGAAATCTGTTGCTAAAAATATTTAAAATGAGTCTTGCTTTTAAAAGAAGAAAGAACATAATACTGAAAGATGATGGTTGATGGGCAATGAGGTATTTTTATAGGCATATTTGAGCCGAATCGAGGTTAATTGATAGAAGGAAATATTCAACCTTGCCTTTAGAGTTATTGAACTTGGCTTTGATCCTACTGCAAGTTCTTAAAAGGGAAAAAGAAATTAGTCTTCCTTAAAGTTTGGGTATTTGGCTAAAATACATTCACCTCTCTTGGGACTTCAAAAATATTAAGGTTCTCATTTTAAGAATTTCATAAATTTACTCTGAAATTTACTAAAAAGATACAAAACTCGTCTATATTTAGTAAAAGATAAACTTTTTGAAAGGTGTAAGTGTCTCAAAAATCAAATATTAAGAGATGTCTATAGGATTTTTGAAATTTTAGAAAAGGTGTTTGAAATTTTTGGCATACTAGAGGAGGTGAAAGTCTTTTTGTCAAACTTGCAAGGAGGTTAGTGTTTTTTGACCCTTTTAAAAAAAAAAAAAAACTTGACTATGAAATGATTTAAAATGCATGCATAAAATTTATAATACTTAATAATGTATAAAGTATTTATCATATATATATATAATATAAGAAATAAAATTATAAAAACTCCTCTATTAAACTTGCGAAAAATTTTATTCAACTTGAACTCAACTACTTTATTCAAATGGAATAGAAATGAGTCGAGTTTTTTTTCCCATTTTATTATTATTTTATAATAAAATATAAAATAATACTCTCTTTAGGAAAAATTTTCCCAGTTTAATGCTTAGGTAATCTCGTAACTTGGTGCTACGAGATTTGCCATGCGACAAAACCTAATAGCCCTGGTCATTTATATCTTGCAGCTTGATCTTGCGAAATTTAAGAAAATCTCACATGATCAAGCTACAAGATTTGCCATGCGTCAACCAAATTTAGAAATACGTGTACAACAGGCTCCAATTCAGGTTAGCATGTTCGCCCATTGTTGGTTTTGATTTTTTAAAATTCTGTTTCGATGTCTTGAAATATATATACGTACATGTAATGGACTTCACTTTTTCATCTTTATAGAAAGATCCTTTTGAATAATAAATTTAGAAACCATATCCTATATTACTAAAAATAAAATTTTATTTTAATATAATTAAAAATTTTAAATGTTGACTTAAATGTTGACCTTAAATTTTAGTGTCACTCTTTCGAAGAATTTTTTTTTTTCAAATTGAAAAAAATTACAGCTATGGTGAGAGAGCATTGTGAAAATGTGTATGAGTGTACATGAGAACCCATGCTTTTATTTTGGTTTTAAATTTTCACCCACTCTATTCAATGAAATTATTTGCAATCGGTTGGTCACAATTCAATTGTTGACATTGTTAATTCAATTACTCCCAACATCAAATGGAAAAGTCCAACAAATGCTCTCTAACGTAGAAAAATTTTAAATGCTATTTTTTCTTTTTCTCTTTTCTTTTATTGATTCACTACCTCAATGGTATGAGGATTAATTAGGAGCATTTTTATTTTGACACATCTCATATATTAATTAAAATATAAAAATAATTTGGCTATATTTTCACAAGCTCTTTGATTATTGCATTTTAATTTGCTCAATTTTTAAAGTTATTTACTAACTTGACAGTTTTCAAGTCGTGTGTTTTGATATATTTTTTAAAGTTATGTTTCTCAATTTTAAAACATGTGAAGTGATAATTCATTGTAAATTCTATGTTTACCATTTAATTTGTTTTTAATACTATTCTAAAAAAATAGAAGTGAATGCTTGATTTTAAGTTTTTCCTCAGTTTATATATATATTTTAATAAGAGTAGAATTGCTTGTATGACAGGCGAATTGCTTGTATGATAGGTGATAACATTGTGTTTCATTCTAAACTGTCATGCACAACTTTCATTCACATATACATGTTGGGGAAAATGAATAAATATTCCCAATTATACATAAAAATACAATGATGCTATACAAATGAAATGAAAATAATCAATGTTATACAAATGAAATAAACATAATGCTATAGTACTCAGTGCTGCAGTGAGGTCGTCTCCGGGGTCGGTGTGGCTGTCATTTGCGTCTGCCCTCTCCTTGTTGGTCATCTGCATTAGGTGTCCTGTCTCGTCATCGTCCTGTCTGTGGATCATCTCCGTCAATAGGTACAATGTAATCATCATCCATGCCAAGCGCACAGGGAGAGAACTGATATGATGTATCTGGACGAGAACGAGGTGGCATAGTGGGTGCATCGACCTCCTCCCCATCGAAAATGTTGTCCAATAAAAATGACATCGACGGGGTGACAGCAGAGTCAGAAGGAGCATTAGCCAGTCTACTGGATGGTCTTGCAATATCAGCTCCAGACGAAGGCAGATACGGTGCTCACAGGTTGAAAACGTACTCCGCCTATACAACCGATGGCGAGGAGGTGAGATTCAATGGACGACTAGTGGAAGTATGTCGTCCTCCTACTGGAGCTGCTTGACCTCCTCAAACTGGAGTTGGTTGACCTCCTCGTGCAGGTACATCAGGTCGAGGTGTAAGGATTTTTCGATCGTCCTCGTGAACAAGGTCCAATGCAGCACTCATTAACCTATGGATTATGGGATCTAGAGAGATATGATCTGCCTTATGTAGTATGTCAGCCTGCAGGATATGAAAAAAATTGGTTAACACATGCAGATTGTAACGTACAAATAACAAAAGTAAGTGTGGGTTAAAGTCTTCTTAGGAGGCTCAGATATACAATAGCGATCTTGTCTACAAAGCGTCATGTGATGGACCTATACCAGGTAAAGTATGGGTCATCCGGATGCATTGGACCGTCCTTCGCCACTCCTAGTAGGATGTACTCTCGCCAATGCTCCCACGCAGTCACGTATATCTCATGTGTAGTCGCCCAGTCCATGACCCCTTAACCGCATCCATTTATGCCATGGAGGTCCTCCCCAAATACATCTACCCCCAACATCAAGAAACAGTCGGAAATGCCTTGTCAATAGCCGAATTGCCACATAACTTGGTTAGGAAGATACCACTCGATAATATGAAAGCATATAAGTGGCATTCGGGCTACCCACAGGTCATTCCCGACTGCATAATCAAGAGGTAGGTCGGATAGAATCTCAGCCATGTAGGGCCTCCGTGGGAACTGCATTTAAACATAAGTAAAATGTAAGCGAATTATACGTATCTGGTAAAAAAAGACTATTATATGCTACACTTTAATCGGACTATACCTTATGCTCTAGTTGCATATCCAACTCGAACCTGTACCAGGGCAATGTGTGTTGCCCAACCGATGGCGCCCTCAAGTCGTCCCTCCATCTGACAAAATGAAATGTAAGTTTGTGAATGTAACGACTAGTAAGTACTACGGATTAGTATTCATAGTACTTATAGCACAAATGCTATAATAAATGATGTTGGTACTAACCCGTATGCAAGTGGGAGTGGGTCAACCGGATGACTATCTTGGCCCCTCTGAATCTACAGGAAACCTCATCTCATAGGAGCTAAGGACGAAAATCTCTCCCAGGCCCAAACCTATAGTAAGCGTAGAGGGCCAGCAATCTGTGTCTTCAATAGGTGAGTAGCGTGGCACATATCCCTGTAAAGCCATGCCAAAGTCGCAGACCCCCAAATGTACGAGGGAATCTCTCCTAGGTCCGCAAGGAGTGGAAGGAACATCATATGCGCGTAACTCCCCGAAACATTGCAAAATAGCACCCCATATATCAAGCGCAATAGGTGGGCTCGTGTGTGGCAAGCTATAGTCTGCACATCTACATCTTCTAAGAGTTGACGAAACATATCCCCCTCGAGGAACAGCATATTAATGCGTGCACCAACCAACTCGCTATTAGGTGGCACGACCCCTAACAAATGCTCACATATAGTACGTAGTGCGAGCTATCCCTAACGGTTTGTAGGTCGCTCTACTAGTCCAGTAGTACAACCAGTGACGGGGCTCCCATCAATCGGCAGCCCGAACAAAATTGTGATGTCCTGGAGTGTGACGGCTCCCTGTGCGGTAGGTGGAAAGTGTGCGTCTTCGGTCTCCATCGCTCCACCAAATCTATCACGAGATGCCAATCCAACTTGATATGGGAAATCCAATATATATCGTAGAACCTCGCATCGCATATCCATCGAACGATGCGGTCATCTACCTCCAACCAGTGCTCGGAAAACTGCGTGCTCCCTCGGCAGAACAAGGGGTCAGCGTGACCATCCGCCTATACTCGGCTGGACCAGTGATCATCACCCATCGTCAACATGCTGTGATTAGTTGGCCTTGGAATGATTCTGCAAAAGGCACCACTGAAATACAATAAATAAAAAATGAACATGATGTGTAGTGAAAGTCCTATAAGCTTGTGGACAAGGTCAATGCGAAGGCCCAACTGCATCCATAGTTTGTGTTCTTCTTGAACATCTTGTGCGGTTATGTCCTTCTTGATGACATATGCTATACGTGCTCTTCTTCTTACCTTCCCTTAGATCCATCTGATTTTGTATACGTGAGCTCCTAGGCCGACCTTTATGCCAAGCATAAGTAGGATTTGCTTGCAAATTTGGCAATAAGGATGTTGGCCAATACACATAATGCATAATCAGATGAAAACCAGCTGCATATGTCGCATAGTGCTTGGCAGTACTCCAACATGACTCAACATACTGAATAGCGTTCAGCCACGTCTTTGCATATGCAGTGAGAAGGTGGGAGTAGGAAAAGTGTATATCTTGTTACTTCTCACATGAGCATTCGCATCTACTTAAGCTCAAAGTTTGGACGTTGTTTCCTTTATGTGGCTCCAATTGTGCGGTTGTGATGCTAAAGGTACCCCTAGACCGGTTGAACATCGTGAATCGATGTCTTGCTGCCTTCAGCTTCCTTCTTTCCATCGCTAGTAGGATATGCAAAGTAAATACATATCCTCTAGCTATTGCTTTACGAGTAGTCTCCCGTCGGCTATTGAAATAATGTACAATGTGATAAATTTTAGTTGCACAAAAGCCGTTATTGGGAGACTTTGAGCTCCTTTCAGGAGACGTTGAAACATTCCATAAGGTTAGTGGTCATGTTCCCATACCTTCATCCACCGTCATCACATTGACTCCACATATGAGTAGGGATCTGCTCAAAAAACGACTTTGCTGATTCTCCACCCTTATCGAATATACTCTCCATCCACTTGTCAAATTTTCTTACCTAATGCTCCTTTCTCACTCGCTCAGTCATACACTTAAGATTGACATTATGTACTTTTGTATTAAAGTTGCTGACCACATGTCGAAGGCAAAATCGGTGGTGGGTACATGGTGGTTGCCAATCAGGATTGCGTTGCGCTGCAGCGAGAATTCCTGGATGTTGATTTGATATAAGACAAATGTTGTCCCTATCAGTAATAGAACGAAGACAATACAGAAACCAATTCCATGTGTCCAGGCTTTCCTCTTGGACAATAGCAAATGCAAGAGGAAATATTTGCCTATTTGCATTCAGGAACATCGTAATTAAGAGTTTTCCCTTGTACTTACCGTACAAGTGTGTCCCGTCTACACAAATAACGATAGGGCAATGACAAAAACCCTAAATAAACACTGCAAACGACCAAAATACAGAAACAAATTTTGCGGTATTCTCGCAACCTAGAACAGGAGTCCACCTCCACTTGACTATAGTACCAGGATTATACACGCACATCACTTCCATCCACTTCGGGCAAAGTTTGATAAGACATCTCCTAATCGTTGAATACTTGGGAAATTGCCTTCTATTTGCCCAACCATACCTTCTTATATGCGATCGAATAGCTGAAGTGACGATTTATGAACTCTTTCAATGTGGCAATTGATGTTGACGCATCTCCCTTGATCATATTCACTATCTCCCTAGCGATGAGGGGCGATGTGATTTGGTTATGGTCCTGTAAGAGAAGTTCGTTCAAACACTTGTGCGGCCACCATATTGGGTGATTTCGAATAATCGGTGTTTCATCCGATACATTGCACTCATTCTCCATCTGCAATCGAACTCCTTATGTAACAACCTGAAATTTTATAACATTTTTTTTCTTAAATATACTGCAAAATAATATACTCTGATATCTCTGATAATGTCTGCTATAACATCACATGCCCCATATGGGCACTAAGGAAATTCCTGTTTGTAGAATAACAAACCTACGCAGCAGAAAACATAAAGTCATATATCCATATATACAATACCAAAATCCAGTATTATCCCAAAACATACGTACATAATTATACAACATCCCAATATCTTCTACCAAAAATTCTTGAATACTATTCAAAAATACAATTTCCCCTGATAACACTTACCTTACAGACAGGGTAGTGTAAACGACCTCTCTACATGCGAGCCTGATCTACTCATCTAGCTGGTTCACCTGAAAAATGTTAATTTATTAGGATGAGACAACACTCAGTAAGAAGAAATATGCTATTACTAGTGTATGACAAATGAGTTTACATAAGTAATCTACTTATAAATAATTGAACTGAGATATCATTTAAATATTGTGTAACTCACACCTACATGGTTCAAAATACAATTGTGTTTTCTGAGTTTTCTATTTAATCATACTGTTAGTATTATAATATATCTACTGATACTCTGTAAATTTGTATATAAATAAATAACTGAGAAATATCCCTGAAAATCTGAATGTGATGATTTAATCCCTCATGACAGGGTTGTGCGGCTCATAGGTTAGACTTAACTCTGGTTGGCCTACCAAGATAAGTCACCTGAATACTCTACCAATCCTCAATCCGACCTTTACTGCAATCTCTCCAAAGGCACGAAACTGGTATCTACATCATCAAACCAGCCTCCTCAGCCCAAGAATATGGGGAGACTACAATCCCTTCATAGGCACGGTAGACAGAATCCACACACTATCTGAGATATGTGGCTGCACTCTGATATAAAATAGCAATGGTACCATGCTCTGCTGATTGAATTTGTCTGAAATAATTAATCTGACTGAAATAATTCATCATCAGGGATCTGCTACTATATAATACTAATATATATAATTATCTTACTATTTCATCATGATTCCAAAATAACCATAACACTATAAATCTGATCTAGAATACTATAATATCTGATTGAAATAACTGTAATATCTAACTGAATAATCTATAATATCTGAGTGCTATGGTTTTGGAAAATCATGGCATTCTGTAAATACTTTAAAATGTCTGTCTGTAAAATATATCTGTCTGTATAATATATATCTGTAAAATATATCTGTATGAATAGTATCTATCTGTAAAATGTATCTGTTTGTATAATATTTGATAAAACATATTTCTGTAAAAAATACTGCAAATCATGATATTATGAAAACTACATAAACATTGTACTGAGCAAATACCTACTCATGCCACACAAATAGTAAAACTCATATTCTGAAATCTGTAAAATTGTATAGTTATACCCTGTATCTTAATAAATAAATACTATTCTTTACTGATATAATTTTCTGAATTTACTAGCATAGCATATTTCCCTTACCATGGCTAACTGAACTCGTCTATTGGTTCTAACTCACGCCCACGACGTTCATAATTCCATATTCTTGAAATTATACACACACACACACACACACACACACACACATATATATATATATATATATATATATTTTCCTATCAATTAACTAAATACCCAAAATAATTTTCGTACTCATGTTTCTTAAATTATAAACCATTCATTATCTTACTTGGTTTCCTGGGAACACCCTCTAGGTTCCCTAACCTGACTGTAGTAAAATCCCCAATACCCTTAATTCATAATACCCACATAAATCATCCCAAACACTAGTATAACAACATCTATTACTAAATTTGGGTTCAGAGAAACCTACAAAACCAAATAACCCTTAAATAATCTACTTACCCTGATTTTGGGATGGTTCCCAAACTTCTCAAATAAAAATTCTACTTCGACTAGATTTTAGAGAATCTCCCCAGAATCATCATGGTAGCTTCTGATCGTCGAATTGGGAAGAAACAGGGCCGAATTTCTAGAGAGAAGGTAGAGGGACAAAATTTTAGAGAGAGAGAGAGAGAGAGAGAGAGAGAGAGAGAGAGAGAGAGAGAGAGAGAGAGAGAGAGAGAGAGAAAGGGAATAGCAACTCGATTTTTTCATAAAAATCTGATTTTTGTACTTATATAGATGGCTAGCCACGTGGCCTCGTCAACGAGACACGTCGACAAGGTGAGGAAGGCAATGCGTCGAAGAAAGTAAAGAACTCATCGACAAGTCAATGGGTCTGGAAATACACCCTCTTGGTATCTCTTCGTTGACGAGATACTGAGACTTGTTGACGACCCGTATTAGGAAGTTTGTAGATGAAGCCACGGTATTCGTTGATGAACCCTGCTTTATCTCCTTTGAATTTTTCTTTCCCTCTTCTATGTAATTACTATTATTTTTTGGGTCTTTACATTCTTCCCTCATTATAAAATTTCGTCCTCGAAATTTGCTATCTGTGTTATACACTGTCCTCTAAGGAAAATTGGCTATTTATTTTATTACTTACCCTTACTTATGGTGGAGGAATACAATGGTTACATTTAAGGTTCTAGGAGATTACAATTATATATATATAAAAGAAAATTCTCCCAAAACCAAAATACTAACTATCTTATATTCTCCTATACATCTTATACATTAACTATTCTGTTCAATATCAAAATAAAACTTACTCTATCTGAACTGCTGCTGTTTCTTCCCTGACTATTATTGATCCCCACTAAACAAATGTGGGTATTTCCGTCGTATCTCGTCCTCTGGCTCCCACGAAGCCTCCTCTATTGCATGATTTCTCCACAACATTTTTACTAATGCAATTATCTTGGTGCATAATACCTGTTCTTTCCTATCTAAGATTTGCACTAGTGTCTCTTCATATGTCAGTGAGTCTCTGACCCACTCTTTCTAGTATCTCAAAAGGGCCAATGAACCTAGGGCTCAGCTCACCTTTCCTTCCAAATCTTACAGCTCCCTTTAATGGTGCTACTTTCAAAATACCTGATCTTCAACATCAAATTCCAATTTCTAGTGGTGCTTATCAGTGTAACTTTTCTACCAACTCTGAACTGCACTGATTTTATCTTCAATTAGTCAGACTTTATCATACGCCTGCTACACCAACTTTGGTCTCAAAACTCGCCTCTCACCCATTTCATCCCAGTACAAAGGTGAATGACATCTCATACCGTACAACGCCTCGTAAGGTGTTATGCTGATGCTGGCCTAATAGCTGTTATTATAGGCAAACTCAACCAGCGGCATATACTGGGTCCAACTACCCTCAAAATTCAGCACTTCATGCTCACAACATATCCTCTAATATCTGGATCGTTCTTTTTGTCTGACCATCAGTTCGAGGATGATATGCCATGCTGAATGATAACTGAGACCCCAAAGCCTCCTGCAAGCTCCTCCAAAACCGTGATGTAAAAGGTGGGTCACAGTCTAAAACGATGGATACTGATACTCCATAGGGTCGAACTATCTCCTGAATGTAGATCTCTGCCAGTCTGTAGATAGGATAGCTAACTTTAATAAGTATAAAGTGGGTTGCTTTTGTCAATCGGTCAACAATCACCCAGATAACATTCTGACCATGCAGTGCCAGCAGTAACCTAGTGACGAAATCCATGGATATATGATCCTACTTCCACTTAGGGATGTGGAGTGGTTGCAACTATCCTGCTAGCCTCTAGTGCTCAACCTTTATCTACTGGCACGTCAAACACTGCTGCACGAATTCAACTATATCCCTCTTCATTCCACTCCACCAAAAAGTTTCTCGAAGATCTCGATACATTTTAGTGCTATCGGGATGAATTGTGTATAGGGATTTGTTAGCCTCCTCCAATATAGTCCTCCTGATTTTAGCATCTGTAGGAACACGAAACCTTAGGGCTCCATCCTCTAAAATATTGAATTCCTCTTCCTGTCCATTTTGCACTTTCTCTATCAACTTTGCCAACTTTGCGTCATTCTTCTATGCAACTTTAATTCTCTCCTACAAGGTAGGCTGTACCACCAAGTTGGCAATGAATGCTTGGTGATCACCCTCTATAAGCTCCACGCCTATCCTGTCCAAATCCATCTAGATAGGGCGCTGAATCTCCACTTTCGTCACCGTTGCTCCTACTATTTTTCTGCTTAATGTATCAGCCACCACATTTGCTTTGCCTGTATGGTAGCTAATAGTACAATCATAATCCTTAATGAGTTCCAACCATCTTCTCTGCCGCATATTCAAATCTTTCTGGGTGAAAAAAATACTTTAAGATTTTACAGTTAGGGAAAATCTCGCATCTCCCACCATAAAGATAATGCCTCCATATTTTCAGTGCATACACCACTGCAGCTAACTCTAGACCATGCACAAGGAAATTCTTTTCATGCTCTTTAAGATGTCTAGACGCATAAGCGATGACTCTCCCGTGCTGCATCAACACGCACCTGAGTCCCTTCTAGGACGCGTCACTGTATATCATAAAACCATCTTCCCCTGATGGGATGGACAACAACGGTGTAGTGACCAGCCATTGCTTCAACTCCTAGAAGCTCTATTCACACTCATCAGTCCAATCAAATTTCACGTTCTTTCTCGTGAGTCATGTTAGTGGACCTGATAATTGGGAGAAACCATCCACGAAACGCCGGTAATACCCTGCTAG
This sequence comes from Malania oleifera, assembly GCF_029873635.1. Classification (NCBI taxonomy): domain Eukaryota; kingdom Viridiplantae; phylum Streptophyta; class Magnoliopsida; order Santalales; family Ximeniaceae; genus Malania; species Malania oleifera. Next base: position 116,117,216 of record NC_080418.1, on the reverse strand, counting down.
GCCTAGAAAGGTTTTGACCTCCTGAACATTCACTGGTCTCACCCAACTCACTACTGCCTCTATTTTACTCGGATCAACTGATATACCATCCCCGGAGATCACATGCCCATGGAAAGTAGCCTGCCTCAACCAGAATTCATATTTCTTGAATTTAGCATACATTTTCTTTTCCCTCAGCACCTGCAAAACCAGTATCAAATAACCCTCGTGTTCCTTAAAACTCTTCGAGTGGACCAGTATATCATCAATGAATACAACAACAAATTGATCCAAATACTGATGAAACACCCAATTCATTAAATCCATAAATACTGTTGGTGCATTTGTTAACCCAAATGGCATCACCAAAAACTCGTAATGCCCATACCTGGTTTGAAAAGCTGTCTTTGAAATGTCCTTTGCCTTGACTTTCACTTGGTGATAGCCTGACCGAAGGTCAATTTTAGAGTAGACCTGGGTCCCCTGGAGTTGGTCTAATAAATCATCAATTTTGGGAAGAGGATATTTATTCTTGACTGCCAGTTTATTTACTTCCTTGCAATCTATGCACATCCTCATGGTCCTATCTTTCTTTTTCACAAACAGAACTAGGGTTCTTTAAGGTGACACACTGGGCTTGATAAACCCTTTATCTAACAACTTTTGCAACTGATCTTTTAATTCTTTTAGTTTGGCTGGAGCCATTTTGTAAGGTGCTTTCGATATCGATTCTGACCCTAGTAGTAGATCCACAATAAACTCAATCTCTCAGTCTGGTGGTAAACCAGGTAATTCCTCTAGAAACATCTTCGGAAATTCTTTAACTACTGGAATACCAACCTGTTTCAGTTCTTCCCTCGACAACTCCTTTATGCAAGCTACATATCCTTAGCATCCACCCTGTATAAGTATCCTCTATTGAATAAATAATACAAGCTGTAGTGAGGCGTGCACACATGAACCCCTATATATGAATTCTTGCTCACCCGAGGGTATGAAAATTACTTCTTTTCGATGACAATCTATGCTAGCATGATTAGTTGTCAGTCAATCACATCAAACCCCTGCAGATCTAATACCACAAGATCGGCTGGTAGGACTTTCTCCTAAATACTTACTGGAAAATTTTCAAGTACCCTCCTACATCTCATTATTGATCCAGTCGGCATGGCTACAGACAATTCAAAATCTAACAACTATGCCTCTACCCTAGATAACTTAGCATATCCCGATGACACAAAAGAATGAGTGGAACCTGTGTCAAATAAAACAACAACTTTATAAGGTAAAGTGGTAAGAATACCTGTCACGGTGTCTTTAGCAGCCTCAGCATCACTCGACATCAATGCATAGACTTTAGTTGGTGTTGTATTCCTCTGCTGGCCTCCACGGGGCACCTGGTAACCACCCTGAAATGGTTTGTGAACTGGTGCTTGGGCTGGCGGCCCTTGACATGACCAAGGCCTATGACCGGGTCTCCCACAATGGTAATAGACATTCTCTCCCATCCTACACTCTCCTAGATGCCTCTAGCCACATCTAGGGCATATAGGAAAATTCTGCCCATCCTGAAAACCGCTGCGCCCCATCACCTGCATGTGGCCTCCTCTAAACTGGTCTCCTCTCCATGGGCCCTGACTAGAACTTGTCTTAAAACTCAGTGGCGTGGGTCTCTTCCTCTGGCTTGGTACTCCTAGGTTTGCCTGCTCACTCTCCTCTGCTACTGTGGCTCTGTTAACTATCTCAGAGAAATTCTGCATCTTCAGTACTGTCACCTGCTTATATATATCTCGTCTCAAACCCCGCTCGAACATTCTGACTTTCTTAACTTCATCTGGTACTATGTATAGAGCGAATTGCTACAGCTCAATGAATTTCGCCGCATACTATTGGACTGTCAACCATCCCTGGGTCAAACTCAGAAACTCCTATACTTTAGCCTCTCTAACCATGGCAGGATATTATCTATCAAAGAATATGTCTCTAAATTGGGCCCAAGTCATCAACACTAGAATGGGTCTCTGCTCCTCCAGTAATTTCATGGTCATCCACCATCTCTCAGCCTCTCCTACCAACTTATACGTGGCATAGAGGGCCCTCTGCTCGTCGGTGCAGTAGAGCACCGTCAATATTTTATCTATCTCCTGTATCTAGTTCTCAACAATTGCAGGATCAACTGCTCTTGAAAACGCTAGAGGATTCATTTTCGTGAACTTCCCTATCGTGCACCCCTGCACTGTAGATGGACCTCGCTATTCCCTAGAGCTCCGTGCAGTCTCATCCATGACTTGCTAAGTTACATTGCCTAATATTACATCTGAATCTCCGCCTCCTGCACCAGAAGGCCCTGCTCCATCGTTACCACTAGCATGTGCGCTACTTCCTCTAGGGTCCATCCTGCAACACACCAAATTACTCTTAGATTCCAAACCTCGTAATTATATTACTAAAATATTCCCCATACATCCTATCACTAATTTGAGGTCAAGTCCTACCATATGGAAAAAGAAACTGACGATAGTTTACTATGGTTTTCCTGAAATCGTCACCCCAGGAAAAACACATAAACCACCCTAAAATTCTTGCTTCCAGACTACAGAATAGAACCCTAAATTCTCATCCTAGTTAACCAACATTAACTCATTGATATTCTGTTCTATCCTCCTCAAATTCCATTCCTATATTCTGGTATTGTTTTCCGCTATACTCTAGAGTCCATTGAACCTAGCAACCTAGGCTCTGATACCGAAATGTAACGACCTAAAATTTTATAACATTTTTTTTCATAAATATACTGCAAAATAATATACTCTAATACCCCTGATAATGTCTGTTATAACATCTCAGGCCTAAGGTGAGCACTGAGGAAATTCTTGTTCGTAGAATAACAAACCTACGTAGCGGAAAACATAAAGTCATACATCCACATATACAATACTAGAATCCAGTATTATCCCAAAACATATGTACATAATTATACAACATCCCAATATCTTCTACCCAAAATTCTTGAATACTATTCAAAAATACAATTCCTTCTGATAACACTTACCCTAGAGACAGGGTAGTGTAAACGACCTTTCTACCTACGAGCCTGATCAACTCGTCTAGTTGGTTCACCTGAAAAATGTTAATTTATTGGGATGAGACAACGCTCAGTAAGAAGAAATATGCTATTACTAGTGTGTGACAAATTAGTTTACATAAGTAATCTACTGATAAATAATTGAACTGAGATATCATGTAAATATTGTGTAATGCACACCTACATGACTTAAAATACAATTGTGTTATTCGAGTTTTCTATTTAATCATACTGTTAGTATTATAATATATCTGCTGATATTCTGTAAATCTGTATAAAAATAAATAACTAAGAAATACCCCTGAAAATCTGAATGTCATGATTTAATATCTCATGACAGGGTTGTGCGGCCCGTAGGCTAGACTTAACTTTGGTTGGCCTACCAAGATAAGTCACCTGAACACTCTACCAATCCTTAGTCCGGCCTTTACTGCAATCTCTCCAAAGGCATGACATTGGTATCTACCTCGTCAAACCGGCCTCCTCAACCAAGGAATTTGGGAGACTACAATCCCTCCATAGGCACGGTAGACAAGATCCACACACTATCTGAGATATGTGGTTGCACTCTGATCTGAAATAGCAACGATATGGTGCTCTGCTAACTGAATTTGTTTGAAATAATTAATCTGACTGAAATAATTCATCAGGGATCTGCTACTGTATAATACTAATATATATAATTATCTTGCTGTTTCATCATGATTCCAAAATTACCATAACACTATAAATCTGATCTAGAATACTATAATATCTGACTGAAATAACTGTAATATCTGACTGAATAATTTATAATATTTGAGTGCTATGGTTTTGGAAAATTATGGAATTTTGTAAATACTTTATAATATCTGTCTGTAAAATATATCTGTCTGTATAATATCTGTTTGTAAAATATATTTGCATGAATAGTATCTATTTGTAAAATGTATTTGTCTGTATAATATTTGATAAAACATATTCTTGTACAAAAATACTTGTAAATCATGATATTCTAAAAACTACATAAACATTGTACTGAGCAAATACCTACTCATGTCACACAAATAGTAAAACTTATATTTTGAAATCTGTAAAACTGTATAGTTATACCCTGCATCTTAATAAACAAATACTATACTTTACTGATAAAATTTTTTGAATTTACTAGCATAACATATTTCCCTTACATGGCTAACTGAACTCGTCTACTAGTTCTAACTCACGCCCATGACGTTCATAATTCCATATTCTTGAAATTATACACACACACACACACACACACACACACACACACACAGATATATATATATATATATATATATATATATATATATTCCTGTCAAATAACTGAATACCCAAAATAATTTTCATACTCATATTTCCTGAATTATAAACCATTTATTATCTTACCTAGTTTCCTAGGAATACCCTCTTGGTTCCCTAACCTGTCTGCAGTAAAAGCCCCAACACCCTAAATTCATAATACCCACATAAATCATCCCAAACACTAGTATGACAACATCTACTACTAAATTTGGGTTCAGAGAAACCTACAAAACCAAATAAACCTTAAATAATCTACTTACGCTAATTTTGTGATAGTTCCCAAACTTCTTAAATCAAAATTCTACTCCCGCTAGGTTGTTGAGAATCTCCTCAGGATTATCCTGGTAGCTTCTGATCGTCGAACTGAGGAGAAACGAGGCCGGATTTCTAGAGAGAAGGTAGAGGGACCAAAGTTTAGAAAAAGAGAGAGAGAGAGAGAGAGAGAGAGAGAGAGAGAGAGAGAGAGAGAGAGAGAGAGAGAGAGAGAGGGAAGAGCAACTAAATTTTTTCATAAAAATCTGATTTTTGTACTTACATAAATGGCTAGCCATGTGGCCTCGTCGATGAGGTGAGGAAGGCAGTTTGTCGAAGAAAGTAAAGAACTCGTCGACAAGTCAATGGGTCTGAAATACACCCTCTTGGTATATCTTCGCTGATGAGATACTGAGACTCGTCGACCTGTATCAGGAAGTTTGTAGACGAAGTCAAGGCATTCGTCGATAAGCCCTAGTTTATCTCCTTTGAAATTTCCTTTCCCTATTCTATTTAATTACTATTATTTTTTGGGTCTTTACACCTTACACTTAGCAACCCATAACACTGGGGTAGACTGCACAACATGGAAGTCATGGTGAGTTCGAACGCAATATATTCGCATTGCTGCTATCAACTAATCCTTTGACTCAAAAAGAATCCCCTTACTCTGCTCAGTCGATTCATCCTAACGAGTCGCCCGTATAGGAAGCTCCTCTTCACGTGACAAATTTGCAACATCTACGTCAATTTGACCGTACATTGGAGGTTTATCCATAAATTGGGCGTCGTACGTGGCATCATTTGTTTCGTTGGGGGGGGGGAGGTTCACATCATTGGGGAACTCATTTAACCCTTCACCTGTTTCCTGCTCGTACGTGTTATCTTGTAAATTAACATCGTTCGTAATATTCATCCCCTCGTCTAACACGTTGTTCGCAATAGCGAACAACGATCCTAGACCTTATGCCAGAACTTCTTCGCAACCTCCCTGATCATTCGTATGAAGAACATGTCTTTCGTACGTTAGCGACTCAAACAAAGATCCCGGACATTCGTTGAAATCCAAAATAGGCATCCCACCAACCTCTGCACTCGTGTATGGTTCAATACCTTCTTCTGCAGTCATATCATAATGACGTGTTTGTTGGGTGTCTTCCTCTGCTTCAACCACATGCTTGGCAGATGTCCCTGTTTGCCTATCTGCGACGACGCCTATGTGAGGAATGTTTTTGACATATAGCTGCACAGTTAAATATATCGGACCTACGCAATGTGTATCCAACACAATGTACAGTCTGAAATCATAAGTTACGGGAACAACCTCATAGAGGATTGTATCATTGAACCCTCGCATAGGGTATATTGTGGTCACACGCAATGCATATTGATCTGGATCAATATGCAAATATTGGTATATTTTCGAATACAATTTTTTTAATTTACACCTATGACCAATTCAAATTAGTTGAACTGGTTTAGTACTATAACTAACACCTTCTACTCCAGTAAAAATTTTAGCCCCCCCATATACAACAATACCGCCCCCGGAACACTGTTCGAGCTTCCTGCCATTTAGAGATCGACCCTTAGGAAATAGTAAACACTTACGAAAAACAAAATTGTATATATAAATGCATGACGTAACACCTATCTAGAATTATGAATGGTGTAAATTATTTTGTGCATAATATTTATAAAAGAAGTAAATTTATATACTATATTTAGAAAGTAAATTTAACCAAAATTAGATTAAAAATATATATTTAGAATGTCTAAATGTTTGAATAAGAAAGAAAAAACTATTGTTTGGTTAGAATAAACAAACTAATTATATATGTATATATCTATACCTATGTCTATCCTATATATTAATACAATTATGGTAGGGTAAATTATTTTGTGAAATGATATATATAAGTAATTAAACAATAGGAAAACATTAACAAAGTTTTACTATTTTTCAAGTGTCATGTACAATATGATTGTTCTTTTAAAGTGAATTTTGAAATATAATAACTAAGTAAAATAATTACAATAATTTAATTTTTATTATAGTATTTTATTATAGTAAAATATAAGGCACCTAAGTATTAATGCTACATGCTATAAAAGGATGTTCAGTTATACTTTGAAGCATATATTAACTATTTTTTTTAAAAAAATTTGGACACTTGCATTAGTGAGGCTTACTTTTAAATTATGGAATGCTAAAAGGATATTTAACTTCTTTATTAAATGGTATTAGGGAACCCATTAACGAACTTGATGCAAAATTTTTTACTGACCTAACTAAAATATTATCTCAGTTTAAGAAACAAACTAACCTAACTCATTTACAAATCAATACACAATTTCAATATGTAATTAACAGGAAATAATTAATGGAATCCTTCAAAAAGAACATAACGAGAAGTTAGGCACAATATGTGAGAAACAGAACGAGAAAAAACCCAGATACAAAATTAAGAGCACAATGTATTCCACAGCAAGTTCAGTACCATCCATATTACTTGCTAATAAATCAATCACACATTGAATTTATAAATTTGAATTTTTTCTTAGAGAAATGAAAATTCCAACTTAAAAATGTAAACATTTAAAGTTCTAGATTTATTTCAATGTTATTAATTTTGATCGATCACTCCCTAAGGATAATTAAATTCTATTCATCAGCAAAAAATTATTATAACATTTCAATGTGGAATATAGTTTTTTTTTGTTTGGGAAATGTTGGTAACAGTGACTTCATATATGCTTCTCATTATTTCATTCAACATGTAAGCAAAAAAAAAAAAAAAACCATTTCAATGATGAAATATTATAGTAGTTATTCCTTACTTTTATTAAGAACTCATAAAAAAAATTCACATTGTTATCAATTTGTTTTACAATATCAATAACTTTTTTATACAATAAATAATAAAAACATATTATAATTATATAATCCTAAGAACAAACATTTCTTCAAACCTCATTATAACCCAAAAGTTAGGAAAAAATAAATAAATAAAGGAAAAATGCGAATGAAATGAAACCTAACTTTGAGGGTTTTCAGATGCAGCCTTTAACCAAAAAATCGAAACCACATTATACTAATTTATGAAGCTAAAATAACAAATCTTCAAACATTTGGTTAATCCTGAATCAGAACTCAATGATACTAATTTTGTTTTACGGTGAGAAAAATGCGTACCTCATTTCCCCCTTTTTATAGCTTTTCTCACCTGACCGTTCAAACGGTCACCTGCTCAATCCACTCTTGAATGATCACCGACTCAAGTCCACCAAACGATCACCTGCCCTCGTACGCCTCCTGCTGCTGCCGTCCTCCTCTCTACTCTTTATTCTCTCTACAAACGCTCCCTCTTCAGACAACCCTCTCTGCTCTCTATTCGCAAGTGAAATGAAGGGAAAAAGATCAAATCAAGCAAATCTCGCAGGATTGTCCTATAAGATTTGTCACGCGTCACACGTCGTTTCATTTCTCAGGCAAATCTCGCAGGATGCGCGTCACCGCGATAATCCGTCTTTCTTTAAATCTCGTAAATTGGTTCTGCAAAATTTGTCTAAATCTCGTAGTATCAAGTTGCGAGATTATATAAGCATTAAATTAAGAAAAATTTTCTGAATAAATTATTATTTTATATTTTATTATAAAATAATAATAAAATGGGAAAAAACTCATAATTGAGTCGCACCGAGTCGCAAAGATAAAAGAATTTGAATAGCTTGTGAGTTGACATTTGTAGTAGGCTTCCAACGGACTTTATTGAAAAAGAAAATAATAATAAAAAATGGGGCAGAAATAGAAGGAGGAGCCGCAGGCTTTGAAAATTTAGGTACAGCCCACGCGGCTTCCGTGGATAACAAATCTCCTCCTGGATAGAGGATAGTGAAACCCCTTCGCTCTTGTGGAAGCTCTAAGGTGTAGTGCTCAAAGCTGATGCTAAGAAGCTGTCAATGGCTTCTGCTATCACATCCTCCGTACAAACGAGGTTGACATTCTAAACCTCCTTTCACTGTAAATCTCTTATCACGTTGAATGTTGATGATTTTGATAAGCTTGAAGATTCATATTTTTCCACAGTTTTCTTTGCTGTATTTATCAGTCGATTGACGAATTCTTTCATGTGTTTCTTCGCATTCAAATTTCAACTTTTACTTTCTGGGTCGCGGAAGCAGTGGATTTTGTTCAGTTGCGGGCTGGTTGATTAGGGTTGTTTCTTTCTGGGATTTCTGTAATTTGATGATTCGGGGAATTTTGAGCTTTTGGATTTCTTGACGGTTTGGAGCGTTTGAATTACCAGAACCTCGCATTTCTTGTAATTGTTAACTGGAGATTTTTAGGTGGTAAATATACGAGTAAGATGGTTTCAAGTAGCAGACTCCCACTTTTCTACTTGAATTTCTGAGGCTTGCAAAGCTTGGCCTGTGTCTCCCACAATGTCTTATGCATTTTTCATTTTGTTATTTTTTTTCCTCGGTGCTTTTTCCCCCAAATTATTATGGCCTCCGTTCACAGTGGATGAAATTTGGAATGCAGTAAATTGACAACCCATTGGAATTTCGTACTCGACTGTTGGCTTGTTTGTCTAGATGCTAACAGTTTGTTGGCACTGAGAAAATACCATAGTTTTACTTTTAACTATCTAAAATTTACATAAAAATATACTGATCAGCCAACATTTATTTTATGTATTGATACTAACTCTTATGATGAATTCAAGTGGTTTGGTTGTGAGGAGATAATTTTGAGTTTGGCATTTAAAGGAACAGAATACAAAAGTTTAGCTTCTTTATTGGGTAATCAAGTATTTTAGTCATAGCAAATCATCTTGAAATTTTTGAGGCAAATCTCTTGTTGTATCTTTTCAGCAACTTAAAATCTGCATTTTTGGGTGAGAGACTTGGACTATGTGCATCTATGGCTCCTGTCACTCATATCTGTTCCTTTAGGAAGGCTATAGAATGTAAGGAATCAAGGATAGGGAAGCAGCCAATTGAAGTGCCATCCAATGTGTCAATCACATTGGAAGGTCAGAGCTTGAAAGTAAAGGGGCCTTTGGGAGAACTTTCAAGAACTTATCCACGAGAAGTGATACTTGAAAGGGAGGAATCTGGTTTCCTAAGGGTTAAGAAGGCAATGGACACCAGGAGGGCAAACCAGATGCATGGACTTTTCAGGTAACTCATTCATCTTTCTTATCTTGTTTTGATTGATCCTTAATTTGTGTTTTCTTGTATTTTTAGATCCCTAACTGGAATACTTAATAGGGATCTTTTCATAACTTTGTTATAATAGTAAGTGTTTTTTGATATAAAAAGAAATTTTATTAAGGGAGAAAAGAGATACAAAGTGGAAGATAAGGTATTTTTCTCCTGAAGGAAAAAAGCAGAAAGAAGAAAAAAAAAGAAGAAAAAATAAAAAATTAAAATTAGTGCCAGCCAGTTTCTCTCTCTTCCCCCCTCCCCCACAGCGTGGGTGGTGTGGTAATAATAGTTAAAACATGAAAGCATATCCCAGCACAGAGAGCCTCCAGCATCATAAGAAAACCAATTCTATCCCAAAGTAGCTATAAAGTACGAGTATTCCTTTCTAACCATATACCTCAAGTGCAGTGAAGGCAGTTCTATAGCACCATGTTAGCATCCTCCTCCCCTCCCCCCCCCGCCCCCCCCCCCCCCCCTCCCCTCCCCTCCCCCAATCCCCCTCCTTTGCGAAAGAAAGAAAAAGCAAAAAAACTCAGAAAGCCTTGAGAGAATCTGCTACACCCAAATTTGCCCCAGAAAACTAAACTATTTATTGAACAAACTCGAAGCCACGGAGCAGTGTAAGAAAACATGAAAATATATCTCATTGTTATCAAAATGCACAATACAAGCATCTGGAGATAAACTTATGAGCCCACCTAATTTGTAAAAGATTGTTGGTGTTGATTATATTGTGAGCTACCAGCCAAATAAATGCTGAAACCTTGGAAGGAGCTGTAGCTCTCCCAATACGGTTAACAAATGCATTAAAATAGATGAAATGAGGAAAAAACAAGGATTTATAAGAGAACATGAGAACCATCCACCAAACCCAAGAATTGCTCCCAGATGAAGGCAGGAAGGCGTTTTACTAACTGAGTAATAAAGTAAGTTCAACAACCTCACAATCATTAAGGTTTTTGCGAAATAAAATTCCAGGATGATGAAGTAATGTGTTGCAGGTGAATTTGTTTCTTAGCTGTTAAAGGGCTAGTAGTTATAATTTATAATCGTGATCGTGCCAGCATTTTATAGAAACAAGGGGTCTAGCCCTTTGCTGGGAAAAAATGTGTATGATTCAATAGAAATAAAAACGATCTGTATCTTATTAAATAAAATTCATCTCCCTTGTATTGAATGTGTTAGTCCATTAGTTCCTGTGTATATACAAATCAACTTAGGTGGTGTTTGATAATTGGGAATCAACTCTAGGAATCAAAATCGGAATGGTTGATTCTCATTCCTAATTATTTTATGGTAATCTCATTCCGATTCCCATTCCTTGCAGGAATGAGATTCCCCCTTTTACCTATATTTTGATTCTTGACTTTTACTCTGGAATCAAATTTTCATTCCTGAAAACATAGTATTTATTATAATATGATAATTTATATTAATATAATATAGTTTATATTACATAAATTTTAAAAATAATATTAATATTATTATATCATTATTAATATTTAAAATATTATAATATATTTTATATTAAACAATCATTATTAATATTTTTATTATATATAATATTATTATACATAATAATGTTATAACATATAAAAATTAACAGAACAATATTAAATGTTAAATATTATGATATACGTGTAATATGATTATTGATTTATTATATTATTATTTTTAATCTAAAAAGTAAATAAAATAAAATTATATTTATTGCCATAAATTATAAATATATAATAATAAAATTTAATAATGATATAGTATAGAAAAATATTTAATACTTGCACATATATACTATAATATAATAAAGTATATACTACATAAATATAAAAAGTAATATATATATATAATACTATATATAACATAAGATATTACATAAATCTAAAAAATAATATTAATATTATAACATCATTGAACATAAATATATAATAATATTATTAATATAAAATATTTTAATAATTATTATTAATATTTATATTATATATAATAATATCATGACACTTAAAAAGTAATAGGATAGTGTTAAATTATAGAATACTATGATAAAATTGTGGTTATCATTATGTGTAACCTTAAAATAAAAAAAAAAAAAAATATTAATTATTAGTATCATTAAAAAAAAATATATAATAATATAATATATAAAAAAGAATAAAATACTATTGTGTAATAAAATATAATGCTATGGTGGTTGTTTTATTATATTTTTATTTTATATTAAATAATAAATTATGTTATAGCGTTATAATACGTGAGATTTTTATTTAAATTTAATAAATTACATATTAAAAAATAATACTTATAAAATACAAGATAAAATATATATTAATAATATAGTTAAAACAAAATAATAATAATCATAAAATATAATATGCAAATTATATTCAAGTATATAATTATCAATATGATTTTATTGTAAAAAAATATTTATTATCTAGCTTAATAAAATAATAGTATGCAATAGTTACATATTTATAATGTTATTATTCCATATTAAATTAATTAAATTAATTTTTATACTATAATGACATAATTGATGAATTAAACTCATTTCCAGTCCCTATGTTTATGTATACCAAACACTATAATACAATTTTGATTCCAATTCCTTGTCGAACCAAACATGAGAGAGGAATCTGACATTCTGTTTCTGATTTCAGTGAATTCCGATTCCAATTCCAACTGTAAACCAAACGCCACCTTAAAGCTTAGCAGCAAAAGTTTCAGTAAAATAACTAAATTTAATTTTCGTACATCAGAGGGCGAGCCTGCGGCCAAGTAATGGTCACTGAAAACTTGAAGGTGGAGATAAATCATAGAAACAATTTTGCCAAATATGTACTTCAGTCTCTGTACATCATGCCCTTCCTGGACCCCTGATATGGTGCGAGTGCTTTGTGTATTGGCTAGTGCATATGCTAAACAATGAAATAAAAATAAAACTTTTGTTCAATTTACAATATGGTATATTTGAAGAATGTAGTTAATTTTTCCTGCTATCCTTCCAGTTATCAACTTCATACCCAGTTTGATTTGAGAAACACACACCTTGTGTTTCTGTCATTTTTAGACAACATCCATGTATATACTTGGAGATTTTCCACCTTCTTTTGCCCTTTTTTTGGAAGCTATTTACCTTCAAAAGTTGTATCTGGACATGAAAGACAAACTGTTTTCAGTTCTTTTTATTTATTTATTTATTTATTTGTATTTGGTAGGCTTCCAAACAACCATCCAATAAAAGATAAAAGGCCAAAACATGTTGTTAGGGGATTTTCTTTGTGTATTAATTTGGGAATTAATATAGCAAGGAGCAAAAATAGCGGGAGAGGTAAAAGAATTTTGGTTTCATTTCATTCCCCAAATATTGAGGCCAAGGTTTCCAAAGTTCTTTTCTCCTTAGTGGGCAAAATGATCCTACGTGTGTCAAGTTTCATTCATGTACTTGGGTGCCTCCCCCTTTGAGTCCTTATAGCAGTACAAATGTTTTTACTTATTGAAACAAAAAAGATCCAGTTGGCAAAGTTTAGTAACATTTAGTAGCAACCAATATTGTGTGGTGGCAACCATAGAGTAGGGAAAACCAATAAACTATTTACTCATGCTAGATCCATCACATTCTACTTTTTGGATACATGATTCCACATAAAAATAAAGTCTGATTGTAGTGCATGATTCAAAATCATTACCCTCTTGGATTATTGCATAAATACATGAAAATATGGGGAAAAAAATCAGTGTGCTGTTTGGATGTAATTTCTACCTGATTTTATGGGATAATCAGCTGTGATTTTTCCCCTCTGCAAGCATAGGAAAAAGAGTCGGATCTTGTATTATGCAGATCTCTAACTCACTAAAAATTGACTGGAAAAAGTGCACATGTGTCACTGGTCTAAAATAGTGGGATGGGAATTAGTGTTAACAATCATTTTTAGAGGAATTTTTACATTCAGGATGGCCTGACTCTTTTTAATGTGAGTCATGGGGAATAAGCACCTCCACCAGGCTTGAACTCTGGGGCAGACCAAATTATTTTGCAGGGTTAGGCTGTGTTGTGTGTGTGATGTTTCTTATTATGCCTTTTCTCATTTTATCATTCTTATTATTATTATTTTGTGTGGTAAGGGTGCTTTTTTTTTTTTGGGGGGGGGGGGGGGAAGAGGTGTTGCAGAAGGAGGGCAACCAGTGTGAAAATGTATGTTTTTAAGGAAAGTTATTTATTTATTTTTTTAACTAAGGTCCTATATGGTGGTGCTAGGTCATTTGACTGGGGAGATTAGTGATATGTTGACAGCCTTAGCAAATTCACACATGGACTTCTTTTGTATGAAAAAGAGATTGCTGCCAGCAAGGTTTTTGTGGATGTTTCAACATATGGTCTTTGTTTATTGCATCATAGATGCATATTTTGGTTTTTTTTTTTTTTTTTTTTGTAGGTTAGTACATCAATACTTTCATCAGTTTCATTTTTTGTTTTCAAATAGGTAGTTGTTTCTCAAAATGCAAATTACACTATATTCTAATTGAATAAATAAAATTATTAGTTTGTTTTGGAGCGAAGGAGGGAGGTTTTGATTTGGGGTCTGAGGAGAATAACAGGAGATTCTTAGCTGAAAATAAGGCTAAGAAGGGACAATGGGAATGGGCAAATTTGCAGTGCTCTATTAATTATGATGGAAAGGAACTGAGAAGTGGTGTTCTTTGGTAGCACTTGCTAGGTTTTTGGATGGTGGGTTATCTTCTATTCTCTGTTTTAGCTTTCTTTGTTGAAGACTTCTTGTCCTCCTTCGTTTTTATCCTCTTGCTCCATCTCTCTCTCTCTCTCAATTACTTATATTTTTATCGAAGCAAAAAATGTTAAATTCTGTGTCATTTATCGTTTATCAAAGCATGGAAAAGCATTCTACGACAAAACTAAGAAGAGGACTAGGAATGTTAAAACTTTATAGGCTTTTTAGTACTTTATCTAATGGTTTCAACTACATAACCACTATGCACCACATGCACTGCCTATATTTGTTTGGTTGCGATTTTTTATCATAAACTGAAAGTATTGATCTTTTCACATCCTACAGTCTGATTTATCTTAGCTGTACACAGGTATTTTTTTTACCCCGGTGCATGATGGAGCTCTTTTGGTTCCCATTTTCTTGTATGAGATCTTGAATGACCCTGTGTGTTACTCTCTTTTTTTCAAGATCCTATTAAACTTGCTATTACTTCCCTGATTTTAAATCATTCAGCTAGTTGAACAAATTTAGCTCCCAAAAAATTAAAACCGGGCAGACATTATATATACTGCTGTATGTGCGGTTACGAAAGATTTAAATCGTGTTGAAGGTTCACAAATGGCAACTGTGAATTATATGAAAATAAGTTAGACATGATAAAACATATTTCAAGTATGAAGTCCCAATCCAAATATTTTTTATTTATGCATTTTTTCATCTAGTGCTTGATGGATTCTTGTATATGTCTATTTTGACAAAAAATTGCAGCAGTTTGACCATCTTTGTGAAAACATGCTCCCCTTCATCTTTATAAAACTAGTATGAGCAAATTCTTGGTAAAGATTTTAATAGAAAAGTGAAGACTAAGAATGATTAGGAATTACTGCAGAAATTTTAGGAATTACTGCAGAATTTTTTGATGATTATAATTGTTGAACTTTCAATAGTTTCAAACTCATTCTTTCAATAGAATACTGGTATATATTTAGACATCTACTTTATGGAAAATTAGTGGAGGGGTGGAGCGCTGTTGTATATTATTCAAAATTCAAGCACCTTGAGTATTGTTACATTATTAAAGATCTTCTAATACTCAACTTTCATTTAAATTTGAAAATTTAGGACTACAACCTCGTGAGGATGATCAAGATGACTGTCACCTTGTCAATTTGAACCAATAAATTGCTTAAATTTGGAGACTTGGTCATCCATCATACTGGTTTATATTTGAACATATACCTTATGGAAAGGTTAGATTAGCTTTCAAGAATTTAGTGTCTACTTTTTTGGATTTTGAATTCTTTATGTTTCCTTTATACACTTTGCATGATTGCAACTGAAATGGCTAAGAATTTTAGACATTTCCACATTTGGTAAAATTTTTCATTTTGTTAGATATGATATTATTTTCCATTTTTCTTGGTGGAATCAAGCATAACATTGGACTTGATCACGTAATATAGGAAAAACAGTGAGAAAGCAGGATAAACCTGTCACTAAATTGTTCATTTATCCTTGACCAATTATATATATATATATATTATTTGATGTTGGGCAGGACTCTTACCAACAACATGGTTGAGGGTGTATCTAAAGGGTTCGAGAAGAGACTTCAACTGATTGGTGTTGGGTACCGTGCAATATTAGAAGGGAATGAGTTGGTCTTGAATCTTGGGTTCTCTCATCCGGTCAAGATGGCAATTCCTGACAACCTAAAAGTGAAGGTGGAGGATAACACTAGAATTGCAGTTAGCGGATATGACAAATGTTCTATCGGTGAGTTTGCTGCCTCCATTAGAAAATGGAGACCTCCAGAGCCATATAAAGGCAAGGGTGTGAGATATGCTGATGAGGTTGTAAGAAGAAAAGAAGGGAAAGCTGGGAAGAAGAAGTGATGTGTAATATACATGCAAGACGTTGGCATCTATTATATTACATTTTTTCTTCAATGGTAATCACCTTACCTTTTGTATTCATTTGTGGATTTCATTATACCATTGCCAGAGGAGCATTTTACATTCACACTGACATCATGATCATTGGCCATGTTTAATGACTGCTGGATTCACTTTCATTTGGCTGTGAATCAAGTGTCCTGAAATGTGTTGGCATCAAAATTCAACCAGGCCATAGGAATTGGTTCCCATAAAATAAAAGAGCAATTCTTGGGTCAATAAAAGGATAGGAGCATGTGAATTAGGCGTATTAGAGAAACAGGCAGCATATTTCCTTTCACTCATCAAGACCTTTAAGAATGATTGGAAGAGACCTTGTTGAGTTAGGACTTTTGGTTACTAATGACATTTAAGAACAGTTTGAAGAGATTTGTTGAGTTAGGACTTTGGATTTTAGCCCTATTGCATAGATAAGGAAACACTAGGACCTTGTTGAGTTCGGACTTTGGGTTTATCCCAATTGCATAGATGAGGAAACACAAAGTTGAGTTTACTTTCGAACTTTTGATGGGCTGATAAAGCCTTTGACAGCCAAACCATATTGTGTAATAATAAATGGGCTGCACTAGAATTGTGCCAAGGAGCTCAGCCCGAGATTGTCTGGTGGTGAGCTTGGCTTGCCTTGCAGGATCCGGCCTTTTGGCAGACTTGAGGTCAATTAGGTTTGGTGCCAAGTTTACCCCAAACAGATGCCTTTCACTCCAAGCTTCAGTTGCTGATTGCTTCGGTGAACTTGGGGTGGCATCTGTGCTGCTTGAGTGAGTTGTCTTGTTGAATTGTTCGCCTTGGCTTAATATGAATGCTGTGATATCAAATATTTGTGGCTATATGCATTGTGATATCAAGTATTTGTGAGCATATCAGTTGTCCACTTGTTTGTTTTCTTGAGATTGTACTCAATTTAGCTCTTTTGTTCACCCCATGCAAGCTTAAGTTGGTTTGCTCAATTACTAGGTTCTACAATTGGCCATGGCTTATTTGGAGCCAGAAAATTAGGTGGTGTGGGTTAGTTCAACTTCTTAGATTGTCATTGGTGACACTGTTAGTTCACTCTCTAGCAACTTAGCTTGTTTCTTTTACTGGGAAACGCGTGTCCTCCTTTAAAGCTTCTCTTGGTTTTTTATGGAAATTTGGGAGGTATTCTATCAAACAGTCCCCTCCCCCAAGAACGTAAGGTGACGCATGGGTGTGCCTGCCTCTCTCAAGGTGACAAATGTTCAATATCATAGTTAAGCACGACTAGATCCCAACCCTTTATACTGATCCAAAACATTAAATCATGAGGACCTTCTCCCTCATATTTTCTACTTTTTTGTATTAATAGTGTTGTTTTTTGCTAGTGGATCGTCATTAGGGTTAAGTCCCTTGGGTTGCTCTTAATGGTTTATATATGATTTTGCTTTCTCTTTTTATTGTATTTATTTTTATTTATTTATACTTTTTGCATTCCTTTTTTTTTTTTTTTCTCTCCCTTTTTTTTTCAATCTTTCTTTTTTCTCCCTTCTTTCTAGCGACTATTTTTGAGTTGATCCCTCACTTTGGATAGCTTGTCTTTATGACATTGAGTGAGGGATCTTTCTTTTTGAGCATTTTCCCTGTATTTAGGCATTAGGGCCTCGCAGTGTGCAACGTAAATGTCATGACCCAAAAATTTTGGCTATTTTTTTTTTTCACATTAAACGCTGATACCACAAAATATAACAAAGTCAACCTGGACCCAAAGTGGGATATTAGGGATATACCTGTTTATATATGCATACTATCTATGCAGCGGGAAACATAATGAAACTATCCTCATACAATACCGGAGTTCTACTGTTTCTATAAATATATATATATGCATCCCCAAAAAGAAACCATAGAATATCTTAGAGACACACAAAAATCCATCTCCTAACTCTAACACTTACCTTACAACTAGGGCAATACTAAAACCTTCTCTATCTCGGAGCTTGCTCCGCTCGTCAATCTAGATTTCCTGAAATGTTTGAATTCTGGGATGAGACACTTGTCAGTAAGTAAGATAGATTAACATCACAATGTGGCACATGAGTTCTATCGTGTTATAAACATATACTGTGTATAATTAATTGCATTTGATAGATTAGGAAAATCTATTCTGTATAAGTCTGAAGAAATCATATTTCAACATAACATACTATGTTATAATAAATTTTTATGTACATGTAAATCGTCTGCTATATGTGTATAATACTGAAATTATCCCTTGGATGGATAGCTAGTTGTTATCATGTATTATCCCCATATGATTGGATTGTGTAGCTCGTAGGCAGGACATACCAATGGTTGACCTACCATGCTAAGTCAAAACTGACTCGTCTGTAAGTACGAATGATCTACCCAGCCTGATCTGGACTGCCAGGGGGGGCACACTACTACTCTAGGCTTAATCGACTATCCATTCACCAACACTCTATCTGAGACGTGTGGTGACACTAATCCGAACTAATAGCTACGGTCCTGTGCTCTAAAACTAAACTAGGCCATCAAGGGTCTGCTATTATATAGATTTCATAAATAATTGTAATATAACTGTTTCATGGTTCTGTGTAAAATATGTCATAATAATATTTTTGAATAAACTGTTATATATGTATCAAGTCACGGCACTAGGCCGGCTGAAATATCACGGCATCTGGGCCAGTTGAAATATCACGGCATCTGGGTCGACTGAATTATCATGGCATTTGGGCTGGCTGAATTATCACAATATATTGAAAAATATCATAATTTCTGTACTGTTTATAGTTTTTTTTTTTTTAAAAAATCATTATCAAATTATCCTTGTTCTGTGTGACCATAAAATAACCTGACATGCTAATATCTGCTGTAAAATATTTATACTTATGTCACACAAGTGAGTGCTATTCTATAATATGCTATCTATCTATAAAGATTATATTTTTCTGAAAGATAACAATAAATCTGTTTCCCAGGTTTACTCAGTTCAAACATCAAATTTCTCAAAAATTTACATTAATTCATAAATATGGTTCCTATAAATCTACATTCCCAGATAATCTATATATTTAATTTTTGAATCAAATACTGTATTTTTAAATAGTAAACTTTCTGAAAATACCTAAAATAATCTATCCCCTTACTTGATTCCTGAAGAAAAGTTCGTAGGAATCCTAATCCACGCTTGGATTCCGATAAACTAACTACTTGCTTTCTACAAATAAAATAATTGAACATAATACTCTACTTGATTGAATTTTGATTCAAAGGAAAGAAAGCGTGGAACTAAAATAACTCACTTAGAATGCCTTTTAAAAGGATTACGTGGTACGATTGGATCGAATAAGCTCTTATGGAATAAATATTCAACCACTTGTGAACCTTCGGTACTGTCGCATTCAATATTTGTTTTATTACTTCTTTACCTGCAAATGCAATGTAGGCATTGGGTTTAGCAATAATGATATCCTCCAACATACCAAAACTAGTTGTCACCCCACCTTTAGTGGGGGATGTAAGGATTGATACATAGAATAACTTTTTATTTTATTGATAATTATGTAAAACATAAGCGATTTTAGCCATTTGCATCAAACTCAAACTTTCGAAGGGCGAAATAAATTAGATTGATTTTTTCGTTCAAAGGTAAAGTACTATGTGAAATCTTCGGTTTTTCCTCTCTCTCTATCCTTATCCCATAGGTACAATGTTTGAATCAATAGAGAACATTCTCTTCTGTATGAATCGATATTATTACATTCCAATTCCTTTTTGATCCCTCCCAAGGAAAATCCCGAATTGGATCCCAAATTGACGGGTTAGTGTGAGCTATGCACAAAATCCCTGTATTTATAAACCCTAATCCAATCAACTTAATCCTAGAACATTTACTATTAAATACTCCTAAGCCCATACTCCTTCAATAATTAACAAAACTCGAAAAATAGCTTCCTTACCCTGATTTTGGAGTGGTGCCTGAAATACCCGATTCACGAAACTACTCCGATTAAATTGCAAAAATCGCTGTCGAGATCCCGAAATCACATTTATCAACTGATTCGAGCTAAAATTAGACGAGAAATTGAGGTGAGAGAGAGCGAGAGAGAGAGAGAGAGAGAGAGAGAGAGAGAGAGAGAGAGAGAGAGAGAGAGTATAATATTTTCCTTTAAGAAAATGAGTTGCAGGACCTTACATATAAGCTACTGCTAGACGAAATTGTCATTAACCCTCCTGTTTTTACCGTTTTACTGTTACTGGGCTGCGGTTACACAAAATCGTCGACGGTTTTCTGCAACCCCACCAAACCGTCAACGGTTTGGTCTATACCAAACCATTTTCCATTTTTTCCATAATCAGGTCTCTACATCCTCCATTCCTTATAAAAATTTTGTTCTTGAAATTTGTCATCTATTATAGTATTAATCTTAAGGAAAAATACTAAAATTTTATTAATTATCCTCACTTATGGCAGAGGAATATCGTAGTTACATATTTGGTTCTGGGAGATTACAATAACTAAATAAAAACTCTCCCAAAACCAACCTAAATAGAAAACTACTACATTCAACTAATTAACTTGCACAAAAATCTACTTACATACATGATTTCTTATATGAACCATTACCTTTTCCTAGTCTAATGCTGGATCCCACTAAATAAATGTGGGTATTTCTAACGCATTTCCTCCTCTAACTCCCACGAAGCTTCCTCAACTGCATGATTCCTCCATAGTACTTTCACTAGTGGGATTTTCTTGGTGCGTAATTCCTACTCTTTATGATCTAAGATTTGAACAGACACTTCATCATAAGATAAGGTCTCACCAATTTCCAGTGCCTCATAACTTATAATATGAGATGGATTTGGGATGTATTTCTTCAACATGGACATATGAAATACATCATGAATTCTGGATAGCACTGGGGGTAATGCTAACCTGTAGGTAATTGGGTTAACTTTTTCCAATATCTCAAATGACCCTATATACCTAAGTCTAATCTTACCATTCTTTCCAAATCTCATTACTCCTTTCATTGGTACAATTTTTAGGAATACATTATCACCTACATCAAATTCCAGCACTTGTCGACGGGTATCTGCATAGCTTTTCTGTTAACTTTGAGCTGTTTTAATTCTTTCTTGGATAAGCTTGATTTTCTCAGAATCCCGTTGTACCATCTCTGGCCCCTATATACGCTTTTCATGAATTTCATCCCAATATAACAGAGATTGAAACCTCCGACCATACAATGCCTCATACGGGGCCATCCCAATACTAGCTTGGTAGCTGTTATTGTAAGCAAACTCTACTAGTGGCAGATACTGAATCCAACTGCCTCCAAAATCTAGTACACAGGCATGCAACATATCCTTCAATATCTGTATAGGCCTCTCCATCCGTCCATCAGTCTGAGGATGAAAGGTCGTGCTAAAAGCCAACTAGAATCCCAAAAATCTCTATAAGCTTTTTTAGAATTGAGACGTGAAATGTGGATCTCGGTCAGAAACAATGGACACAGACACTCCATGCAGTCTAACTATTTCCTATATATACAACTATGCTAATCTACCCATGGAGTAATTAACTCGGATGAGAAGAAAATGGGCAATCTTCGTCATTTTATCAACGACTACCCAGATGATGTCCTGTCCATGAAGTTCCGGCGATAACCCCGAAACGAAGTCCATAGAAATATGTTCCCACTTCCATTCGGGAATGTGAAGTGTTTCCAATAGTCCCGCCGGTCTTTGATGCTTAGCCTTCACCTGCTGGCGTGTCAAACACTGCTCTACGTATTCAGCAATTTTTCTCTTCATATTACTCCACCAAAAGGATATCCGCAAATCCCTACTAATTTTGGTCTTGCATCTGCGCAATCTTAATTCTCCCCAACAAAGTTGGCCGAAGTACCAGATGAGCAATTAATGTCTAATGATTACCCTCTACCAGCTTTACACCAAGTTTTTCTAAATCTATTCTGATCTGAGGTGCAGTCACTGTTAGCTTTGCCATAGTCCCAAGAGGGGGGGGGGGGTGAGTTGGTATTTTAAAAAATTGTTCCCTAGGTCAATAAACTAATAAAAGTATTACACAAGCCTAAGGTCAATCTAGTACATATAAAATAAATCAATATAAATAATCAGCAGAAATTAAATTACACAATTGATTTAACTAAGCATGCACAATAAAGCAGTAATTGGAGACGACACCAAAAATGTTATCGAGGTTCGGCAAACTGCCTACGTCCCCACCTTGGCTAACAAGCACAAGGATTACACTATAAGCTTACTTAACGGGTGGAGTGGCACCTAAACAACCAAGTTAATTAGCACAGAGCTGACCTCAACCTTTACATACAATCCTTACCGGACTGGATTACCGCCCCCTCAGGCCACGTCTAGAATACTACAGTATTTCTTAATAATAAACTGGGTACAATGATTATGCTTCTCAATCAAGAAGATATGTACCAAATGTAGTCAATCAACTACACATCAACAGTATAGGAAATTGTAAGCTCAGTGATGTGATTTTGTGCAAGCAAACACTCAGCAAAGTATAATTACAAATATGCTCAAGAGTGTTCTAATAAGCTATTTCTTTAAAACAAAGTATAACAAATCTCAATAATAGATTAGGGTTTCAAAGATGCTGCAAACAATATTCAAATAATCTCAAAATATTTTCCTCAATGAAATAAGCACAAGATTTGTTTGAAAAAATATAGCTTGTAAAATATTTTGCACAACAAAAAGTATAGTTATAGGAATCTTGTAATAATAATGCAAAGATCCACAAGCTAATGAGTTTTCCCAAACACACGATTTATCAAATTAAATATTTAGGAAACACTCTTGCTCAACTCTCAAAAATCAAATAATCAACAACTAATCTAATGAGAGTCTTAAGCAATTTATATCAAAGCAATAAGCACAATAAGAACTCTCACAATGCTAGGATTAATCAAAGGAATGATTGTACGAGAGTATTTGAAGAAGATTGGGCAAAATAAGCTTTTTGGGTTTGAGAGGCTTTTTGCTAATGATTTCACTAATTTCTTGCTAATTTGCACAAATGAGGCCCTATATGTAGAAGTGACCCAAATTATGATCGTTAAGGACTCATAGGGCATTATTAGATTTGTTTAAAAACCAATTAGAAAAAATAACCTCGTTTAAACAATTTTAATCTTGGTAAAAAATAAACAACTTGAGAGTTTTCGAGTGGCCGAACCACGATTTGGTCCCCCAAACAAACTCAGTTAAAAAAAACAACTTTTAAACGTTCGGGTGCCCGAATCATGACTCAGTATGCTGAACTAAGACAATTTCATTCTATCTGCATTTTGGTCGCCTGGTCTCTTATTTGGTTAACTGAACTCAAGTGTTCGGTCGCCCAGTGCCATTTTGAATGTAAAGTTCGGTTGGCTGAGTTGGTGAGAACTGGTCACCATAGCAATTTAGTCACCCATGGATGGTGTGTGCATTTTGGTTCGGTCTACCGAACACAGGTCAACATGTTGACCTGTCCATGGTTCAGGCGCCTGATGTGTTTTGAACACAACGGATTCGGTCGCCTGACCTCTCACATTTTTTTCTTATTAAGTCCATTTACACTTCAATTTATTCCCCTGATATTATAAATGGTCATGGGGACTATTTTGTGCATTTTGTAGGGACCTAAGGTCTTTTCGAAGGCCTATGAGCTTACAATAAACCTATATGCATGACATGCAGTGATTATTACAGACCTCGTTCCTATAATTACTATTACAGACTCAGATTTAATAATGATATAAATTATAACAAAAAATAATCTTTAGGGTCTTTAGACTTTACTTCATGTGCCATCAATGTATCTGCTAATATAAATCTGCACACAAACTAGATAGCCATGAAATACTTGAGTATTTGTCATTATCAAAACTGGGTATGACCTATGAGGTCAATATTCTCCTGCTTTTTTATGATGACAAATACACCATGCAAAAAGTGGGTATAGCCTTAAAAGGCTCCCCATGACAATATGCATAATGTTAAAGATTTATCAATACAAACATTTTTCAAGTACCCAATTTTTCAAGTAGTACCCAATTATCCAATTTTTGCCTTTTCTCCCCCTTTTGGCAATAACAAAAAGGGCTATAAAACATATAAAACGTGTAGTCATAGGCTTTGGGTATGATGCATTAGTATACAAGATAGATTTGGGAAATTTTTAGAAATTTCGACAACATGCCGTTTGAAATAGGACATTTTTCCAAAAATACCTGTATAAAAATTACCTGTTTTGAGTTTTAAACATTAACAATTTATCCGCAACTACTTAACCCAAATAGTCCAGTATGATCAAGACATAAAACATAAATCCAATCATCATCATGAAATAGATATGAAGATTTTGCATTTCAAAACACAACCAAATTCATAAAGTCTAAACCAATGAAAGATTTAAAGTGATACCAATTATTATATCAATTGTTAGACTTAAGATTGTTAAAAAACTCCCCCTAAGTTCATGCAATCTATCAAATATCTAGGAGGCATCCCTACTGTGCATTAGACCTAATTCACGTATAATCTTCTAATTCTAACTAGATACTTAAGGATTCGCTTAACTGCTAATAGATTGCTTAACTGCTAATAGATGATACTCCTTAGGAGCGGCCTGAAACCTAGCACACATGCACACACTAAACATAATATCATGACTACTAGCTGTAAGATATAGAGGACTCCCAATCATGCCACGATACAATTTCACATCAACATGGATACCTTGCTCATCTTTATCAAGTTTGATGGAAGAACTCATAAGAGTACCAAGAATTTTATCATCTTCCATATTAAATTTCTTTAGCAAGCCCCTGACATATTTATATTGGCATATGAAAGTTCCATTTTTAGTTAGTTTAATTTGTAACCCTAAAGAGAAACTAAGTTCACCCATTATGCTCATTTCAAATTCACTTTGCATGCATTTGGCAAACTCATTACACAACTCATCATTAGTGGCTCCAAAAATGATATCATCAACATAAATTTGAACAATAAGCATATCATCATTTTTAGATTTGATGAAAAGTCTAGTGTTAATTTTGCCACAGGTAAACTCATTTTCTAGTAGAAAACCACTAAGCCTCTCATACCAAGCTCTAGGAGCTTGTTTCAATCCATACAAGACTTTAGACATCTGGTATACATGATCTGGATATTTATGATTTTCAAAATCGGGTGATTGTTTTACATACACTTCTTCATTAATATAGCCATTAAGAAATGCGCTTTTAACATCCATTTGGTATAATTTAAAGTTCTTAAAAGAAGTATAAGTAAGTAGCATATGAATGATTTCCATTCTACAACAGGAGCATATGTTTCATCAAAATCTATCCCTTCCTCCTAATTATAACCTTGGGCAACTAGTCTAACCTTATTCCTAGTTACTACCCCATTCTCATCCTTCTTATTTCTATACACCCATTTGGTTTCAATAATTGTATGATCATTAGGCCTAGGAACTAGGGTCCACACTTTGCTTCTTTCAAATTGATTAAATTCTTCTTGCATAGACATCACCCAAGACTCATCCTCTATGACTTCTTTAATATTTTTAGGTTTTTCTTGAGACAAGAAAGAAGAGTGACTCACTAGGTTTATCAAGGAGGATCTTGTGGCTACACCACGGGAAGGTTCACCTATGATTTGATATATATGATGGTTCCTAATAAATTTCCAATCCCTAGGCAGCTCCTAAACTCTGTTCTTATTTTGATTATCTTCGAATGATTTATGACTTATTTTTGAATTTTCATTCACCTTGCTTTCAAAAGATAGTTTGTCTAAGCATTTTCTAATGTCAATATCATCTTCATAATCTTTTTTAGAAAATGGATTAGATTCGTCAAATAGAACATGAATAGATTCATTGACAGTTAAAGTTTTTTTATTGAAAATTCTATATGCTTTACTATTAAGAGAATAACCTAGGAAAATGTCTTTATCATATTTAGAATCAAATTTCCCTAGATGGTCATTATCCCTAAGCACAAAGCATTTATAACAAAAAACATGAAAATAGGAAATATTAGGTCTATGGTTGTTCCACAAGTCATATGGGGTTTTATTAAGTGAAGGTCTAATTAGCACCCTATTCATAACATAACATGCAGTATTTATAGCCTCAACCCAAAAATATTTAGGTAATTTATGTTCATTCAGTATAGTCCTACCCATCTCCTGCAATGACCTATTCTTTCTTTCTACCACACCATTTTTTTGAGAGGTCCTAGGTGCAAAAAAGTTGTGTGATATGCCCTCTAAGTCACAATAATTTTCTATGTCATCATTTTTAAATTCAGTGCCTCTATCACTTCTTATGTGAGTTATTTTATAGCCTTTTTCATTTTGAATTCTCCTACATAACTTAGTAAACTGTTCACATGATTAATTTTTATATGAGAGAAATAGCACCCATGTGAACCTAGAATAGTCATCAACAATAACAAAAGCATATGATTTTCCACCCAGACTTTGTGCAAAGTTAGGACTAAATAAATCCAAATGAAACATTTCAAGTGGTCTAATGGTAGATATAAATTTCTTTTTCTTAAAGCTAGAATTTGTTTGCTTACCCTTTTGACATGCATCACAGATTTTATCTTTCACTAATGGGGTTTTAGGAAAACCTTTCACTAAGTATTTTCTCACTAATTTTGATAACAAATCCATGCTAACATATCCTAAGCACCTATGCCATAACCAACTAGTTTCATTTATTTCAGAAAAACATGTTTTTTTGTTGTGAAGCTAGATTATCAAAAGTAGTAGTATATACATTTTCATGGCGATTTGCAGTGAAAAGAATTTTATGATCTGATTTATTTTCAACTATGCATTTATCACTTTCAAATGAAACCTTATAGCCTTTATCATACAGTTGACTAATGCTCAACAAATTATACTTCAAGCCATCAACTAATAGAACATTATCAATAATCAGGGAAGGATCCTTACTGACCTTACCTATGCTGATGATGCGCCCCTTTGCATTGTCGCCAAACGTCATGTACCCTCCATCCTTGGGAGTGATGGATGCAAACTTCACTTTATCATCAGTTATATGCCATGAGGACCCGCTATCCAGGTACCACTTGTCCTTTGACGAGGATGATCTCAAACACACCTCATCATCATGTGCCATCAAGCATAGGTTAGTAACCTTTGAGTCACTGTGGTCTGAGTTTGAGTCACTGTTGCTTAGTTTATCCCATGAAGTGCCCGCTTTCATGGTTTTCTTCTTTTTCCCAGGTTCCTTTTTCAATAAGGGACACTCTAACTTGATATGCCCAACCTTGTTGCAGTTATAGCACATAGGAGCGTTTGATTTCTCCTTTCTTTTACTCGACTCTCCCTTCTCAGATGTAGACTCCCTATACCTTTTGTATGGTTTACTATTCTTCCTGAAGAATCTACTGAATTTCCTAGTTAGCATGGCCATATCATCTCCAGAATCAAGTTCGCTACACTCATTAGATGTATTAGTGGAAATTTTCAATGCAGACACCTTTTTCAACTTATTATGTTCATTAAGTCTTTCATTTATAGCTAATCCATAGATGATCAGTGAACCTATCAACTCATCTAATGTCATGGCCTTAAGGTCTCTACCCTTAGAAATGGTCGTAGCCTTAGCTTCCCAAATAGGAGGCAAGCTTTTAAGGACTTTCCTAATCATCTCATATGTAGGATAGGTCTTACCTAATGCATGCAGTGAATTAATGATGTGTGTGAATCTAGTGTACATGCTCTGAATGAACTCACCAGTGTTCATCCTAAATGCTTCATACTCACTAGTTAATATATTAATCCTACTATCTTTTACATCTCTAATACCCTCATATGTGACCTCTAACTTATCCCATATCTCTTTAGCAGATGAACATGTCATAGCTCTATTAAATTCATTTACATTAAGACCACAATACAAAATATTCATAGCAGTGACATTTAAACTAACAACTTTCATATCATCATCATTATATTCTTCCTCAGTTTTAGGAAATTAAGTTGTACCCTCAGTTTTCATGGGAACATAATTACCCCTAGAGACAACTCTCCACACCTTCCAATCAGTGTTCTGAAGATAGATACGCATCCTCTGTTTCCAGAAGGTGTAATTAACACCACTGAAAATCGGCGGGCATGTGGAAGAGGGTCCCTCAGGGAAAGGGGTTGCAATGCTATGAACCATCTAAATCTTTTGAAAAATAACTATTAAGTGTAAACTACTAGGCTCTGATACCAATTTGTAGCTTTACTGTAATTCCAAGAGGGGGAGGGGGGTGAACTGGTATTTTAAAAATTTATTCCCTAGGTCAATTCACTAACAGTAGTATTACACAAACCTAAGGTCAATTTAGTGCATATAAAATAAATCAATATAAATAATCAGCGAAACTTAAATTGCACAATTGATTTAACTAAGTATGCATAATAAAGCAGTAAATGGAGATGACACCAAAAATGTTATTGAGGTTCAACAAACTGCCTACGTCCCCGCTATGACTAATAAGCATAAGGAGTACACTATAAGCTCACTTAACGAGTGAAGCGACACCTAAACAACCAAATCAATTAGCATAGGGCTGACCTCAACCTTTACATGCAATCCTTACTAGGTTGGATTACCCCTCCTCAAGCCACGCTTGGAATACAACAATATTTCTCAATAATAAGCTGGGTACAATGATTATGCTTCTCAATCAAGTAGATATGTACCAAATGTAGTCAATTAGCCACACATCAACAATATAGGAAATTGTAAGTTTAGTGATGTGATTTTGTGCAAGCAAACACTCAGCAAAGTATAATCACAAATATGCTCAAGAGTGTTCTAACAAGCTATTTCTTTGAAACAAAGTATAACAAATCTCAACAATAGATTAGGGTTTCAAAAATGCTGCAAACAATATTCAAACAATCTCAAAATATTTTCCTTAATGAAATAAGCACAAGATTTGTTTGAAAAAATATAGCTTGTAAAATATTTTGCACAACAAAAATTATAGTTATAAGAATCTTGCAATAACAATGCAAAGATCCACAAGCTAATGAGTTTTCCCAAACACAAGATTTATCAAATTAAATCTATGGGAAACACTCTTGCTTAACTCTCAAAAATCAAATAATCAACAACCAATCTAATGAGAGTGTTAAGCAATCTATATCAAAGCAATAAGCACAATAAGAACTCTCACAATGTTAGGATTAATCAAAGGAATTATTGTATGAGAGTATTTGTAAGATTGGACAAAATAAGTTTTTTGGGTTTGAGAGGATTTTTGCTAATGATTTCACTAATTTCTTACTAATTTGCACAAATAAGACCCTATTTATAGAAGTGGCCCAAATTATGACCGTTAAGGACTCATAGGGTATTATTAGATTTGTTTAAAAGCCAATTAGAAAAAATAACCTCATTTAAACAATTTTAACCTCGGTAAAAAATAAACAACCCGAGAGTTTTCGGGTAGTTGAACCACGGTTCGGTCCCCCGAACATACTCAGTTGAAAGCAACTTTTGAACATTCGGGGTGCCCGAATCACAACTCGGTATGCTGAACTAAGGCAATTTCATTCTGTCCATGTTTCGGTTGCTTGGTCTCTCATTTGGTTAACCGAACTCAAGTGTTCAGTCGCCTAGGGCCATTTTGAATGTAAAGTTCGGTTAGCTGAGTTGGTGAAAACGAGTCACCTCAGCGGTTCGGTCGCCCATGGATGGTGTGTGCATTTTGGTTCGGTCTGCCGAACATAGGTCAACATGTTGACCGGTCCACGGTTCGGGCGCTCGATGTGTTTTGAACACAATGGGTTCGGTCACCCAACCTCTCACATTTTTTTCTTATTAAGTCCATTTACACTTTAATTTATTCCCCTGATATTATAAGTGATTATGAGGATTATTTTGTGTATTTTTGTAGGGACCTAAGGTCTTTTCTAAGGCCTATGAGCTTACAATAAACCTATATACATGACATACTGAGATTATTACAGACCTGATTCATATAATTACTATTACAGACTCGAATTTAATAATGATATAATTTACAAAAAAAAATAATCTTTAGGGTCTTCAGGCTTTACTTCATGTGTGATCAATGTATCTGCTAATATAAATCTGCACACAAACTAGATAGCCATCAAATACTTGAGTATTTGTCATTATCAAAATCGGGTATTACTTATGAGGTCAACAGTCACTATTGTTGATACGGATGTGCCCCTTAATTTACGGCTCAATGCGTCAGCTACCATGTTAGCCTTCGCTGGGTGGTAACTGATGGTATAATCGTAATCTTTAATCATCTTGAGCCACCTCCTCTGTCTCATATTCAACTCCTTCTGCATGAAAAAATACTTTAAACTCTTATGATTTGTAAATATTTCACACTTCCCACATACAGATAATGCCTCCAGATCTTTAATGCATACACCATTGCAGCCAACTCTAAATAATGCATAAGGTAGTTCTTCTTGTATTCTTTAAGTTGACGAGAAGCATATGCTACAAGTTTCGCCTGTTGCATTAGCACACATCCGAGCCCCTTCTGATACGCATCACTGTAGATTACGAATCCACCATCTCTCAATGAAATAGCTAAAACCAGTGCAGTGATGAACCGCTGCTTCAATTCCTAGAAGCTTTGCTCACAATCGTTATTCCATTCAAACTTAACATTCTTCCTAATTAGCCGTATCAGAGGCCCTAATAGCCTAGAAAATCCCTCTATGAACCAGCGATAATATCCCGCTAGTCCTAAGAAACTTATGATCTCCTGAACATTCCTTAGTTTCGCCCAATTCACCACTACTTCTATTTTGCTTCGATCTACAGAGATACCGTCCCTGGATACCACATGCCCAAGGAATGTAACTTTCTCTAACTAGAATTCACACTTCTTGAATTTGGCATACAATTTCCTTTCTCTAAGTACCTGAAGTACCAGCCTTAAGTGTGTCTCATGCTTCTCAAGACTCTTTGAATAGACCAGTATATCATTCATGAAAATCACTACAAACTGGTCCAAGTATTGATGAAAAACTCTGTTTATCAAGTTCATGAATGCAACAGGAGCATTTGTCAATCTGAATGGCATAACCAAAAACTCATAGTGGCCATACCGAGTTTAGAACGCTGTCTTGGAAGCATCCTCTGCCTTGACCCTCACTTGATGGTACCTAGAGCAAAGATCAATCTTAGAATAGACCCGTGTTCCCTAGAGCTGATCGAACAAGTCATCAATACGAGGAAGAGGATACTTGTTCTTAACTGTCACTTTATTTATTTCTTTGTAGTCTATACACATCCTCATTATCTCATCTTTCTTCTTTACAAATAAAATTGGCACTCCCCAAGGTGATACACTAGGTCTAATAAATCTTTTATCTAATAATTTTTGCAACCGTTCTTTTAACTCTCTTAACTCTACTGGAGCCATTCTGTAGGGAGCTTTAGAAATCGGTGCCGTCCCTGAAAGCAAATCAACGGCAAATTCAATTTCATGGTCACGAGATAATCCAGGTAGCTCCTCTGGAAAGACATTTGAAAATTCCTTCACTACTGGAATATCGGTAAGTTTCGATTCTTTCTCTAGCATTTTCTTCATACAAGCTATGCACTCCTGACATCTGTCCAGGAGTAGCCTCCTCGCTTGAATAGCTGACACTAGTTGTGGTGAGGAGCGCACATGGGACCCCACAAATCTGAATTCTTACTCTCTAGGAGGTCTGAATACCACCTATTTCTGATGACAGTCAATGCTGGAGTAATTAGCAGCTAGCCAATCCATTCCCAAAATCATGTCAAACCCATGCATAGATAACACTACGAGGTTAGCTGGTAGCACTCTCTTCTAAATATCCACTAGATAGCCTTTGAGCACCATTCTACACCTCACTACTGATCCTGTCGGTATGCTACTGATAATTCGGTGTCTAGTAACTGAGTTTCTACTCCACATAACTTGTTATACCCCGTAGATACAAAAGAGTGTGTGGCCCCTAAATCAAATAAAATAATAGCTAAAATTAAAAGTATAGTAATAATACTTGTCACCACATTACCAACCGCCTCAGCATCTCCTAGTGTAAGTGTGTAGACCCGCGCCTACGCAGTATTCCTCTACTGGCCGCCTCAGGGTACCTGGATATTTCCCCAGAATTTTCTGGGAGTGGGAGTATTACTCAGCTACACACGATAGTCTTCTGCCAAGTGACCCGATCTACTACACTGATAGAAGATATTCCTTCCTGCTTGGCACTCTCCCACGTGCCTCCTACCACATCTAGGGCAAATAGGATAAGTCAACTACACTGATAGCAGATATTATACAGACTAGTGTTCAATAGTAATTACAGAATGTCATGCTTTCCAAAACCATAACACTCAGACATTACATATTATTCAGTCAGATATTATAGTTATAATAGTTAGATACTACAATTATTTTAGTCAGATATTACAATATTTTCAGATCAGATTTATAGTGTTATGATTATTTTGGAAACATGATGAAAATTGTAGGATAATTATAGAAATAGTATATACAGTATTAGACCCTGATGAATCAAGTTATGTTCAGTTAATAGAGTAAGGTACCGTTACTATTTTTATATCAGAGTGCAACCACATATCTCAGATAGTATGTGGATTCTGTCAACCAAGGCCTATGGAGAGATTGCAGTCTCCCTAGTATTCTGGGTTGAGGAGGCCGGTTTGATGAGGTAATTACCAGTTCCGAGCTTAGGAGAGGTTGCAATTTGGTCAGACTGAGGATTGCTAAAGTACAATTTACTTACCAGGTAGGCCAACCAGGATTAAGTCCCACCTACGGGCCGCACAACCCTATCATGAGGGTTTAAATCATGACATACAATTTTCCAGGGTAAAATCTCAGTTATGTATATGTATACAAATCTACAAAACTTCAGCGATATAGTATGATACTAGAAGTATAAAAGAGTAGAAAACTCAGATATTACAATTATACTTTAAACTATGATAAATGTGAGTTCTATCGTATATTGATTTACCAGCTTATACAGTTACAGATATTGTCATTATAATATTTATGCAACTCAGTCACCACACACTAGTAATAACATATTTCCTTTTATTGAGTGTTGTCTCATCCCAGTGGTTTAACAATTTTCAGGTAATCCAGTTAGGCGAGTAGATCAAGCTCGCAGATAGAGAGATCTTTTGTACTGCCTTATTTTATAGGGTAAGTGTATTTCGAGGATTATATTTTTGAGCAGATGATACTGGAGTGATGTGTAATATATATATGGTTAGAAACACTAAATTATGATATTGTATATATGGATGTATGACTTTATGTTTTCCGCTGCATAGGCGTGTCAATTTATGTACAGGGATACCTTAGTGCCATCTGGGCCCTGAGATGTTATAATAAGTATTACAGGGGTATCAGAGTAAATAAGTAAAAAAAAATGGTGTAATTTTTGGGTCATTATAGCTCCCCCTCACAATAAGCATAAACCTAAGAATAAGTAATGTAAAAATCATGATAGGTATATTGAGATTAAAACTATAAGTAAAAATCATGATAGGTATATTGAGATTAAAACTATAATACTCCCAAATTTAACCATATTAATAATCATAATCCTCCCCATTTTGACTTAGAATTCAAAAGGTATTGTATAATAATTTTTGAATTTTGCTAAAAAATTGTCTCCCTTTTGACATCGGAAAAAGGTTTAACAAAAATCAGCGTACAAATGCAATTTTGCATATTTTCCCATTTAAAAACCATATATAATCAAGCATTTCAAAACTTGAATCCCTTAGTAGATGTCTCTAGTCGTGGTAGAATGTCTAGTAAATTAAGAATTGATCATGATAATCAGTGCTTATAATTAGGTTTGGGAAGGTTTTCACTAGTAGAATTTGACAGACTGAATTATAAGTGATGACAGATATTTCATTTGAATGCCTTTGAATTTTGATTAAGCATTAAGGTTCCAAGATAAGTTTAGAGCTAGATGGTACACAATACTAACGTTGCTATGGTTGACACCCCTAAAACTCAATTATGTGCCATGGACAATATATACTATGCTTTAGATATTCAAACTTAAGCACGCATAAATTATTTTGAATTATTCAACTAAGGTAAACACCTTTGTCCATAGGAAGTGGATTTTCTAGGGCATGCAATCTCATCCCTTGAGCTATAGCCAATACTTTTACGCATTAACCAATCAGCCATGATATACATTGTTAAAAGGATACATTGGATTTATCATCTGATTTTCTTAAATTTGCTCAATTCTCTAAGGTCTTTAGTATAGTAGATACATATACTAGAATTTGACATCTTAAGCTCTATCCACTATCAAGACATTACTATCCCTTTTCATTTAGGAATGATTGAATCTACTTAACCCTAAATGGATGTGTTGACTTTTTGAATCCGATCCCATTTTGATAATGACAAAACAAAATTATCTCATCTGTGCATTGAACATTTTTAGTAGGATCATTATTTAGTACGCACAAATGATACGAATGCTATAAAAGCCATGAGAAACTTGAAGCGCATATGACCTGACATATTCCATGAAATCAAAAGAACAAAAGGATGAAGATACCTCAGATTTTCAGTTGTAATGTGTGTTTAGTCCCACTTGTATTTACATATTTCATAAGATATAATTGAGAGCTCAAATATGACCTTAGATTGGCCATAGGACCTCCAAGTAACATTAAAAACATTTTTCATAAAATGCCCAACTTATACAAATGTTTCAAAATGGTTTTGAAGTTAAAAAAGGCAAAAACTAATTTTTACAAAGGGGTTAGTTGACCGGTCAGTATAAATGAGCATTTTTATCAATCCATAACTTCTTATCCTAATAAGTGTTCAACATGAAAGTTATGTGATTTTATCTTAGCTTTCTATTGATACTAGGAATGTTCAATTTGAAATCATATAGAAAACGTTATAGCTAAAACACCGAAAGGTGTACATAGTAGAAAAATTCCCTTCATGTTTCTTATGTCACATTAATGGGAATTTTTCTTTATCCATAACTTCTTATCTTAAAATGTGTTCAACATAAAGGTTGTGAGATTTTCTCTTAAATTTCTGTTGACATCAAGAATGTTCAATTTGGAGTTCTATAGTAAACGTTATGTCCAAAATACTGAAGGTTGCTCGCGCAGAACGTTGGTTTAGCACGAATACGCGCGAAATTTTCTTGAGTAAATTAATCCAACCGGCCAAAACTTAACCTAAGTTCGAGAACACCTTTGAATATGACCTCTAAACCCTAGAGCATGAGTTTTTTTCCCACCTTTTGAGAGTTTTTAACAAATTGCCAAACTTTTGCATACTTTGCCTACACTCTATCAAGTTCAAATATCTTTTGGGCATTCTCTCAACTTCACAAAGCGCATTCATGCACACATCTTGCTAGTACGTTTGATATTGAGGTTTGGAATACAAGGTTTTATATTTGGGCATTTAATCTTCATTGTAAAAGTTTTTCTTCTCTCATATTTTTATTTAATATTTTATTGAGAGAGCAAGAACCTTAAGTTTCATATTTTTGTTTGTAAAATCTAGTGGGAAAAGTTCATTCATAATTTTTGTTTGAAAAATCTTGTGGGAAAAGTTCATTCTAGGACTTTAAAATCTTTGAAGCATTCTTGATATTATTTTTATTCAAAGATTTAATATTCTTTTATTTGTGCCAAAAGTTATTTGAGAAAACCCTAGATTTCCAACACATATTATTTGAAAAATAAATTTTTGGAGATATTTTGCATTTGGTGTAGATCTTTGAGAAAACTCATCATACATATTTTTATATACAAAGATCATATATTTGATTATTATTGAAATCATCTCATACATTCATTGAACTTCAAGTTATATCCTATGAATGTGTTTTATGAATTTTATTGTACTTATTAGTTTGTTTAGAAGCATCTGAGTGTTTAGGAATTTTATCAATCTATTGTATTAACTGTTCGGGTTGTGAACCGGGGAGGAGGAAGCTATGCCTCTTGTAAGCAGCGGAATAGGTGGAAGTTGTGCCTCTTATAAGCAGTGGAGTAGGAGGAAGCTATGCCTCTTGTAAGCAGTAGTTTGTAACGGGAAGCTCCGTCCGGGTTTAAGGAGTAGATTAGTGGAATCCTTGGGTGTTTTGCCCAAGGCGAGGAACATAGGCTGAGTTTGGCTAAGCCTCGTTAAAAATTTGGTATCTGCGCTCTCTCTATCACTTTTTATATTTTCGCACTTATATTCATATTATACCTACTATGCATGCTTTAAATATTGGTATATATGAATATCTAAAATACATGAGAATAATTGGGTAATACTAAATTAATAGAGATATCCACTGATTAAATCAATTAAGTTGTATAATATTGAAATCGGTGTATATCCAAGTTTGTGCTTGTGTGTTTGGGTTTTCAATTAAGGATTGAAGTACCAAAATAATTTTAAATACCCAATTCACCCCCCTCTTGGGATTACACCTAAATTAACAATTGGTATCAAGGCCTCGTTGCACTAGACTTGAATTTTTTTGTAAAAGAACATCGATGTAACCCCATTCGATGATAAATGATCTTATCTTAGTCCTCCAATATTTTACGGTAAAAATTTTTTAGCTTGGAAACTAAAAGTGAGTGTTTTTATAAAATCAATGGACTCGAAGGCCTGACAAGTAATAGTTAAAGGAATTTGTGTAGCTACAAATGAAAATGATACTAGTTTAATACATGCAAATTCAAATGTCATGGACATGCTTTATCATGCTTTAGATTCTAATATTTTTCATAAATTTATGGCATGTACATGTGCAAGAGATATTTGGGAAGAACTTGATAGGAAGTATGGAGAAACCCAGGAGAAAGAAACCACCACTCCAGAAATGTCATGTTCAAATGACCAAGAGGTGGCAAATTGTAAACAAAATGAGTTAGTCGAGGATGAGGTATATGTATCTCAGCCTATATTATATCATGATTCATTTATTGATTCATGTGATGATTTTTGTGATAAATCTTGCTATAAATCTTATGAAAAATTATGTAATGAATCTTGCGTTATATTATGTAATGAATCATGTGTTAAATCATTTGTTGATAATTCTAATAATGATTCATGCAGTGTCCCTTGTAACAATATTGCTATCGATGCATGCAATAATTCAAATGAGGGATATTATGATAATTCTTGTAATGAATCATGTGTGGAATCATCTGTTGATAATTCCTTTAATAATGCGTGCAATGATTCATGTGATGTTTACTGTAATAAATTTTATGTTGAATCACGTTAGAATAGTATAATGAAAGCATGCCTTCATATGGAGATCTAGAAAAAGCCTTAGTTAAAATGCATAAGCTTCTTGTTAGGATATCTAAGAAGAAAATGTGTTTGAAAAATGAAAATGAAAAGCTAGCTAAACAATTAGAGGAATTAAAAGATTATCATGCTATTCTAGAAAAGAAGAAAATCTTGAAGATTCTGAAGATTGCCTGTTTAGATAGAAAAATATATGAACATCCTCAAACAATTTCTAGGGTTACAAGTAAAGATAGTTCAAATAAACCCTTAGAAGTTAAAAGAAACTATATTTCCAAAAAGGGTTCGAATGTATTTCAAAAATTCCATAGCTATGCCTCATTAAGCAAGAAGAAAAGAAATAAGCATACTTTCCCACGAATATACAAAACTTGCTTATTTTGTAAAATGAAAGGGCATACCTGATATAAGTGTCCATTTAGAGATGTCCGAGACAAAGACAAGAAAATGACATGGGTAATCAAGAAAGGTTCCAATTGGAATTACATGATCATTTAATTCTTTCTTTGTTCTTAGGACTAGTTATAGGGTAGGTGATGATTAAAAGCTTAGAAATGGTTAGTGTCTAAAAAGTCAAAAATTAGTATATGCACTTACTATGTAACATTTTAAATACTAAGAATCTTGGAAAAGCAAGCCAATATGATTTCTTATAAGTAATTTATCCAATCTAAACTTAATGAATATATATATATATATATATATATATATATATCATAATGATTAGGGTAAGATATAAAATATTGGTTAAAGCATGCTAACTTCGATTTGTTCAAAGTAAAAGGTTGAAGGCTTAACTAACTAAAATATCAAGAACCTTATATCTTTGCAATGAGTAACATAAATCATAATATTGAATAATAAATCCACTTCCAAATGGGTTAAAGTCTCGTTGTGTAGCGAATAATTCTCATTGCTTAACCCATGCTTAAATATTAAAATCTTAAGTTAAGCAAATCATGTCCATTGCATAAGACAAAGCCTTAGAAAATAAATCATATACTAAGCATCATCTAATCCTAAACTCATCCTTGGAGCCTTAAATGCCTAAATTAGTCATCATTCTAGCCATAAGAACTAATAATCATAAATTTCATATCTATCAAGTGCTTATTAAAAGACATCCTGTTATAATCAAATCAGGGGCATTCTCTAAGGGGATCAAATTGTTTATTAAGACATTTTTAATAAATATTCCCTTTGTGCTTAAAATGTAAAATTCCCTAATTTTGATTTATACTTAAGTCATTTCCTTCACAAGAAATCTTTACCATACCATGATCATATCCGATAATTATTCATCTATCCTTGGCTTGTTCCCTTACTTAAAATTGAGATCATACTTGTGGGATACCATCCAATGGTGGGATAATCAGAAATACCCAGAGAGCAAGTATTCAAAAATTAATATTCTCCCAAATTGCTCTTTGCCTAAGTAGTTGGATATATTCGCTTCCATGAAATATTTTGAATTTTATCCACTCATAATGAATATTCTTTTGAACTTAATAATAATTTAATTGTTAAGAGTATTCATTCAATCTCACTACACGCTTCTTAAACCTCAAATCAAATCTATTAGAAGCTTTTTTTGAATATGTCGAATGGCTAAGTATTTGTAATAGTTTTCAATCTATATGAAAATGTAAATGACTAAGAAACCTATGCGTTGAGATCCATAAGAAAAGAAGCGATATAGTCTTATGACCGTGAAGAAGAATTGTTAATGACTTTTTGGTCCTCTAAGCCCAAGCAGGTATAGTCAAGTATAAATCATTGAAAATTTTAGAACATTCGGCTAAACTGATGAAGAATGATTAAAAAAAAAAAAAAGACATAAGACGATGATAAGTGCATAATTGAGGGGGTGCATCTCTCTTTCATGATTATATAAATTAGATGTTCTCATGATCTTACTTTACTTATGTCCATATGCATATGCAAGTGCAGCACCACAGCTTACCATTCATATTGTGTTAAACAATCGAATCTCTTTAATGGATAGTAAGTATCTAGTATCATAAACTATTATTGGTTATACAAATTAATGTGGTCAAAAAAGGATAACTATATTGACTGCTTGTGAGAAATGAATTAGTTTATATCCAGTATAGTTGTTCTAAAGATTAGGTATAATTGCTTATACTGCTTGGTATAATTAGTGAAATTAATCATTGATAAATATAAGCATTTCATTTCATCTAAGCAAGTATTCAAACTCATAGGGGGAGCTTTTTGAAAATTATTTCCTATCTTATTATGCTCACTAATATTTTATGCTTAGATGTGCATTAAACTCTATGGCATGTACTCAATTATGATGATCCTATTGAATACTCAAAATGAAAAATATATTACTTTACCGCAAGTTTCTTGAGTTAACCATATGATCTTGTTTTAAAATGCATTGGTATAATTAAAGTCTGTATGGTTAATCTTTCTGGTTATATTTCTTTTCAGAATGTACTAGAGCAAAATTATTTTAGATATAAAGGGGGAGAGATATTTTTTTAAAATAGCATAGTTTACAATGTGTATGAGCTTAAATGACAAAAAAAAAAAAAAAAAGGAGGGGGGGGGGAGTTTTTCAAAAAGGGGGAGTTATCCTTTTAAAGCTAAGAAAATTAAAAAAATATATATTTTCCATTTAACTTAACCCTTTTGCTAATGCAAACAGGGAGAGAAGATTAATGAGCAAAATGATATACTCCTTGGTTTAGGGGGAGATGATTAATGTGCATATGTTTTATTACTTTATCTAGATGCATATTGAGTTGAACTTAAAATTCTCAACTTGAAATATCTTCGTGTCTTCTTTCTAGATATAATTGAATTACAATGTCTATTTTGAAATTTATGCAATTTGTTCTTGTGTTTGTCATCATAAAAAAGGAGGAGATTGTTGACTTTTTTAGTCCAATCCGGTTTTGATAATGACAAAACTCAATTATCTCATTTGTGCATTGAACCTTTTTAGTAGGATCATTATTTTGCACACACGGATGAAACGAATGCTATGAAAGCCATGAGAAACTTGAAGCGCATATGACCTGACATATTCGATGAAATTAAAAGAGGAAAAGGATGAAAATACCTCAGATTTTTATTTGTAATGTGTGTTTAGTCCCATTTGTATTTACATA
This sequence comes from Malania oleifera, assembly GCF_029873635.1. Lineage (NCBI taxonomy): Eukaryota > Viridiplantae > Streptophyta > Magnoliopsida > Santalales > Ximeniaceae > Malania > Malania oleifera. The sequence goes on along the minus strand of NC_080418.1, from coordinate 116,076,161 downwards.
TTTCATAAGATATAATTAGGAGCTCAAATATGACCTTAGATTGACCATAGGACCTCCGAGTAACATGAAAAAACCCTTTTTCATAAAATTCCCAACTTATAAAAATGTTTTAAAAAGGTTTTGAAGTTAAAAGAAGATAAAAACTAATTTTTACAAAGGGGTTAGTTGGTCGACCAGCCGACCAGACAGTATAAATGAGCATTGTTCTCAATCTATAACTTCTTATCCTAACAAGTATTTAACATGAAAGTTGTGGCATTTTCTCTTAGATTTTTGTTGATACTAGGAATGTCCAATTTGGAATCATATAGAAAAAGTTATGGCCAAAACACTGAAAGGACTACATAGCAGAAAAATTCCCTTCATGTTTCTTACGTCACATTGATGGGTATTTTTCTTAATATATAACTTCTTATCTTGAAATATGTTCAACATAAACGTTGTGGTATTTTCTCTTAGCTTTCTATTGACATAAATAATTTTTAATTTAGAGTTTTATAGTAAATTTATGTCCATAATACTGAAGATTTCTCATGCAGAACGTCCATTCAGCGCGGATATGCGTGGAATTTTTTTGATTAAATTGATCCAACGGTCAGAACTTAACCTAAGGCCAAGAACACCTTTAAATATGACCTCTAAAGCCTAGATCATGAGTTTTTACCCACCTCTTAAGAGTTTTGAACAGATTGCCAAACTTTTGCATACTTTGCTGACACTCTAACAAGTTCAAACATCTTTTGGGCATTCTCTCAGCTTCACAAAGGGCATTCACGCACACATCTTGCTAGCACGTTTGATATTGAGGTTTGGTATACACAGTTTTATATTTAGGTATTTAATCTTCATTGTAAAAGTTTTTATTCTCTCATATTTTAATTTAATATTTTATTGAGTGAGCAAGACCCTTAAGTTTCATATTTTTGTTTGAAAAATCTTGTGGGAAAATTTCATTCTAAGACTTTAAAATCTTTGAAGCATTTTTTATATTATTCAAAGATTTAATATTCTTTTATTCATGCCAAAAGTTATTTGAGAAAACCCTAGATCTCCAACACATATTATTTGAAAAATAAATTTTTGGAGTTATTTGCATTAGATGTAGATCTTTGAGAAAACTCATCATACATATTTTTATATTCAAAGATCATATATTTGATTATCATTGAAATTATCACATATATTCATTGAACTTCAAGTTATATCCTATAAATGTGTTTTAAGAATTTTATTGTACTCATTAGCTTGTTTAGAAGCATCTGAGTGTTCGAGAATTTTATCAATCTATTGTATTAACGGTTCGGGTTGTGAACGAATGAGGAAGAAGTTGTGCCTCTTGTAAGTAGCGGGGTAGGAGGAAGTTGGGTCTCTTATAAACAGCGGAGTAGGAGGAAGTTATGCCTCTTGTAAGAAACGGTTTGTAACAAAAAGCTCCGTCCGGGTTTTAAGGAGCAGATTAGTGGAATCCTTGGGTGTTTTGCCCAAGGCGAGGACGTAGGCCGGGTTTGGCCGAACCTCTTTAAAATTTTGGTGTCTGCACTCTCTCTCTCTCTCTCTCTCTCTCTCCCTCTTTATATTTCCTCACTTATATTCATGTTATACCTATTGTGCATGCTTTAAATATTGGTATATATGAATATCTAAAATATATGAGAATAATTGGATAATACTGAATTAATTGAGATATCCACTAATTAAATCAATTAAGTTGTTTAATACTAAAATCAGTGTATATACAAGTTTGTGCTTGTGTGTTTGGGTTTTCAATTAAGGATTGAAGTACCAAAATATTTTTAAATACCCAATTCACCCCCCTCTTTGGATTACACTTAAATTAATAGGATGACTAAGGAAAGGATATTTTAAGAATTATATAATTCGTTTTGGTTCTTCCTTCTATCTTAAGGGTTTATTTTCTTGACTATCCATACCATCTTTCTTTCTTTGCCATTAGCACCTCTAAAGGGGCAAGTGTAACGAATGTAGCCTTTCCTTTCACAATATGAGCATGTTTTATTCGAGAGATTTGACTTGTTAAACCTATTTTTATAAAGATAATTATGACCATAGGATTTAGAAGAGGAACCTAAATCCCTTTTGAAAAAGTTATTTCTTTTAACTCCTAGGGATTTATTGGAGTTATCCTTTTCACTTGTAAATTTGGAAATTATTCCAGTATACTCTTCCACCTTTCTCTCTAAGCTAGTGATTTCGACATTTTTTTCCTTTTCAAGAGTGACATGAGATTCTTTTAAATCTTTTACTTATTTTTTCAAACTCTTATTTTCATTCTTCAAAATTATGTTTTTTTAGACATCTTTATTAGAATCTTATGAACCTTAAATAACTTCTTTTGCAGTTCCTCATAAGATGACATGCTTTCATCACAAGAATCATCTTATGATTCATCACATGATTCGTTACAAGATTTATCATAGAGTTCATCACAATAATCATTACATGAATCATTAAATAAGGTTGAAAGAGAGACGTGTACCTCTTCATCGGCTAATGCTATTAAGCAACAGTTTGATGCTTCTTGATCACTTGAGTCTGAATCATCCCAAGTGGGGACTTCTTCTTTTCGATTCCTTTATATGTATATTATAATTCTTCCTAAATTTCGTTTGCACTTTGAAATGCCATGATTCTATTAAATTCATTAGTATCTAAAGCATAGTATAATACATTGTTGACTTTTTGAGTCTGTCTCTTGTTTTGATTACGACAAACCATAGTATCTCATCTATGTGCTTTGAGTATTTGAATAGGTTTATTTTTCTAAAGCACAAATGATAGATGAGAAATGGAAGCCGAGAAGCACTTAAACGAGCATACCCTGGCGTTTTCCATGAAATTGCAATGGAGCAGTGCATGAAGACCGATATTTGTTTTTAAGTTGTATTTTTATATATTTATTTTATTTCGAGTCTGTAATAATTTATAGTCTGTAATAATCTGCATATCATGCATGGTAGGGACTACAAGCTCAAGACCATAGATGGACCTTAGGTCGGTTGACCGACGCCAGATATTTGGGACTAACTCAAAATGGCCTTAGAAAAGACCCTAGGTCCTTGCACTTAATCTTAGGATAGTCCCCAATATCACATATACTATCTAGGGGATCAATTGGATTAAGTTAGGACTTAAAGGGCTAAATCACAAGGGTTTCAGGCAACCGAACTAGGCAAGTTAAATTGCCTCGGGCGACCAAACCATTGAAAAGTCAAATAGTTGACTAGATTTCAGGCAACCGAACCTCTCACTAGGTACCTGAACTTCAAAATTATCTTTTCCTGTTGTGAGTGTTCGGGCGACCGAACCTAAAGTTTGGGTGACCGAAACTCTCGAATTGCTTAATTTTTAACTGCGGTAACTCGGGTTAATTAAGGATAAATTGGTTTTAAAATTCATTAAACAAATTTAATAATACCTTTTGTGTTCTAAAGGTTATGTTTTTGTTGAAGGCTATATATATACCTTCATTTGCAAAAATTAGGGGGTGATTAAAGATTTGATTAGCTAAAATTTCCTCTAGAATTTTGAGAGCTCTATTTTCCCATACTAAGCTCAATACTCTTCCATTGATCATTCTATTGAAAAATCTTTTTGAGTGAAAGTATCTTGAGAGATCCTACACTGCTTAAACTCTCTATGTTGTGTTGATTGTTGATTTTTTAAAAGAGAGTTTAGCCAAAGATTTTTTCATAGATTTAGTTCATAAATTTATTGGGTGGGAAAAATCTTGCTAGCTTGTGAGTCTTTGCATTTTGATTGCAAGACTCTTAAGCTTGTCTTGTGTTGTGAAGCAAATATTTTTGACAAACTTTTTTTACAAATATCACTTATGCTTAATATTTTCAAAAATAATTTTTGAGATATTTGATCATTATATTGGAAATCTTTGAAACCCTATTTGTGATTGAGATATATATATATATATATATATATATATATATATATATATATATATATATTGTTTCAAAGATTGATTGATAATACACTCTTGCACTTGATTGCTTAGTGATATTAACTTGAGTGTTATTGCACACATATTTGCACTGAACTTATATTTCCTATATATTTGAGGTGCATTGATTAGTGCTTGTCCGTAGTGGTACATATCTACTTGTGTAAGAAGCATTTGTTTGTACGTAAATTTTTATATCTTTTGTATTCCAAGCGTGGGCCTGAAGAGGGAGACTTGCCCTGGTAAAAGTCCCGGACTGGCTTCGACACGGTTAGGAAAACTAGTTGCACCATCTTGGTAAGGTGTAGTTGTAGGTTGAGGTCAGTCCCGTTAATTAACCTGGTTGTAATCGGTGCCGCTCCACCCATTAAGTGAATAATAGTGGTAATCCTCAGGCTTGCGAACTGAGGCGGGGACGTAACCAGTATTGGCCGAACCCCGATAACATATTGTGTATGCACTTTACATTTCCGCAATTTATATTCCTACACATATATGTTATAGTGTGAATGTTGCGTATGATTTAATTTTCACTTCTTACATTTATCTGTGCATTTGAGTTTATGTGTATATAGACAAACCTTAGGTTGAATATTATTGTTGCCAGATTAGTTGAACCTACGAAAAATTTTTAAATACCCGATTCACTCATCCTCTTGGGAATACACTAAAGCTAACATACATTCATAGCACTAAAATTGATTTGCATTAATTCATTGTCATTATCATTCATCTCATTTTTTAGTTTGAGAATTTTATTATCTTTAACAATTTTCATTGGAACATAGTTCCATTGAACAATTACTCTCTAAGCTCTCCAATCCATTGTTTGGATAAAAACACTCATTCATTGTTTCCAAGAGGTGTAATTTACATGACAAAACATTGGAGGCCTTGTGGAGGATTGACCCTCACAAAACGGGGATACACCTAGATGTGCCATTAAATCTTTATGCAACTACTTATTAGGCTTTATTGCAACGAGGCTCTGATATCAATTGAAAGTTGAGGCGTGATCCCAAAAGGAGGGAGGGGAGAATTGGGTATTTAAAAATTTATTGCTGAAGCTTAATCAATTTTAAAAACTATTATTTCACACACGATCTAACTTCTTAACAGTAGTGTTCTTCAATAAATAAGTATATCAAAATATGCTTTGAATATAAACATGTTTATGCTATGATTTAGATACTAAACCAAACTACACAATATTTACAATAAATCAATATCATTCAAAATATTCTCAATCCACGAGATAGTTTATATTATATCTTGAATAAGTGATACCAATCACAATATCATTCCCAACAAATATATACCAATTACAATAACATTCCTAGCAAATTAAATCAATATAATCTTAGTAACTACTACATATGCTAATCAATAAGAATATTCAAAATCAAAATAAAATATTCACTGCTGATATATTTCAGGATATATATACTTAGAAATATAAAAGAGATAAGGTTGAGAGTGACACTCAATTTTTTTATAAGGTTCGGCAACCGTGCATACGTCCTTGCCTCAAGCAACCAGTTATGAGGATTCATTAATCCTTCTTCAATAGGAGGAGAAACGTCTATCTATTAGTAGGCGAAGATGCCTTTTACAAACCCTCTTTCAATAGGCGGAGTCGCCTCTTTCCTTTACGTAGGTGGAGTTACCTCTCTCCTTTACTTGGGAGGAGAACCCCACTCATTTACCAAGTAGAGTCGCCTCTCTCCTTTACTTAGGTAGAGTTACCTTTCAAACGAAAAACACTCTTTTTCTTGTTCAACGATTCAACACCAAAATCGTCAGGTTACAAGAGTAAGTAACGACAAAGTTGTACAAGAAAAGGCTCTCTAAATGGAGTAGATTGTACACAATTGAAAGCTAATACACTCTCATAATGATATTTCTATGAAGCTCGAAGAGATTAGGCTAGGTTTTCTGGTTTTGAAAAGCTATAAACTTGAAGAACAAATTCAGAAAATTATTCAGCAAAAGGAACGACACAATTACACTTGGCATTCAATAACATGTGTAATTTATCGTCCAAAACATGTTTAGGGTTGGCTATTTATATCATCTTCTAAATTATAACCATTGTGCATGGTTTGGTAACATTATATTTAAGAATCGAAAAGATTGTCGGGCCATTTGCGAAACTTATCGTAGCGCTTCGGCCGACTGAATAGACAGTTTGGTTGCCTAAACCAATTTAAATCTGAATTTTAAAATTGCCTGTAGCCATTCGGTCGACTAAAGTCTAAGTTCAACTACTCGAACTCATTGTGTCTAGAACTTCATAATGGCAGTAGTCATTTGATCGACTGAACATGAGGTTCAGTCACTGGAACTCTCTGATGTTAGACCAATTTGTTCAGAAATTCAAATTTCTTTATAATTTTTATTCCAAAAATAACTTTAAATCTTTTGAAATATCATTTGGACTTTTAAAAATATTTTTCAAGACTTTAAAAAGTATGTAAGGTCCAAATAAATAACCCAAGATTTTCGTAACAACAACCAATTGAGAAGTACTTACATGAAACCTAGTTTACAATAGACATGATAAACTAAACTAGGTCTTCATGTCCTTTAGTTTGGTCTTTATCCAAGCTTTTCTTCAACAGGCATATTTATTTATTTGTGTGCTTCATGGCCTTCCATTTTACATCTTTCATTGTGCTTTTATACTGTAATATATGTAAATATACTTGATAGCACAATTAGATGCATTGGTTGGTCATTATCAAAATAAGATTAAACCTTGTTAGGTCAACTTGGGGCTAGATATGATTGTCCTTATTTAGACAATTGTAGATAGACATCGCAATCTAAAACAAAATGTTAATGAATCCCTGGAAGGTCTATGCATCTTGGTTTGTAGTGAGAACTTACCACTCTTATACTCAAAAATATAAAATTCTACTATTTCTAACGGCCCGTTTAGAACTTGGAAAATATTGAGGAAAGAAAAATAAGAAAGATTTTACTTTTTCATATTTGGTTATCAAGAAAAATAAGAAAGAAAATAAAAAATATACCAAATCAATAAACAAAATTTTAACTTTACACATTCTTAACATTTAGCTTTTCTTAATTTTTAATCATATTAGAACAATTTTTTTATTTTAAATGGTATTTAATATAGAGAGAAAATATAGTAAAAAAAATAAATTTTTTTTTTTTATTTTCCTTTCCTTCATCCAATCAAAATCTTTGATCCAAATTGGCCATATTAATGTAATTTTATTATATGAGACAATCCAAGACATAATAATAATTTTTTTTTTTTTAACAAGGAAACGATCTTTCATAGCGTGAAGATAAGTGTGTTAGAGTAAGTCCATCACTGTGTGCACCTTGCCTTCACCGGGCTCTCAATGGCGCGAGAGCCTTGTGCATTGGGTATCACAATCTTTTATACATTTGTTGTACCAGTCCCACTAGAACTCGGTATAATATTAAGCTATACCATGCTTAAATTCGTCATCTGCTTTTCTGTAATGATCATTTATTTTATTTTACAACTAAATATTATACATATTTAGCAATTATTTCATGTAAAAGACACATGTGCTAGTGCTTTGTTGACACTCAAACGAGATACCAAAGGCTCGTATATATTCAATTCTATAAGCCAATGTTTACTACACGAAGATGAAATGGAATAAAATATAATGGAGCTGATCTTTATACTTTTAATGTTTGCCTTCTATTTTTTTTATTCAATTTTAATACGACAAACAAACAAGTCATCAGTTCCCATACCATGCCTTTATTCTCCACTCCTTGTGCCCCGCGAACTAACCTTAATTAATTATCATCCCAACTAAAGCCCCACTTTTGGTCTACCTCCATAATAATAATAATAATAATAAGAGTAAAAATTACACATCTATTTGTAAAAAGGATAATAACTCCTTGAAATTTTAAAAATACTATTAATATTTTTTGAAATTCCAAAAATGACACAAACTTTCCCCAAAATTTATCAAAAAAATACAAATCTATTCTTTTTTATAAAATATAAGGAATAATTTGTACCTTTTTGCCAAACTGATGAGAGAGTTACGAAATTCTTGAAGCATCCGTAAATGTTAGTATCATCTGTTTTATTAAAGCTCGAGAAAGCCCAACGTCTTTTATAATAATAATAATAATAATAATAATAATAATTTCATATAATTTTCTCCCATATATAATTTATACTATACCTCGATCCCTAAAACACGAGAAAACATCTTATCACTATTTGCAAATTTTAGAAAATAATTATAAAGGAAAAAAAATACAAAACATATTTTTAAAGTAAAAAGCATGAAAAAATTACAGATTTGGATTTGTATTTATATTGAATTTAGAGAAGATGCAATATAAAATTATATTAAAATTTTTTCAAATCCACTCAAATCCATATTTTAGGTCCAAAATTCATATTCAAGTTTTTTAATTTTTAATCATATTCAAATAAATTTTAATTTTTAATAATATTTAAAATAAAACTAAAATAAAAACATTTCTTCTTATTTTTCTGTGCTCATCTTTTCCAAAATGATAAAGTAGAAAGTGGAGAACCGAAAGCAGTCACCTAGGCAAGAAAAAGCTTCACGACCACCTAAACAGGATGCAAAAAGCATGAACAAAGAAGAAACAGTGAATAAGGCTGCACCAAGTCACCAACCAGGTTACCTTACCATGCTTTTTTATTTTCTTTTTTCATGTAAAACAAAGCAAACACTGAATATCAGAAAGTGTCAAAGGAAATAGCTAGTCAGAGTCAATATTGCGCGACCAGACTGCCATGCTGCTAGATTCATCTCCGCACAAACTCTGCGAGGCCTGTAACCTCCTTCCCACCTTCATCCATCTGCATGCGGAAAACACAATAAACAAATGATTGCTGTAAAGACTTTGCTACTTTTTTTATTAATTGATTTTTATTAATTGATTTTTTTATCTGCAAAGTAAAATTTGAAGTAAAAACACTTCCATGTGTCCTCGATGGCAAAGTGTCCGGAAAAGCTTACCACGAGCTAGCTTCCTGCTCTGCCTCGTCGTGGACCTCCGAAGTTGATTTCTCAGATTCAGTCTTCCCCTCATCGCCAATATTGCCATTCTAATGAATCGGAAAATCATAGCAGATGCAGCGCAGGTGAAGATCATTTAATTAATCAACTTGCAGCATTCACCACGAAACTTGGATCGATGCAAAAAGCAAGAACAAGAAAATGGAAGAGTATTACTGATTTCTTAGCGAATTCTTCTAAGGCCTTCTCATACTCTTGTTTCTTTTTCAAAGCTTTTGCTACGTATGGAGCCTTCTCCTAGTTATAAAAAATACAATAATCAGCAGGTTATGGAGTAAGAACAGAAGAAACCGAAGGAAAATGATTTCTACTTCGCGCTGTTACATCTTGGCTCAGAGATCTCGTGTTATCGTGCTCAGTTGTTCAAATTAAACAGCATCATGTTTTGCTTTTAGAATAGGATCGAATTAAAACGTCTTACAGATTCAGACATGGATTTCCATTTATCACCGCCAGCTTTCCCAACCTGAAACTCAGAACTCAGAAAGTAACTCATGTGACTAAAATAGCAATTTCGACTTTTCATCTTTTCGATTAATGTTACCGGAGAGGTTAAAACATCAGCTCAACTCAGCATACGGCCGAATTGAGTTTCTGCTATTTCGGAAAGCAAAACTACAGAAGAAATATTTTAGTTTCTATTTCCCTCGTTTGTTTCCATTTTTAAAGCAACATAATAAGTTGAGAAATCTTCCGGTAATGATCGAACGAGAATAAAGAAAAGACAGCTAAGGGCGAAGACTCAAATCTCACAGCTGAAATCAACTTGTTGTCGGGAAAATTCTCCTTGAAGGTCTTCCTGAACTCCTCCCTACCATTCGCCACCGCCAGAAAGCCAAAAAAAAAAAAAAAACAACATAAAACGACGGACGTACACAGTTCAAGAAAATCGAAAACAATCGCCTACATGAAGACAAAAAATGCTCCGGGAGGACGCTTCGGAGCAGCGGAGTTTTTCTTGCTCTTTTTCTTCTCCTTGGCAACCGTATCACCCTTACGCTTCTTCAACATTCTTCAAAACGCAAACAAGAAAACCGAAACAGAAACAAATTCAGAAGAAAAAAAAAAAAACAAAAACAAAAACATAGAAGCAAAAACAAAGAAATCAAAAGAAAAAATCAGAAAACACAGAAATCTTACTCTGCATCGAGCCTTTTGTGAGCAATGGATACTGTTTTTGATCCTTTCATGGCGTTTCCACAGAGAGAGAGAGAGAGAGAGTGTTCTGGATTCAACTGAGGAAAATGCGTCCTGGACGGGGTATTTATATGAAATGAAATGACAGTAATGGGATGGAAAGAAAACTGAAACGCAAATGCCGTACCGTTTTCGTGGCGGGAAAGAATAGTGCGAGTGGTGAGGGGGGAAAAGATACGGTGTTTCTGTCGTACCGGATATGCAGCGTTTCGTGCTTTGATTGGTCAGTGGGCCCATCTTTATTCGTCTATGAACGATCAGGACGGTACAAGCATAAGCATGAGCATGAGTGTACCATAAGTTAGATGCGAGAGACACAGCGTAAATGGTTGGCGACGTGTTGTCACGCTACCACGCGTATGCTTTCTTGTGCAACTTAAATTGAGAATGGCATTTGTACTGCCCCGGGCTTTATACAAGGACCTTCTCCCTCCGCCTATTTATATGTTTAAATTCAAACTTCAAAATTTAATACTTACAAATGTTATTGCTGATAAATATCTAAAAATCATATGAAATATAGATTGATAAAATAATTAAGCGGAGTAATTAAGATTGGTTTTGTTGATTGAGTCATAACATGAGCTCATGTGACTGGGCTTATTGAATTGCAGGGCATAAGGTAATGTGTTTGATAAGTCTATTACAAGGGTTCGTATCATCATATGGATGTTGAACATTTTTCTTGTTGATTAAGTTATAATCTAAAGGGGTTGTTTTTTTTAATAGTTGTCAAACATTCAGTAATTTTTTCAAAAACTTAGGGAGTTCAATTTCATATTGTTTGATAAAAAAATCAAATACTTTTTAAAGTGATGATGTGATTGAGATAGGGAGATGATGGATTAGTTATGAATGAACTCATTATGCCGACACTTGTTAGAGGTATAACGGTAGGGATAATGACAGGGTTGTAGAAATGGAAGAAAGGGGAAAGAAAAATAGAAGAGGTGGCCAAAACTAGATTAAAATAGATCCCGAGAGGGGGGGGGGGGGGAAGAGAGAAAGGGATAGAGATAATGTGCCACAAGACGGAAGCTAAATTGATAGTTGTTTACCGCAGTGCATGAATTAAGTTAAATGTGCCGAAGATTTATTACAATTGAAATTAATTACATATTTATACCCTCCCTAAGTCAAACTTGAAGTTGCAATTTATCGCAAATTATGTAAAAAATGTAGCTACAATTACAAGTCATAAATTTACAGTATTTAAATGTGAAGTCATAAATTGGAATTGTTTCTAAGCATAAATGGTCCAATTATCTCGTTAATTGTCATGCCTGATGATTGCTTGCTTTGTTGTCAATAATTTGGTGACTTTCACCTGATGACTAGGCAACTCCCATTGTTGAGGTGGGAAATTACTTGTTCACCTTGCCTAGGGAGTGGATGACCATCGGATGGATTTGCTTTCTTCCTTGTGATTCTTTGAATGGTTCAGTGATGAATAGTTCACCTCATTGCCAAATGTTTAAATAATACTCATCATATGCGTTGCTTAGATGACCTATTATCATAGTTTTTATGGCAATGTCAAGGTAAAGTATTTGTTTTTTTTGTTTTTTTTTTTTTGCCACATGCTTAGGTGATTGTCATAGTCACACAACCATTATGATATCTCAAGAGGTGCACAAAGATGTCACAAACAATGCCCTCATGGGTACTCCATTTAATTATTTATAATATTTATAAATAAACAACTGTAAATCACTACCTTAGCTTTGATTGATCATAATGTATTATATCCTTTATTTCTTAGGCAATCCTTACTTGAAATATTTTTGGTCAATTCGCAATGCCATCCATCGCAAACGATGCACCACACAATTGAGAGGTATATTAATTGCTTCATTAACCTAAAAAGGTGATATTCACCTAGGTTAAGGGGTTTAAGTGAGTTAGCATCCTATTATGGTGGTTTCCTTTCAATCATCTGAAACTTTGCACAACTGGGGTGATGCTAAATTTGTATCTCACTTGGGTGACCTTTCTTTTAGTTGTTAGAATGGCTAAGCAATTTCTCAAGGGTATCTTTGTCACCTCATTGCTTACATTACCATTATTACTTGGTATTTATTCCTTTCTTCACTACCTACTATCTAGCCTAATCGCATAATGGATTCTTTCTGATACATTAATTTCGTAGTATTCCATTTCCCCTTACCCTATTTAAGCCCCCTTCTTCTTCTAATTTTTTCATAACTTTTGTCTCTCTTTTGCTTCCATTCTTAATTTAGTCTCCTTTCTGCTTCCATTCATGATCGCCTATATGTCGACTAGAAAATTTGTGGAAGCATTATTTGATTGCCTCTTCAAGGGGGGAGAGGTTCCTCCTTCGCCACAAGTTAAATTTTTTAAGATGACATTGGAAAAGGATCCAATGATTCTTATTACTTTCTCATGGGGTTTTGGTTATGTCTAATGAAGCAAAAAATAGAATCCTTCCTCACCAAGGTTGTTGCGGTTGAAGTGATGTCTACCAAATTTCTTTTGATTAATACATGGATCCCAAACTTATGGCATTCCTTCGTGATATTTCTAAGCATAATGTTTGTCGCGAGATCCTAGCTAGAGAAGAGAGATATCTTGTCGAAGATGCAACTCTAAGACATGGCCTAAAATACCTTCAAAACCAATACCATTAGGTTAGTGATCACAAAGTAGGGATGGAGCTAGCAAGGCTAGAGGCTGAGGCGAATGCCATTTGTGCCAAAGTGCTGAATTGATCTACACTCATTGCCTGATACTATAATGTGGCATATAACAAGACAATGAAGCTACTGTGTAAAAACCCTCAAATATGAACAATGGAATATATATTTGTGTAAAAGATCAAACATACAATGCAACAATCTAAATGGTGAATACAGAACAATTCCACGATCACAGCTAGTAAATAAAGCAATAACAATAACAATAACAATGACACCAATAATTACGTGGTTTAGTAATGCCTACATTTATGGGAGCAAATGAAAAAGATTTACTATCTTCTTGTCCAAATTACAAGAACAATACAAGAACCCTCTCAATAATACTCTCAACCACACTTGACTCATCATATACAACATATACTATGTATATATAAGCCTTATCGGAGGTTTTCCCTCGAAACACAACTGTATTAATGTTCATTTATTCAAAATTTGAAATCTGCACTGGGCATCCCAAGCCAAACTGTCGACGATTTCAGGCAAGAATAGAACACTGCCCCCAAACTGTCGATAGTTACAGGAAAACTGTCAACAGTTTGCCCTGCTGCACTGTTGCACCCTAATTTCCTTAATACTTTCCCTTATAATGTGACCCATTATTAAACAAAAAACTCCACCTTAGCGAACATACGCCCCTTAGAAGAAACCGAAAACATGAAACTGTTGCTCCACCTTGAACTTAGGATGTTAGGTTGGGACTCTCGTCTAGCAATTGGAGACAAACACCAAGTCCAAGCAACATTGCTTGAACTTGTCGATGACGGCTTCGACTTTTACCATCAACCCTGATATAGTTGTAGATGGAACAATTTGAGACTTCGCCATAGGCTTCCAACAAGGCCTTCCCATAATAGTAAACACAAACGTTTCTACAAGTCTTCTATCATCAAAGTCCTTTGCATAGTCTTCAACAAAACTAATAACTGACGGTCCACTATATTGCATGCCGAAACATGCCATTACATCATCATAAGGGACCTTTGATATATCCCGGACATCACAGTACATCATTGGGTGCTGAACGGTAGACATTCCATATTGATTCTCCACAGAACCCCCTTGAGACAGCAAACAAAGTCTCATTGTGGTTCCATCCACAAAGCCACCTTGAGATAACGCCAATCTCTCTGCAACCCTATCTATGCAAATCTTCAAACCAAGACCCTTCTTGGTTGTACCCAACATATTCATGTCAAAAAATTTCAACAGAGTTCCCAATTGATAAGCTTAGTCAAAGCTTTCCCAACTAATAACATGTCATTCACACACAACATATACTTCACTCCACTGCATTCTATCACCCTCTTCCACACTGGAAGCCTCACCAACTCACACACCTGGTACATATGCAATACTTCCATTTCCTCCACCATAGCACTCATCCACCTATTTTTCCCTTTGCCATGCATTTCAACTTGAAAAATAGTAGGAACCTTACTACTGGTAGTAATAAATGCATAAAACTCTAGAATGCCAAATTCATACCTGAGTGGTGGTTTGATAGTGCACATGGGCTCACCGTGATCCTGCTAGTCTCCCGAGCTGAAACTCCCTACAATATAAACAACGTCATCTTTGCCTTAAGTCTATAGCTCCACCTGGATCACATGCCCATTCATAATATGATACTGTTAACTCGAGATAGAACTCCCTGCATTTCTGCCTTAAGTATCTAACTCCACTTGAATTACATGTTTGCTACAACCGCAATTTTGTGGCATTTGTTTCTCTTCCTTTACCTGAGTAAGGCTCCCCCATGACTTTCTCACCAAAATCCATGTCCTCGATCACCCCTTTGTTTTCCATAGGATCACCCAGCTTGCATCCACTTTTCTTATACCCTAGAAAGATGTATTGTTTGTACATAACACCAAGCCTAGATCCTCTATCACTAGAATAGTGCACCAGTGAATATCCACTCACAACTGAGTAATCTACTACAAGACCTATCCACAATTCACCTGTAACTCTCCCATCTAGCGATACCTTTGGTGATTGATCACACAACACGAGAAACGCATCATACTCACAGACTTCACCAAGAAGTAAACTACAAACCCTGCATATAACCTGCCCCTGCTCACAAAACTTCTTGAACAAAAGTAGCGTACTCAGTTTCAATATTTGACTTGAGGATCTCTCTTTTGGTCTGGTTCTCAACCTCAACCACAAGTTAAACCTGGCAAACACATCAAACTTGTGCCACATAAGATAAACCAAGACCTTTCATGATACATCCCTGAAAAAACATATATCTGCCCCATGATGCTATCCTCACCAGTCCCCAAGCATCTGAATACATGTAGTCACCCATATTCCTTAACCATATATGCCATAGAATATCTGAATCAAATTCTACAGTTGCAACTCCACCTAAAAATGTAACACCCTGCAATGCATAAATATTTTCCGCTACCTTTTATCCCTTCATCACTAACGAGTCACCTTCACACACTTTCATTTTCCCACTTTCAGACTTGTAACAATATTCATTACAATCTAAAGTGCGTAATGAAATTCAATTCTTCGTTAGAGCCAGTACATGTCTTACATCACATACGGTTCTTACAATACCATCATACATTTTGATTTTGACATTTTCAATACCAAATATTTTGCATGAAATTTTATTTCCCATCAAAACACAACTAGTATCAACTGACTTGTAGGCATTGAACCATTTTCTATTTGCTGTCATATTGTAAGAGCATCTGGTATCTAGGATCCAAGAACCATTCGTGAGGCATTTTGAACCTGATGAAACACATAGGATATCATCATCACTTCTTCCTGAGTCTTCTTGCACTACATTTGTAAATTTTGACGGACCTTTAGACATATATCGACTTTCCAATTTTGCTAAACTGATGCTAAAGAATCCTCATCTATGATGTGATACATGTTGCCCCTAATTCCTTTATACTTGCTTCATCCATGCTTTCCGGTTGAATCCTATATAAGGCCTTCACCATACCTTGCTGCACCAAGAGAACCTTCACCCTTCTCTGCCACAAACCGAAATTCTTAATTCTATCAAATTTGACAACGTCAAATATCACAGATGAAGATCCAGAGGTCATTACAACAATGCTTTGATACCAATTGTTGTGTAAAACCCTCAAATATGCACAACAGAATATATATATATATATATATATATATATATATTTGTGTGAAAGATCAAACACACAATGCAGCAAGCTAAATGGTGAATATAGAACAATTCCACAAACACAACAAGTAAATAACACAATAACAATAACAATGACACCAGAAATTATGTGGTTTGGCAATGCCTACATCCATGGGAGCAAACAGTAAGGATTCATTATCTTCTTGTCCAAATTACAAGAACAATACAAGAACCCTCTTAATAATACTCTCAATCACACTTGACTCATTATATACAACATATACTATGTATATATATATAAGCCTCCTTAGAAGTTTCCTATCAAAACCTGATATGCCCAAAAATGAACTAGCTAATAAGAGCAAGTCAACACCTAGCCCGTGCCCCCCCGGGTCAAACCTTATGACGAGAGTAATCAACTCCAACTCAATAAATAGGAGGAGAGATCCACACCAGCGGCTTAAATAGTCGAGTGATGGGTGCAAACACTTTATGACCCAGAAGCGATTCACGCCCCGGCGCAGTAAAGATGAATCAACAAGGGTCAACTCGAGCCCTTATACAAGGGGATGCGGGGAAGAAGCCAAGGTAAGTCATTCAACCTATTCTACCATTGCATTTAGCCTCTTTAGAGCATCCCTCTTACTTAGGCATCGGAGTGATCCTCCGGAGTACACCCCGGGTCCTCCAAGCCTTTCTGGTTTCTATCCTTTTCAAGTCTTCAGAGATCTGGGAGCATTCTTATTGGTCATCACTGATTTTATCCCACAACAGTTGGCGCCGTCTCTGGGAAACTTCTCTAGTGAGGCACTCATCCTGCTCCCCCCTCCGACATTGAAAAAATGTCCACATCACACGGTTCTAGGTCTAGCCCCGCTGGAAAAGAGTCAGTTGAGTCAATCCATTTTACACTGCAGATCCTTCAAGAGTCACCAGGGAGGAGTTCCTCGCCTTCTGAAAGAAAATAGAGGACATGCTCAACCTGCTCTTACCCCAAAAGAGTCAGGAAGGGTGCGCCCCACTTCAACAAAGGGAGAGTCAGGATCCACCCCAGAAAACAGACGAAACAAAGGAGAGCAAGGAGAAAACTTTCCCTACCAAAAAGATAGAAGACGTAAATAGCATAGACATCAACCAAGAAAAAAGATCCTCAAAATTAGAGGAGAGGATAAAAAAAATAGAGTAGATAGAAAAATGAAGAAGGAGGGCAAGACTAACCTCCTCTATGGAGAAGCGTCTCTACGGTCCTCGGAGCCACCCTTCACAAGAGAAGTGATGGAGGTCCCACTGCCCAGTAGATTCAAGATGCCCACCTTTGAGAGGTATGAGGATTTTTTCGACCCAATCAACCACTTGGATACCTTCAAGGTGCTGATGCAGCTGCAAGGCGCTTCTGATGCCATTATGTGTCGAGCCTTTGCAGCAACCCTCAAGGGTAGCGCCAGAGATTGGTACCGGACCTTGCAACCCGGATCAATTGGCTCCTTCTTGGAGATGGAACAACTATTCACCGGCCACTTCCTCAGCAGTTGGAGGATTGTCAAAACAACAGCCCACCTAATGAACATGGTCCAGGGAGAGAGGGAGATAAAGAAATTCATGCATCGCTTCAACGCCGCAACCCTAGAGGTCTGTAATCTAGACATGGGGGTAGCATTGGCAGCCTTGACCACAACTCTCCAACTTGGAAGCTTCCTGTACTCGCTAGGAAAAAATCCACCTATTGATATGGGAGAGTTGATGGCTCGAGCGTAAAAATACATCAACTTGGAAGAGATGATGGACACTAGGGGAAGTTGCATTGAGTGGAAGAGGAAAGGGAATAGCCGGGAGACTGGCGAATCCTCCAGGTCCGCGAAAAGGCATTAGACCACTACGTTGCTTGCCAGCCCTAAGATGAGATGACAATCCAGTAAGTTCTCCACCTATACACCCCTGAATATACCATGTTCTAGAGTATTGATGCAGATAAGAAAGAAAGATTATGTCTCGTGGCTCGAACCCATGTGAACTCCTATGCATAAAAAAACATGTCTAAGTTTTGCCAATTTCATAAGGATCACGGGCGTGACACAGAGGAATGCATTCAGCTGAGAAACGAAATTGAAGCCCTAATAAATATGGGATACCTATCGAGGTTTATCAAAAAAGAAGATCTGCCAAGGGAACCTCGCGAGCAAAGGAGACCCAACGCAAATGACAAGGAAGAACAAGTCATAGGGGATATTGCAGTGATCTTTGGAGGATCTGTTAGTGGAGGAGACAGCGGAGGCGCTCGCAAGAGGTATGCTAAACAGGCTCTCTCAGTGGAAAAAAGGGAACCAAATAGCAAAAGGAACAGACAAGGTGAAGATATCAACTTCGACAGTCGAGACGAAGAAGGGGTACAACAACCACACGATAACGCATTGGTACTCTCCTTGTTGGTGACGAACTACAAAGTCAGGCGCGTATTAATAGATAATGGGAGCTCGGCAAACATTATGTTCTGGTCAGTACTAGAAGGGATGAAAATTGGGAAGGAAAGACTCAAACCAATCACAACCCCCCTGGTTGGGTTTGGTCGAGATGTGGTTCATCCCTTTCGGACAATCACGCTACTTGTGACAATGGGGACAACCCCACAGCTAGTTACTTCTTTGACAGAGTTCTTGGTGGTTGATCGGCCCTTGGTATATAATATCATATTGGGCCACCCTTTTCTTTACGCAGTCCAAGATATAACGTTGACATACCAACTCAAGATAAAATTCCCCACACCACACGGGACAGGGGTGGTCAGCGGAGATCAAGCAGCAGCTCGAAACTGCTACGTTATGGCCCTAAAACAAAAAATGGAGGCAAGAGAAACCCTAACCATGGAAAATCTAGAGGTAAAGGGTGAATATCCTTAAATTAGCACAGTAGATGAAGATATTGCTCACATACCTCTTTATGGCCACCATAAAAGATTTGTGCAGATTGGGAGTCGCCAACCTGACACCCTCAGAGTAGAGCTAAGCCAGCTACTGAACGAATTCGCAGATGTGTTCGCTTGGTCTACTGACGATATGTTAGGGATTGATCCTGCCATCATAGAAGATAGGTTACAGGTGGACACCAACCATCGACCTGTGAAGCAAAAGAAAAGGAGTTTTGCGATGGAGTGAATTAAGGTAATTGATGAGGAGGTAACAAAACTTATGCAAGCAAACTTCATCAAGGAGGTGAACTACCCAGAGTGGCTAAGCGATGTGGTCCTGGTAAGGAAGCCTAACGGAAAATGACGCACCTGCATAGACTTCACAGATCTAAATAAGGCGTGTCCGAAGGATAGCTTCCCTCTCCCTCGAATTGATTAGCTGGTAGATTCAACTTCTGGGCACGAACTTCTCAGCTTTATGGATGCATACTCGGGATACAATCAAATCCCCATGCATCAGGCCGATGAAGAGAAAACGTCTTTCATCACTGAAAGGGGGCTATACTGTTATCGAGTGATGCCCTTCGGATTAAAAAATACAGGAGCCACGTACCAGAGGTTGGTGAACAAGATGTTTAAAGATCAGCTTGGTAAAACTATGGAGGCATACGTCAACGAGGTATAGAGGTCAACCCAGAAAAAATAAAAGCATTGCTGGAAATGAAGGCTCCACGGACGAAAAAGGAGATCCAAGTCTTAACATGGAGGATAACCTCCCTCAACAGGTTTGTTTCCTGCTCAGGGGACAAAGGCTTACCCTTCTTCAAAGCGCTAAGGAAGAAAGGAGGATTTGAATGGGGGAAGGAACAAACCAACGCCTTCGAACAGATTAAACAGTACCTCAGCTCCCCACCTCTGTTGAAGAAGGCAGAGACAGGAGAAGAACTATACATGTACATAGCCATAACAGCAAATGCGGTTAGCTCAGTTCTAGTCCGAGAAGAAGGTAGGCAGCATTAACCCATATATTACACTAGCAAGATGTTGAGTGGGGCAGAAAAGAATTACAGCACGACTGAAAAGGCAGCATTCTCCATCATCTGTGCTGCACAGAAATTAAGTGTGACAACTCGAATCAAAATGATATTTAAAATAATAAAAAGAAAGGGTAATCACTAGAGGCCTCATCGACGAACACAGGGGATTCGTCGACGAGGAAATACCGAGAGAGGTTTTTGAGTCAGCTGAATTTCGTTGACGAGGAGTGGGTTTCATCAAAAAAATTACTGAAGGACTCATTGACGAGATGACGTGGCTCGTCGACGAACCCAGTCCTATAAATACTAAAAATCTGGATTTTAATTTCACAATTAAGCAAACACTTATCCTCTCTCTCTCTCCCCTTCGGCTCTCTCCCTTTCTTTCTTCGATTTTGGGCCAGATTTATGCCGATTCAACAAGTTGAAGCCACCACGATGCTCATAGGGAGGTTCTCCCCAAATCTGCCAGAGCGGATCGTTGGTGAAAGCGAGTTGGAATTCATCCCTGAGTTGAGGTAAGACTTTTTAAGCCAAATTTGGTCTTATGGTAGTTATAGGAAATGATGTACACATGAAAATATGAAGTTTAATATTAAGAGTTTTCATTTTCAGGGTATTGATCAGGAAATTCTATGGGTATTAGACCAGGATATTTTAGGGGCTTTCTCAGTAGTCAGGTAAGGGAATAAACTAAAGCAGTTATTTTCCATACAAATTATTATTATTTATGAGTAAATTTATTTTTAGAAAAGCATACGTTATATCTGTATATTACAAAGGAATTTACATTTGGGAAAATACTGCTAATATGTTGAAATGAATATGTTCATATGAGATGTCTGAAAACTATGATTTTAGAATACAATGTATGATTTTATACAGCAAATGTGTGGCATGAATATTATTTTTACGTGGAAAATATCATGATATGACAATAATACAAATGAAATATGTTTTGAGAAATTATGAAAGAATACAATACATTATAAGGTTGAAAAATACATGATAATTTTATTATTTTTAGAATGATATACATATGTGAAATGATTTCGGCATGACATCGTATTTATGTATGATTTCGGAGCGAGATCGTATTTATGTATGATTTCGGCGTAAGGCCGTATTTATGTATGATTTCAGCGTGAGGCCGTATTTATGTATGATTTCGGCGTGAGATCGTTTTTATGTATAATTTCAGCGCGAGACCATATTTACGTATGATTTCGGCGCGAGGCCGTATTTATGAAACAATCGGCACGAAGCCGTATTTATGAAATGTTCAGCATGAGGCCGTATTTATGAAATTTTGAAAGATGCTATATTATTGTGTATTATATGTTATCAGAACTCGGATGTTAGTTTAGTTCAGTTCAGAATCACAGTACCGTAGCTTATAGATAAGATGTTTATGATCAGATTAGTGCTAACCACCCCATGAGAGGGTCGGAGATGGATAGTCGATGTGGCTTTCAGTAGAGTGTGGACGTCCACCTGGCAGTCCAGACTAGGGTGTGGCGGGCCCATCATACTTACAGACATTTTTGACTCAGTAGTGGTCAGCCAACCATTGTCGGGTCCCGCCTTCGGGCTGCACAACCCGTCATGGAGGGTAATACATGACATCAGCTAACTATTCATCCTGAGTATGTTTTTAGTATTATTAGTTATAACAGATGTTTTATGTATGATATGATTTATTAGCAAATATGAAAATATATGATTATTCAGTACAATATGATGAATGTTTACAGAGATATGAAATGTACTGTATATGTATAATTGCCATAAATATTCATGTTGTCACACAATTGTATTTAATTTATTTTTCATTACTAAGAAATGTCTCATCCCTGAACTAAATTAATTTTTCAAGAGACCCTGAGAGACCAGCAAGTCATGGCCGCCGTTGATCTTATTGAGTTACCCCACTAGGAGGGTAAGATTTTGATCTAGGATCAGGAGATTTTGGTTGTACGATCCTAGGGTTATTTTGATGTTTTGGAAGTTGTACATAAATACAGTATTTTAATAATATAGTAAACTTTGGTATTATGTTTTATGGTTGGATGATTGAGATTTTATAGCTACTGCTGCTTAGGTTTCCGCTGTGATTGACTGGTGTCCCCGTTACCCACGGGTTGGGTTGACCTTTCTATTTATTCTGCTTCATTTTATATTAAGATTTTGAGGACGTTACAGTTTGGTATCAGAGCCTAGGATACTAGGTTCTATAGACTCTAAAGTGCAGCAGTAATAATACCAGAGTATAGGATAAGGGAATTTGAGGTCTGGTTTTGTAGTCTAAATGCAGGACTTCCGTGGTGGTTTGTGTGATTTTCCTGGGGTGACAATTTCAGGAAAGTCATGGTAAACTATTTTCGGGTTGGGTATCTAGGTTGCAGGATTGAATCTTGAATTAATATTAGGAGAGATGAATTAATCAGGGAAAAATATTATATAAGTTGGATGATATGCATAGTGAAAGGGGTTTTGAGTTAAGTTACTTGATTTTTAGGATAGATCCTGGTGGTAGTAGTGCCCACGCTAGTGGGAGTGAGGGTGCTGGACCCTCCAGCGCTATGGGTAGTGATTCAGATACCGTATTACGCAGCGTGGCACAACAGGTTATGGCAGAAATTTCCAGGAGTTCGAAGGAACAGGGTGGTCCATCAGTAGGCCATGGTAGCTCGATTGAGAAGTTTATTAAGATGAGTCCTCTGGCTTTCTTAGGAGAGACAGATCCTGCAGTCGCTGAAAACTAGGTGCAGGAAATAGAAAAAATATTTGCAGTGCTGCAATGTTCAGAGGAGCAGAAGGTGTTGTTTGACACCTATAGATTGACTGGGGAGGCCAAGAGATGGTGGTCAGCAGTGAGACTTTTAGAGCAGCAGAGGACTATACCTGTGGAGATGACGTGGGAGCGGTTTAAAGAAATATTCTTTGATAGATATTTTCCAATCTCGTCCAGGGAGGCTAAGATTGAGGAGTTCCTAAATATGAAACAGGGACAGCTGTCAGTACAGCAGTACGCGGCGAGGTTCATCGAGTTATCTCGCTTCGCCCTGTACATCATTCGAGATGAGGTGAAGAAGGTACGACAGTTTGAAATAGGCATGAGGAGAGAAATATACAAGTAGGTATCAATACTAAAGTTGTAGGACTTCCCCGAGTTAGTTGACCGAGCCACTATAGCAGAAATTGGTGATCGGTTGGAGGCTGAGGAGCAGAGGCAGAAGAAGAGATCCACACCTTCTGGTTCCCAGCAAGGAGTCAGCCGTGCTTGGTGGGAGAGAGGGGGCTATTATAGAGACCAGAGACAGGAGACCGGGAATCACAGTTTCCAGGGTGTGAAGTCATCTCCAGCTTGCCCATCTTGCGGGAAGAGACACCTGGGGGAGTGTCATACTGGGCAAGGTGTCTGCTACTGGTGCAGGGAGCCAGGACATATGATGAGGGAGTGTCCGACATAGATTGGTGCTGATCCTACTCCTAAACCTCCTTGAGGAGGCTACCAGGCGCCATGTGGAGGCCAACAGAGGAATATGGCCCTAGCCAGGGTTTTCGCTTTGACGCCGGGCGATGTTGAGGCGGCCGGCAACGTGGTGACCGGTACGATTAATATGTTTTCATTTAAAGTTATTGTACTTTTTGATTCGGGTTCCACACATTTGTTTGTGTCCTTAGGGTGTGTTAAATTATGTGGGGCGGAAACGCAAACATTAGATGTTGAATTGTTAGTGGCTACATCGACTGGGTCAGCGGTGAGATGTAGTAGGGTACTCCGTGGTTGTCTAGTTGATGTTCAGGGGAAGATTCTATCTGCTGATTTGGTGGTGCTGGATATGCACGGGTTTAATATTATCTTCAGCATGGATTGGCTAGCACCTAATTATGCTATTATAGACTGTCGTGCAAGGGAAGTGATATTTAGACCTCTAGGGAAACCAGAATTCAGATTTATGGGGTCACGAGTGCAATCCTTACCTCAGATGGTCTTAGCTGTTCAGGCAAGGAGACTGCTCTAAAATGGTTGTCTGGGATTCGTGGCTTTTGTAAAGGAAATGTTAGAAAATGAATTAAAGCTTATCAATACGCCTTTAGTAAAAGAATTTACGGATGTGTTCCTAGATGAATTACCAAGTCTACCACCTGATCGTGAAGTAGATTTTCCTATTGATCTACTTCCAAGTACAACGTCGATCTCTAAAGCACCGTACCGAATGGCACTAGCGGAGTTGGCAGAATTGAAAGATCAATTGTAGGATTTGTTTGATAAGGGCTTCATACAACCTAGTGTATCGCTATGGGGAGCTCCAGTGCTGTTTGTAAAGAAGAAGGATGGGTCTATGAGGATGTGCATAGATTACAGAGAGATTAATAAAGAGACAATCAAGAACAAGTATCCTCTACCCCGTATCGATGATTTGTTTTACCAGCTCTAGGGTACACGGGTGTATTCCAAGATCGATCTCAAGTCAGGCTACCATCAGGTAAAGGTGAGAGCAGAGGATGTATCGAAAACGGCTTTCAGGACCAGATATGGGCTTTATGAGTTTCTTGTTATGCCATTTGGTCTTACGAATGCTCCTGCAATATTTATGGATTTGATGGATATGATTTTTCATCCATATTTAGATTATTTTGTAGTTGTTTTTATTAATGATGTATTGGTCTATTTGAGGAGCTATGAGGAGCACGAGATACATTTGAGGCAGGTTTTGTAAGCGCTTAGGGAAAAGAAGTTGTATGCCAAGTTCAGAAAATGTGAATTCTGGCTCGAGAAAGTTGTGTTTTTGGGGCATGTTATCTTAAGGGATGGAATTTTTGTAGATCCTAGTAAAATTGAAGTAGTAGTGAATTGGGCTAGACCAAGGAACGTCCAGGAGATCAAGAGTTTCTTGGGGTTAGCCGGATGTTATCGTCTTTTTATCGAGGGATTTTTAGCTTTATCAGGACCTTTGACATGACTGACTAGAAAGAATGCCAAATTTGAATGGAACGACAGCTGTGAGCAGAGTTTTTAGGAGCTGAAGCAGATGTTAGTCACAACACTTGTATTGATCATCCCGTCTGGGGGTGAGGGGTATACTATTTACAGTGATGCGTCCTTAAAGGGACTTGACTGTGTGTTGATGCAGCATGGCAGGGTAGTGGCGTATGCATCTAGACAGTTGAAAAAATATGAAAAGAACTACCTTACCCACGATCTTGAATTGGCTGCAATGGTACACGTGTTGAAAATTTGGAGGCATTACCTGTACGGGGAGCAGTGCGGGATTTTCTTCGACCACAAGAGTTTAAAGTATTTCTTCACCTAGAAGGAATTGAATATAAGACAAAGAAGGTGGTTAGAGTTAATTAAAGATTTTGATTGTACCATCAGTTACCACCCAGGGAAAGCAAATGTGGTTGCTGATGCGTTGAGTAGGAAGACCGCGAGCCCAGCGTCGGTAGTTATGGAGATGTAGCATCCGATCATAATGGATCTAGAGAGACTCGGCATTGAATTGATAGAGAGTAATACTCTAGTATGTATTGCCAGTTTGGTGGTGCAGCCTATGCTGCAGGAAAAAATTAAAGCCACCCATAAAGAAGATCTAAAATTGGTAGAGGTAATGGACAGAGTGCAGAGGGATCAGGGAGAGGAATTCCACATTTCAGATGACGGAGCTTTGCGGTTCCGTTCTAGACTGTGTGTTCCTGCTGGTGTTGACATTAAGACGACTATTTTAGATGAGGCTCACAATCTTTGTATACGGTTCATCCTAGCTGTATGAAAATATACAGGGATCTGCAAGAGTTTTACTAGTGGAGTGGTATGAAGAGGGAGATTATCGAGTATGTAGCCCAGTGCTTGACGTGCCAACACGTAAAAGCTGAGCATCAGAGGCCAGCGGGTTAGTTGCAGCCGCTATATATCCTAGAGTGGAAGTGGGATCATACATCCATGGACTTCGTTTCAGGGCTGCCATCGACATCACATGGGTAGAATGCGATTTGGGTGATAGTAGACCGGTTGACTAAGTCCGCCCATTTTCTCCCTATCAAGATCAGCTATTCCCTCAGTCGATTGGCAGATATTTATGTCCAGGAGATAGTTCGATCTCATGGAGTGCTAGTTTCCATAGTGTCAGATCGAGAACTGCGTTTCACGTCACGGTTATGGAGAAGCTTGCAGGAAGCTTTAGAGTCTCAACTATTGTTTAGCATGGCATTCCATCCTCAATCGGATGGGTAGACTGAGAGGATGATACAAATATTAGAAGATATGCTCCGAGCATGTGTATTAGATTTTGGGGGTAGCTGGACTCAGTTCATGCCGTTGGTAGAGTTTGCGTATAATAATAGTTATCAGTCCAGTATTGGCATGACACTGTTTGAGGCTTTGTACGGTAGGAGATGTCAATCTCCTTTGTATTGGGACGAGATGTGTGAGCGGCGAGTTATAGGGCCAGAGCTGGTACAACAGGCGTATGATAAAGTTCAAGTTATCAAGGATAGAATTAGTGCAGCTCAGAGCCAACAGAAGAGTTATGCCGACAATCGCCGCAGGAATTTGGAGTTTGATGTGGGTGATCACATACTTTTGAAGATAGCTCCATTAAAAGGAGTTATGAGGTTTGGTAGGAAGAGTAAACTTAGCCCTAGGTTTATCGGTCCATTTGTGATTTTAAAGAAAATGGGGCTGGTGGCCTACAGGCTAGCTTTGCCACCTACACTATCCAAGACACACGACGTATTCTATGTATCTATGTTGAGGAAATACGTCCCAGATCCTTCTCATATTATCAGCTATGGTGAGTTAGAGCTCAGTGACTCTCTAGTCTATGAGGAGGTACCTGTGTAGATTCTTGACCGAAAGGAATGGGAATTACGTAATAAGAAAATTCCTCTAGTAAAGGTTCTATGGAGGAATCATGCAGTAGAAGAGACTTCTTGGGAGCTCGAGGAGCAGATCAGACAGAAATACCCACAATTATTCCAAGAAGTCCATATGTAAATAAGAAATGTGAGTAAATATGTAATGTTTCTCATGCAGGTACATGTAATGTTTTAGGTAGTATGTGGTATTTTAGTTTTGGGAGAAATTTTCTTTTGGTATATGTAATCTCCCATGACTTGGAATGTAACCACGATATTCCTCCGCTATAAGTGAGGGTAAGTAATAAAATAAGTAAACCATTTTGCCTACTAAGGGATGATAAATTACGTGAATAGTAAATTTCGAGTACGAAATTTTATAAGGAGGTGAGAATGTGACAACCCAAATAAAAATGATATTTAAATAATAAAGAGAAAGGGTAATCACCAGAGGCCTCGTCGACGAGCACAGGGGAGACGAGGCCCTTTTATCCCCTCGTAGACGAGCACAGGGGATTCATCAACGAGGGGATAAAAAGGCCTCGTCGACGAAGTCAAATTCCGTCGACGAGGAAATACCGAGAGAGGTTTTTAAGTTGACTGAATTTTGTTGAAGAGGAGTGAGTTTTGTCAATGAAATTACTGAAGGACTCGTCAACGAGATGACGTGGCTCGTCGATGAACCTAGTCCTATAAATACTAAAAAACCAGATTTTAACTTCACAATTAAGCAAACACTCATCCTATCTCTCTCTCTCTCTCCCCTTCGGCTCTCTCTCTTTCTTTCTTCGATTTTGGGCCGAATTTATGCCGGTTCAACAATTTGAAGCCACCACGACACTCCTAGGGATGTTCTCTCCAAATCTGCCGAAGCGGATCTTTGGTGAAAGCGAGTTGAAATTCATCCCTGAGTTGAGGTAAGACTTTTTAAGCCAAATTTGGTCTTATGGTAGTTATAGGAAATGATGTACACATGAAAATACTAAAGTTTAGTATTGGAAGTTTTCATTTTCAGGGTATTGATCAGGAAATTCTGTATTAGACCAGGATATTTTAGGGGCTTTCTCAGTAGTCAGGTAATGGAATAAACTAAAGTAGTTATTTTCCATGCAAATTATTATTATTTATGAGTAAATTTATTTTTAGAAAAGCATACGTTATATCTGTATATTACGAAGGAATTGTACATTTGGGAAAATACTGCTAATATATTGAAATGAATATGTACATATGAGATGACCAAAAACTATGCTTTTAGAATACAATTTATGGTTTTATACAGCAAATGTGTGGTATGAATATTATTTTTACATGGAAAATATCATGATATGACAATGATACGAATGAAATATGTTTTAAGAAATTGTGAAAGAATACAGTACATTATGAGGTTGAAAAATACATGATAAATTGATTATTTTCAAAATGATATACATATGTGAAATGATTTCGACACAAGGCCATATTTATGTATGATTTCGGCGCGAGACCGTATTTATGTATGATTTCGGTGCGAGGTCGTATTTATGTATGATTTCAGCGCAAGACCGTATTTATGTATGATTTCGGCGCGAGGCCGTATTTACTAATGATTTCGGCGCGAGGTCGTATTTATGAAACAATCGGCACGAAGCCATATTTATGAAATGTTCGACACGAGGCCGTATTTATGAAATTATGAAAGATGCTATATTATCATGTATTTTATGTTATTAGAACCCAGATGTTAGTTTAGTTCAGTTCAGGAGCACGGTACCATAGCTTATAGATCAGATGTTTATGATCAGATTAGTGCTAACCACCCCACGAGGGGGTGGGAGATGGATAGTCGATGTGGCTTTCAGTAGAGTGTGGACGTCCACTTGGCAATCCGGACCAGGGTGTGGCAGCTCCATCGTACTTACAGACATTTTTGACTAGGTAGTGGTCGGCCAGCCATTGTCGGGTCCCGCCTTCAAGCTGCACAACCCGTCATGGGGGGTAATACATGATATTAGCTAGTTATTCATCTTGGGTATGTTTTCAGTATTATCAGTTATAACAGATGTTTTATATATGATATGATTTATTAGCAAATATGAAAATATAAGATTATTCAGTACGATATGATGAATGTTTACAAAGATATGAAATGTACTGTATATGTATAATTGTCATAAATATTCATGTTGCCACACAACTCTATTTAGTTTATTTTCCTTTACTGAGAAGTGTCTCACCTTCTCACCCCCAAACTAAATTAATTTTTCAGAAAACCCTGAGAGATCGGCTCGTCGTGGACGCCGTTGATCTTATTGAGTTACCCCACTAAGTGGGTAAGATTTTGATCTAGGATCAGGAGATTTTTGTTGTACGATCCTAGGGTTATTTTGATGTTTTGGAAGTTGTACATAAATACAGTATTTTAATGATATAGTAAACTCTGGTATTATGTTTTATGGTTGGATGATTGAGATTTTATACTTACTGCTACTTAAGTTTCTGTTGTGATTCATTGGTGTCCCCGTTACCCATGGGTTGGGTTGACCTTTCTATTTATTTTGCTTCATTTTATATTAAGATTTTGAGGACGTTACATTAAGGCCCTATTTTCTAGATCATAAGATAATTGTGCTGACAAACCTACCGCTGATGCAAATTCTCCAATGGCTAGAAAGGTCAGGGAGGATGACGAAGTGGTCCATTGAATTGGGCGAGTTCAACATACAATACTTGCCAAGGCGGTCAAGGCCCGGGTGCTCGCCGATTTCGCAGCAGAAAGACCCCTCGAAGTAATGGGAAGATCAGATGTATGGGCGCTGCACATTAACGGGTCGTCAAACATAGTCGGTGGAGGCGCAAGATTTATCCTCACGACACCGGATGGTACCGAGACTCTCTACGCAGTAAAATTGGAATTCTCAGCAACAAATAATGACGCCGAGTACGAAGCTTTGTTAGCAGGTCTATGACTAGCAGAAGCATTGGGGGTAGCACAGATCAAGGTGTCGAGTGGTTCCCAGTTGGTAGTAGAGTAGCTGAAAGGAGAATTTAAAGCTAAGGATCAAAAAATGAAGAAGTAACTGGCCCAGGCCCAAGAATACGCAAAGGCCTTCATCCGCTTCGATATAGAGCGTGTGCCAAGAGCCGAGAATACAAAGGTTGATGCACTCACGAAATTGGCCTCAGCAACCAGCTCGGAATAGAGGGACGCAATTTACCTAGAGCAAATCACGAAACCCTCATACAAGGAGTACGGTATTAACTCACTGCATTCCGAAGTCAAAGAGGGAGACTGGAGGGCGCCTTTATTGCATTACCTCTACGACGGGTCCCTATTAGGGGATAATAAGGAGTCCCTTAAGGTGAGAAGGAAAGCGGCGAGATACACACTGATAAATCAGGAGTTGTACAAACGATGTTTGTCGCTGCTGTACCTTCGTTTCTTGAGTAGAGAAGAAGGAGACTACGTCCTGTGAGAAATCCACAAAGGAATATATGGAAACCATTTAGCCAGTAGGGCTTTAGCTCATAAAGCCCTACGGCAAGGGTTTTATTGGCCCACGATGAGGAAGGACGAGGTCAAGCTCGTCAAACGATGTGATAGCTGCTAGTGTTGCGGCAGAATACCATACGCACCCTCCAATCCCCTCTCCCCTCTTGTCAGCCCCTGCGCCTTCGCCTAGTGGGGGATAGATATCTTGGGACCACTGCCCCCGGTATTTGGACAAAGGAAATTCTTGCTGATTGCAATCGATTACTTCACTAAGTGGGTATAAGTAGAAGCCTTAGCCCACATAACTGAGCGAAACATCACCCGATTCGTCTGGGCATCAGTGGTCTGTCGGTTTGGAATTCTGTGGGCCATAATCACCGATCATGGGAGATAGTTCGAAAATGAGCACTTGAAAATTCTGCTCGAACTTATCCATTAAACTACTATTTGCTTCGGTTGCACACCCCCAGAACAATGGACAGGTCGAAAACATGAATCGTACCATACTATACGGCCTAAGGACAAGGCACGAATCTATGAAGGGGAGATGGGTAGAAGAGCTTCCGTCCATCATCTGGGTATACCACATAACCCAGCGAGCTGTGACAAGGGAAAACCCATTCATGCTAGCCTTCAGGGTAGAAGCTGTCATCTTAGCAGAGGTGGGTATCCCCTCTTGGCGGAGGCAATACTTCAATGAGCAAGACAACAACGAAGAGGTCAGGGTGCAAATAGACTTGCTAGAGGAAAGACAAGATCAGGCTGGCATAAAAATCTCCGCTTACCAACAAAGGATGGCAAGGTACTACAACCATCGAGTAAGAGTGCACAACTTCCAACCCGGGGACTTGGTCCTCAGAAAGAATCAAATTAGCACACAAGATTCAGGCTTGCACAAGCTAAAGCTAAATTGGGAAGGTCCATACCGAGTTGCAGCAGAGATCAAACCGGGGACATATAAATTGGAGGAGATAGGGGGAAAGAAAATTTATAGTACATGGAACTCTGATATGTTGAAAAAGTATTATTCATAAAGTGTTTCATACAACATAGAAATAAATTTTCAATTACATCAGTTGTACTACCTCAATAAGGCTAAACAAAGCTACAAACGAAATTCCAGCGGTCTAGCTTGCTTTGCTCCCCTCTCCCGCTTCCTCCTCTCCCCCCTCTTCCTCTTCATCCATCTCCTCTGCAGAGTCTGGACTCTCTTCTCCATAACCGTGCAAACACACGCCTTCCAAAGGGAGATCCGGATGCTTAGTTCTCACCTGTTCTCGGCACCTCCTGAACGCTACTCGATAGGTCTTTGCGGTGTTAAAGACAAACTGCAAAGAGCCTTTATACTTCTTCATAGTGGTTCAGACCGCATCAGCAGCAGTAGCAGCGGTAGCCACAGGAATTTCCTCTCTGTGGATCCGCTTAATTTCCACCTGGAGGGCATGTTCCTGGTTCTTGGCATCGTGGAGTTCGTTTTGAGAAGTTACATGTTTCTCCTTTGCATCCAATGTCTCGCGATACATCTCGACCACCTTTTCTTCCTACGCCAAGGCCATTGTCGCCAGTTGAAAAGAGAAACAGGGGAAAGCGCATTAACAAAACTCCACCGTAAGAGGAAAAATAACCTAGCTCAAAAGTATACCTAATAAGAGGTGTGCCGGATCTTCGCTGAAAGAACATCAGGAAGAGAGCACTGAGCCTGCACATAGTCCTCCACATGGACCGCCTAACGTAAAGCGGAGGCAGAACGAATCGGCTCATGAAAAATTGCCTTGGTATAAGCCGCGGGGACTGGAGGGGGAGCCACGATGTTCTCACCCATAGAGGCTTCACTTTCACCTACAAAAGGTGCGTCCCTTTGAGATGATTCTCCCTCGAGCTCCCTTCTCTTCTTCCTACTCCTGCTCACCCTCTACTTCTTAGCTTCCCCCATGATATATTCATATCTATTAAAATCCATATCTACAAAGATACCGAGAAAAGATAAATACACCAACAATAGCGGGAATATCTGAACACATATATAGAAATCAAAAGTAAGGTAAGACTTGAGGAAACGGGGTTGATCCCCCACTGCACAAGGACACGCTCTTGAAGCAGCTCCTTGTGAGGGACAATCTCCTACTCGCCAAGGGCTCGCAATTCTTTCAAGATGGCTTGCTCGTCGGGGGAGAGCCTTAGAAGAATATGGCGTACCCGCACTACAAAAGAAAGAGTGAAAGGGAAACAAGTAAGTCAACGGATAACCTACACGTAGCCTTACATAAAAGGGGGGGATAGGGACAGATAATGTTACCATCCAGAGGAGCAGACCAAACAAGAGAGCTCGTATAGTTCAACTCTTCCGAGGCAAAAAAGTATCGGAACTTCCAATTGTGTATGGAAGAGCTGCCTGGCATGAAAAGCTTATAACCTGGCATAAAGTTAAAATAATTCAGCTCCTTCTCTACAGAGTGCGTTCGCATTTGGAAACAGCTCTTAAAGAGAGGAACTGTGGGTTGATGGCCTAGACGAAGTAGAAGGACGACGAAACAGGTAAGCGAAAGGTAGGAGTTCGGAACCAATTGTGAGGGTGTTATTCGTTAATAACGTAGCACATTAGAGATAAAGAGGGGAAAAAGGAGTCAAAGACCAAGATCTAAATAGTCAGTGTACAGACAAAGCTCCCTAGAGCCCGGATCAAGAGCTGATTCCGAGCTGGCGGGCAACCAAACAGTAATATTAGAGGGGATGGCAAAAAAGTATCGAACAGTCAGGTCACATTGAGCGCTCCTTAGAGGAAGACTCCATCAGGAAAGCAAAAAGGGGAATGAGAGAAACAAGGCTTTTACAAATTGATGAAATAGGCGAGCCTCTCGCAAAAACAAGGAAGGCAAAATGCAAAAATATATCAAAATAATAAATTTTGCGTGAAAACAACAAAGTTACCATACAAGAAAAGATCAAGTAGGCAAAGTTCAAGCAAGAATTGTGAAGAACATAAAGAACAACCAAACAAACATGCAACTCAACACAAAGACGGAGAAAAGCAGGGAAAGGGGACGAGGGAGAGCGTACCTAAAGACAAGTAGGGACTCCTTTGGATGAAGATGATAAATGAATGAAGGGGGCCTTGCCTTTATAGAGAGAGGGCTGCATGAATCCCCGAGGAAGCGGGAATCTTGAAAAACCTTGTCTGCAGAAAAAGGATTGCGTCTCGAGAGAAAGGACACATAAATCCTCGTACATACGAAAAATCCCTATACATGCATGGCTGTGATGCCAATGCCGAGAATTCGCAACTTCTCGAGGATATACGGCGCCTCGAAAAGACAACGTCCCCTTAGAAAAAGCGTCAGACTAACACCCCTATAAATGAGAACATCTCATTTAAACGACTTCCCAAGCTACGACACATTTAAACATGCATTTATCACACTTCTGTAGGATAGAAGATACCTCGAAAGGACAACGACGTCGCCTAAGAAAAAGTTTCAGATTGACACCCCCATAAATGAAGACGACTCATTGGGCGAAACGAGCCCAAATGATGAGCACGACTTGTGAAGGCCGACAACAGCCTGACAAATGAGCACGACTCATTAGGCTAAACGGGCCTAACTGATGAGTATGACTTGTGAGGCCAACAACAGCCCAGAAATGAGCACAACTCATTAGGCTAAGCAAGCCCAACAGACGAGTATGACTCGTGAGGCCAACAATAGCCCAAAAAATGAGCATAACTCACTAGGAAAAATGAGCCTAACCAACGAGTACGACTCGTGAGGCCAACAACAGCCTAAAAAATAAGCACGACTCATTAGGCGAAACAGGCCTAAATGAAGAGCATCGCTCTTTAGGCCAACAACAAGCTAGCTAAGAAGCCACAGAAGAAAGATACTCGGCAAAATGTGCTTCATGCAGCAGCTTGACAAGGTCTATTCGCAAAAGCGCTTCATGAAGCAGCCCGGTAAGTATGCCCTATGAAGTAGCTTGACAAGACCTCTTCTACAAAAATGTTCCACTAAGCAGGTCAGCAAATTTTCTTCATAAGGCAGCTCGACTAGAACTACTGTGCAAAAATGCTCCATGAAGTAGCCCAACAAACACCTACTCGGCCAGAATCAGTTCGGTAAGATTACCATTTATATAACTCGAAAAGATCAGATCGGTAAAACCTTGTTGGGCAAGCATGCCATAGAGCAGCTCGGCAAACTTGTGTCACAAAGTAGATCGACTAGAGCTACTCAGAAAAGGCCGTCTCAGAAAAGGATAGCTCAGAAGGAACAACTCGGCAAGGACCAACCTAGCAAGAACCGACTTGGTAAATTTTCTCCATGAAGCGGCTTAGTAATAGAAGCTCGAAAAAGTATGTCTCAGAAAAATACAGCTTGAAAAGAACAACTTGGCAAGAACCAGCGCAGTAAGAACCGATTCGGTAAATTTTCTCCATGAAGCAGCTTAGTAATAGACGCTCGAAAAAGGACGTCTTAGAAAAGGACATCTAGGAAGGAACAGCTCGGAAAGAACCAGCCTAGCAAGAACCAGCACGGTAAATTTTCTCTATGAAGTGGCTCGGCAATAACAGCTCAGAAAATGACGTCTCTGAAAAAACAACTTAGAAGGGACAACGACTTTTCCAAAATTCTCATTAAGAACGAAAATGCGAGGACACACCAACTTTTCCAAAATTCTATCTAGAAATTTGAAACTAAGGGGGGGGGGGGGACAACTGATCTGCCCAAAAATGAGCTAGCCAATAAGAGCTAGTCAACACCTAGCCCGCGCCCCCCCGGGTCAAACCTTTTGACGAGAGCAATCAACTCCAACTCAATAAAGAGGAGGAGAGATCCACGCCAGCGGCTTAAATAGGCAAGTGATGGGTGCAAACACTTTATGAACTGGGAGCGATTCACACCCCCACGTAATAAAGACGAATTAACAAGGGTCAACTCGAGCCCCTATAAGAGGGGATGTGGGGAAGAAGCCAAGGTAAGTCATTCAACTTATTCTACTATTGCATTTAGTCTCTTTAGAGCATCCCTCTTACTTAGGCGTCAGAATGATCCCTTAGAGTATACCCCGAGTACTCCAAGCCTTTCTGTTCTTAATCCTTTTCAGGTCACCGAAGATCTGGGAGCATTCTTATTAGTACTAGAGGTCATTACAACAATGCTTTGATACCAATTGTTGTGTAAAACCCTCAAATATGCACAACAGAATATATATATTTGTGTAAAAGATCAAACACACAATGCAACAATCTAAATGGTGAATATAGAACAATTCCACAAACACAACAAGTAAATAACACAATAACAATATCAATGACACCAGAAATTATGTGGTTTGACAATGCCTACATCCATGGGATCAAACGGTAAGGATTCATTATCTTCTTGTCCAAATTACAAGAACAATACAAAAACCCTCTTAATAATACTCTTAATCACACTTGACTCATCATATACAACATATACTATGTATATATATAAGCCTCCTCAGAGGTTTCCAATCAAAACACAACTGCATTAATGTCCATTTATTCAAAATTTCAAATTTGCGTTAGGCATCCCGAGCCAAACTGTCGACGATTTGGGCCAAACCATCGATGATTTTAGGTAGAATAAAACACTACCTCCAAACCGTCAACAATTTGCTCTGCTACACTGCTACACTCTGATTTCCTTTATGCTTTCCTTTAGAAAGTGAGCCACAATTCACAATAGAAGCGATTGTAGGTCCAAAATCATATTGACAATGCGCACTACAATACTTTTGGGGTGAAGATGATGACAACCGATCATGAGGACCCTACTCAATGGCGATGAGATCTGCCTACCTTTTCCAAGCAACTAGGAGAACTATATTAGTTTTCCTCGTTTTCTTTTATGTTGTAATTCTCTCACTAAATCTCAAAAACTAGTCGAATTTAAATAAACTTGAATAAAGCTAAGTCTTGGTTATACTTCTCTTCTTAACCTCATCTAGCTAACTAAGTCCATTGGCCTTATTAAATGCTTATTCGCCTTGAATCATTCTCCACCTTAGCTTTGGTAATGCTTATCATGCGCTTCGCTTTGCGACCTTTTTGAAAATAACTCTTTACTTCAAAAAAATTGGCCTTATATGTAATCATGGTTAGATTAGGTGATGCTTGTCATGCACTTAACTTGGGCATTTATCGTGTAAGCTTCAATGCAACTATTGAGATTGGACAATTATGACTTTTTTTTTTTTCTAAGAAAGCTGCTCCATTAAGTATCATTTGCAAATGAGCAATCAATTTTTTTTTTGTTTTTTTTTTTGTTTTTTATTTTTTTTTATTTTGGTTGTGACGAATGTATTACCTCTTTTCAGATTGAATAATGGTCAGTTAGATTATTTGTAAGTGATACCCTAGCATATTGGACTAGAAGGATGTTTTGATGCAACAAAAGCACAGGA
The DNA here is from genome assembly GCF_029873635.1 of Malania oleifera. Classification (NCBI taxonomy): domain Eukaryota; kingdom Viridiplantae; phylum Streptophyta; class Magnoliopsida; order Santalales; family Ximeniaceae; genus Malania; species Malania oleifera. The sequence continues at coordinate 116,039,356 of NC_080418.1, read as the reverse complement.
TAGAAGAGGATCACCTACTACTAGATTTAGACCAGGCCAAGGGATGGTCCTTCCCTAACTTAGCTCTTCATTCTCAAGATCAACTTGGCCTTCATTGTTGGTAAGCTTTAAATCCTCGTCCAAAGAGGAGTTATTGTATTTTCATATATTATCGAGTAAGAATCCTTCTCCTCTATAATGTAATCGACATTAAGGAGTCTTTATCATTTTTAAACTCAGTCGAAAAGGATATTCTGAACTCTTCACATTCAACTAAGTCAAAATCCACCTCCTCCTTAGTATGTTTAGCCATTAAGAAGTTCAAATAATTTTGGCCAATGTTGGGCTTAATCTCTTCATCTTATTTTATATAGTCGAGCAATAGATCATTCATATGATCTTCATAGCCAATTTTATCTATGAAAAGATTATGTTGCCCTCTATGTTGCTGAGTCTTACAAAGTCATTATGAATGATAATTTGGCTGAGGTGATTGTAGAGTGCACAACTTTTTCCACCTAACATCCTTCTATAAAAGAATATGTTGGTTGAATCCATCATTTCAGTTATAGGTGATGGTTCAACCATGCCCATAGAAGAATTGTGGGTGAATTATAATAGAGTATTTCATAGGTGTATCTGTTGTGATATATCTTGAATTTTTGAACATATCTCTTTGCATGCTATTTATCAAGGTCTCATTTCAGTTCATAGATTGGTCATGATTGTATTCATTGCGGTTGTTACCTCATGAGAGGTGACCACACAAAAACATTCTTTGGCCAATTGTTATTGAATCATTTCCAAGTCAGCATTGGTGACTTTGATTGCCCTAGGCAACATCGTGGATTTAACTAGCACCTATGGTAGCTAACAACGTAAATTGTCCCACCTGAGTATGCCCAAAAAAAATGTTTGATTAAAAATCAAGCACCTTTTGAAGTGATCATGTGATTGAGACAAGGAGATGATAGATTGATTATGAATGGATTCGTTATGCTAGCTCTTATTAGAGGTGTAAGGATATATTGGATAGTGGGAGAGTTGTAGAAGTCATAGAGATTGTAGAAAGGGGAAAGAAAATAAGAAATGTGATTGAAACTATATTAGAAGAGATAAAGATAGGGATATAGTTAGGGAAGTAGAGGCAATAAGAGATAGAAATAGAGAAATAAGGTGGCACGGAGGTCAAAGTGATAGTTGTTTGTTATATTGCATGATTTGAGTTAATGTGTTAAAGGTCCATTACAATTGAAACTAGTAAGATATTTATACCCTCCCCAAGTCAAACTCGGAATTACAATTTACCTCAAATTAATTATGTCTAAAACGTAGTTATAATTTAAAAGTAATAAGTTCAAAGCATTTAAGACCTATTCATAATTGGGACTATTTCTAAGCATTAATGGTCAATATTTATTATGGTTGACTCTGGTTATAACTAAGAGACCTTCACCTAATGATTAGGTTACCTCTATCACATGAGTTGTAGGTAATTACTTTTTCGCCTTGCTTGGTGAGTGTACGATCTCTGCATGGATATGCGATCTTCCATGCAATTCCCTAAATGCCTCATATGGATGACTACCATATTTCTAGATTTTCTTATGTAATAGCGACATTGAGGTAACTAATTCGCCTTTGTTTTTCATGTGTCCAAGTGATTGTCGAAGTCAAGTGACCATTACCACATCCTAAGAGGTGCATGGAGATGACACAAATTTTCATATATATTCATGACTTGTGATGTCTTTAGAATATACCTTTTAAAAGGTGACAATTGACACTAGGCTTAGGTGGCCTATTTTGTTGCCAAATAATTTGGAGAACATTTTGAAAAATAAGTATATATAATTACCAAACCATTTGTTATCTAGACCAATGTTTTTTTTTTTTTTTTTTTTTTTTTTCATTTTAGAAAATAGAGTTGCCACTTTATTTTAGTTCTCAAAAAGGAAAAAAATAAAGGAAATAATTTTTTAAAGAGTTGTAGATTTGAGAGTATAATTGTAAATAGCTAAGGTAATCCCTTAATTGATTTCAAATAGAATTAAGACATTAGCACCTTAAAACACCTATTTTATGAATGTTTATGGCTCCTACCTTGTGTGTGTGTGTGTGTGTGTGTGTTTTTTTTTGTTTTGTTTTTTGTTTTAAAGAAAATCCATTTTCTAAAATGAAATGTGTCAAAATTCATGAATAATGGAGACAAGCAGAGACTAGTTGACCACCCTTTAGAGGTCAGTCGACTTGCCATACTCGCAAGGTTGGTTGAACCTACTGCCTAATGGGTAGTAGATCGCCTGTAGCAAGTAGTCACCCTTTTATATTTTTTTGAAAAATTTTATATCACCCCAAACCCCTTGAAAATACTTTCATAAGATTTATGTAGAGGACTTAACCTCATGGAGACCTAACTACTTTAGTATCTTTCCAAATTATTAAAAGAAAAAGAAATGACTTTTTGGTTTTTGTTGTTATGGTTGGATCTGCAAAATAAACTGCCGACATATTACCGGAAGAGGAATCAAATCATTTGTAGTTCCCAAAAATATTTTTAATTTTTATTTTAAAATATTTTTGGGTTTATTTTAAGAAAATGTTGAATTTTGAAAAAAAATCAACATTTTAATTAAAAACTTGATTTTCTACAAATTCGCTTTGAAAACACTATGGTCATCTTTATAGAAAAAACATCCTTTTATCGTTGCATTATTCGTATTTGTATAAAAAATAAAAATTTTTTAAGAAAAAAGGAATATTTTGGTTTCTTTGAGAGGAAAACCTTAAAATTACCTAAAAAACTGTGATTTTATTTTTTGGAAAATAGCCTTTTTAATCTATCAACAACCATATCATGGATAGTGCATTAAAAAGGTAAATTCTTTTATTAAAAAAAAACTTTTGGTTTTTCAAGTGGAAAAAAGGCTTTTTAACCTAACTAGCAACAACGTCATGGATAATGTATTAAAAAGGTAAAATTAAAAAAAAAAATGTTTTTTCAGTTTTTTAAGTGGAAAAATAAGAAAACTAAAAAAATAAGAAATCTCCCAACATTTTTTAGAAAAGAGACTTTTTAACCTATCCAACAAACTCATCATGCATAATGTATTAAAAATGTATATTTTTTTAAAAAAAATGATTTTTGATTTTTTGTAGTGGAAAAACTATAAAACTTGAAAAAAGGTGATTTTTGATTTTTTAAAGTGTAATTTCCATAAAAAATTTACAAATCAATTATTAGAAAACTTGAAAAATCATATTAGATAATATATATATCTTGAAACATGTCATAAAATTAGAAGAATTTCCAAAAACAAAAAGACCAACTTGGTTTCTTGCGAGGCTAGTTTATCAGCCATAGCGGGCAGTCAACCGCCTACATGTATGATTTTATATTATGCAAATTTTTGTGTTTTTCTTTTTATGGAATCAGAACACCATCCTACTCTAAATAGATTCTAGATAATATGCTAACACTCAATATTAACATGCTTACGTGGTATAGACACCCTATTTGTAATAACTAAAAATAATAATTATAGTAATATTAATTAATTAATTAATTAATTAATTGATAATAATTATTAATTATACAATATAATATAATTTTATATATATATATATATATATGTTATTAAGAGGATCAAGAAGCATCTGGATCCTCTTATAGGAAACCCTCCCTCTCTTCCGTGCTCTCTCTCTTTCTCCCTCTCAATTATGCTGCTCTCTCTCTCTCTCTCTCTCTCTGCAAAACTTCAATTTTCCTATTCCTCTCTCTCTCTGCAAAATTTGAAGAACAGGAAATTCGTCTTCTGCACGCTGTAAGCACTACTCTAAAACTAGTGTAACTGAGTTAGATTATGTAAGATTTTATTTTAAACATATACCGAATTTAAATTGATTATGTGAATTTAATTATATCCATATACCTGAGTTAAATTATACTACACGGATTTGATCATATTGGATTTTTTTGAATATATTGGAATTAAATTAAATATATAGAATTGATCATACCAATGTTTTTATTTAAATCTAGCAAATATTTCTTTATAAAAATTCCTCAGGTAATTTATAAAATTATAATTATTATCCAAGTCGTGTGGCATGAGTTTGTTTTATTTTATTTTATTACATAATTGAGTAAGTTTGGGATTTTTGCGGTGTTATGTCTGTTATGTGATTTATTGCAATTATTGATGCAATTTTATTACAAATTTTATATTGGGAAAATGATCATATTTTTATACTGTTTAATTGCATAAATTGTAGTTATATGTTTTAAGAACCCTGATGGCCTGAATGTGGTGAATGCTCAGTACCATAGCTATGGATGAATATTAGTGCAGTCATACTGTTGTAGAAGTGTTGAAGGTGGATAGTGGATTTGTCCTGGGTACACACCTGGTTCCGGACTAGGATGTGATAGGAAAATCGTACTTACTTTTGATTTAGCTTTGGTCGACCAATCAAACTAAGTCTAGTCTTTGAACCACACAACTTACTCATGGAGGTAAACATGATATGCATAGGCCAAAAGAAGTCTTTTATACATAATTGTATATTTATGTGATTATGGCCAATTAATAGGCTTAAATGATGATTTGGAGAAAAGTATGTATATTCATTTATATATGTGATCTATGGGTTACAAATGGAATTTTTAGTAAAGTAAAATTATTATTAAAGTATTTTTACACTAAGGCTCATCTTAGCCACACATTGATAATAGTCTAGTCCTTACTAAGCATTGTCTCATCTCAACAATTATTTCATATTTCAAGACGTACCGGAAATCAGGCTTAGCAAGTTTCTGGATGGGGTTAGAATAGTTTAGAGTAAGTGTTTGTGTGATACCAGTTAAATATGTTTTTATACTCCACGATATGTAAAATGTTGTTATGTGGAGGTACCTATGTAAATACGATAGTTTAGTACTCTAGTTTACAATATTTGAGGTTTTAGATTATTTCTGCTACTTTCATTGAATTTATTTATAAAAAGTCGCACCCTGGACCCCACTAGGTTCAGGGCGTCACACCATTCATTTGGGGCTTTTATATAGCAAAACCTTAAGATTCTTTTTGTTTAATTATTCTTGGTTTTAATTTTGATGCCCTATAAGGTCTTTTCCTAGGTGTGGTCTTTTGTTTTGATCATCCTCACCACCCAGTTTAAGCATGCATACAATAGATCGTTTTATAAAAATTGCCTTAATAAAATAAAAAAAATAAGTACATGGAAGAAAGAAAAGAAAAAACAGCTTTACGGGCCTTATAGTAGAGTTCTAGTGGGTTAGGCTCCCATAGTCTATACCTGCACACACAAAAGAGAGGGGAGGAATTTTCAGTTAGTGGTGGGTTAATGAATGTAAATAAATAAAATAAAAATCAACCAATCAATTAAACCAATCTGTAAGGAGCCAACCTAAGAAATGTGGATTAAACAAACAAGAAAAGAGGAAAAAAATTAAAAAGGTGAAAATAGTAGGGTTCGTTGACGATGCTCATTCTTTCGTCGACGAAGTCTCTTCTGTGGCTTGTTGGCGAGGTTCAAATAATCATCGACGAGAGTATACCAAGAGATTTCGGGAATTTTGGAATCTCAAGCTCATCGATGACGTCAACTCTGTTGTCAATGAACGCCCTTCTTCTGCTTGTCGACGAGTGCTCCACTTCGTCGATGAGTATGGCTAGGTAAACTAAATTATAAATATTTATTTCATTGCTTCATGGTTAAGAAACACAAAAGCTCTCTCTCACTCTCTAGACTTAGCAAACTCTCTCTCTCTCTCTCTCTCTCTCTCTCTCTCTCTCTCTCTCTCTCTCTCTCTCTCTTCTCTCTTTCTCTCTCTCTCTCTCTCTCTCTCTCTCTCTTTAATCCTTCACTGTTCGTCACCCAAATCTACGATCCAACTACGTGTATCAGGGGGAAAACCTCTATGGTTACAGCGGATCTGATCTTCATTTTGAGGATTTCCGGATTTTATCCCGAAATTGAGGTAAGGGTCTAAGTTCATTTGTGGTTCAGTAGATATGCTGTAAACATGATTGTATTAAAGTATTGTCCTTCGGTTTATAGGTTCTGAGAACTCGGTTCGCTGTTTTGGGAGCCGTATAGTTCGGGTTTCGGAGTTCAGGGAAAGGTAAGGGGATTTTTTTACATCAATCTTTTTAGAAAACTAAACCACTAGAAAGTAAGCTCATTTTTATATGCACGTATTGACTGCTTATTTGCAAAATTTCACCAAGTAAAAATGTCGGTTTTACGATTTTACGATTTTGGTGAAAGTGGGGCTTTTAGCGTATGATCTCTGAACTTTTCAAAACTTCGTTATTTGCATTAAACTTAACGTAGGAGATGCTTGAACCCCTTGTTTTCTGTTTAAATGTTATTTTTTGAGTTATATACTATATATAGTGGATTTTGATCAAATGAGTGTGACATATGATATGAAATGGAATATACTAAACTGTTATACACATATATGAACTATGGGAACTGAAGTTCCATTTTGCTATCTGAAAATGTGGAAAACAAGTACTGGTTATATACCGAGCTTTATATGTAAAAAGGGTTAAACCGAGAGTGTGTATGAATGAATGAATTTAAGAAAATACTGGAACTGTACAGGTGATTTGTGAATTTGAAACAAGTTAATTTGTTTTATTATAAATTGTATATATGATATTGGGACCGTAGCTTGTTACTATGAGAGCTTTAAAAAGCTCAACGTTATATGACGCCTTAAAATCTTAAAGCGCGGTTCCATTGCTATACTCTGGATATAGTGTAACCACACACATGATTTTTAGTGTGGGTATCGAGATAGTCGACTAGGTAGGAGTGAGCCATTGGTGGATAAATGGACTAGGTTGATTCAATCGAACTATAGTAAATCACACAACCCGTGCTATGGGGTAGTGATGACATTTTTTATGAAGTTTCTAAGCTAGACGGTGTTCTAAATATGCATATACATGATTTAAAAACTAAAATAGGCAAAATCATAGGTTTGAGTACTAGGTTGAAGGATTGTACAACGTATGGGCCTATACCCTACCCTAACCTCGGGAACTCTCGTTTGCAACGATGCTTAATTATCTATTGTAGGAAATATATATATATATATATATATATATATACATATATATCCTATATTGCAGCATTGAGAATATGCTATATATGTAACTGCTTTCTACTGGTTTGAATATGTACTATCACACATTGATGTAATATCTTCCACCTTACTGAGAAGTGTCTCACCCCAACATACAACTTTTGTTTCAGGTTCTGTAGGACGTCGGTCCTAGTTGCTAGAGGTACTTGGAGGGTCATATTGTGTTTAGATTACGTAAGTGTTTTGTATATGTAATAGGCTTAGTTCAAAATGTATTTTTGGGGATTAGTAAGAACATGTTATGTTTTAAGCACGATTGTATGTATATAAGAATACAGTTAGAAACTCTGGTATGTCTTCTAGATTTCCATATGGATGTTTATGTTTTCTATTGTGCTTGAGATTACAGATCAGTATGAAACACCCGTATGTCCTTATTCATGGTAGGTTGTATATGTATGTTTATCAGATACAAGTGTATTATACAGGTGTTGTACCACTCTGGGGTCGTATAAAGGGTCGGTCTGTTACACAATCACTCTCAATTGGTTAAAAATTGATCAATCAATCAAATTAATTTCTCCTAATTGGTTGTTCCCCTTGCCTATAAATATGAGCTTCTTAAATAAAAAAAATGGGAAGAGATTGGATTTCTTACATGGGAAAAAAAAGAAAAAAATTGAGATAAAGAAATTGAAAGAAGGGGAAAGACTTTGCCGAGAAGAAGAGAGGGAAAAGCAGCAAAAAGTTGCTGAGGAGAAATATAGAGTAAGGAGATTAAAGAAGAAGGAGAGTCGGGCTAAGGAAGTAAAGCACGAGCAAAAAGGACACACTAAAAGGTAGGTACCCATTCCTAGTTTCTCTCAATTTGAATGAATATTTGACTAAGTTAATTAGGGCATTTGATTTTTGTGGATTAATTATTATGCTACCCTAATTTTGTATTTACTTGAGTTAATTTAGAATTTGGACCCCCCCAGATAGGTCCCAATTAGAGTCCGAAAATTCCCAAGCAAAGAGCCTAATTTGATATAACAAAACCTCCATTTGGAATCAAAATTCCCCAAGATAGGCCCATGTTTTTTACTAAAATCCGAGTAAATAGACTTGAAAACTCGGGTTAACTTGACCCGTGTCCAAGTCAATAAAGGTGAGAAACTAACCTAAGTCCAATGGCTCGGGTCTAACCCAACTTCCCAAACCTAGGTCAACTTTGACCTGGGCCAACTATATCTAGCCCATCTACCTAAGTTTTAACCCCAAACTCAATTGACCCAACTCGCATCCTAAAAGCCTAGTCGAGGAAAAACTAAGTCCAGTCCCCCAGCCTAATCTTAGACTATGCCTAGTTAGGTCTAACTGAATTAGCCCAATAGCTTAACCAACTCAACTAAACCCAGACTCCCCTAGGCACCAACTAGGCCTAATCCAATTAACTTAGCCCAACATGACTTGTTCAAATTGGCCTAGCCCAACTTGCCTTATTCAACCAGAGCCCAAACCTGACCTTAGCCTTAACCAAACCTCAAACTTAACCTAAGTATACCCAAACTTAGCCTAATCCTTGAACTAACCCAAATTTGTGTTAAAAATAAGGTCGATCAGCCCTCGATCTTGTTTGGATCCTAATCTAAAAAAAAAACACCTAGAAAATTCTCAAGCCATCCTAGAAAATCACAGGAAGAAATAAGAAAATAAAGAGAAATTAAGAGGTGAGAGCTATTGCCTAAGGGATCCTTTGGATCCATTTATAGATCCGATGGCTTTGGGGCTCCAAGAAATGAGAGGGAAAAGGGAGTTGAACGAAATCAAGAGGAGAGAGAGAGAGAGAGAGAGAGAGAGAGAGAGAGAGAGAGAGAGAGAGAGAGAGAGAGAGAGAGAAGAGAGCTGAGAGAGAGATTAGAGGGAGTTGAGAGAAGAGAGAGTTAAAAGAGAAATGAGAGGGAGGAGAGATAAAGAGAGATCAGAGGGGGAGAAGAGAAGATAGAGGTGAGGAAGGGCTAAAAGAGGGAGCAATAGAGAAGTAAGATAGAAAGGTGAGATGGCCCATACAAATGCATAGGCCTCATGCGATGCCCCGATATTCATACCATTTTTTTAATAATTAATAATCGATATTAGTCAAACATACTCAATATCGGCCCATGTCAGAAACCCTGATACTATTTAAACATAACCCGACCCAAAGTGGGTATCGGATAAGCAGTCATCATATAAATATATATACCTAAGAGTGAAAGTCCATATACACATACCATCCAGAATACAAATAACTAGAGTACTAAAAATCCATATCCAATATATATACATATCTAACACATCCCCAAAAATCAATCACAAACTCTAGGGAAATCACACATCCCTAGCTCAAACCACTCACCCTGTCTATCAAGGTACCAGCTTCCCTCTATCTCGGAGCTCTACCACATGGTCTTTCTCGGTTCTTTGAAATATTTAGATATTTGGGTGAGACACATCTCAGTAAGATGGAATAAATTATTTACAGTGTGTGGCAATAAGAGTTTCGTTATATCATAATATTCTTATTTCAGTGATAATACCATCTGAGAAAAATATACCATTTAAACTCATAATCATAAAGATATAAAACACAAGCTTTTAAAAGCTTTAATTCCATTTTTCAACTCATTTTCATGCAACCCATGTTTACCAGCAAAATTTCTCAAGGATAGGAGGGGTTACATGCCCATACATGTAGCTCTCCTTTGCTCTGATATCGTTTGTAACCCCACCCGATTAACTCGAGTATGGCTACAACTGATACTTATCAAGACACTCGCCTTACTTAGTAAACCCTCAAGTGGAGCGTTTTACTTTGCCTTATTCATTTATGTTATTAAACTCACGATATTTCTTTTCTCTTTCATTTCCATTTCATCATCTAGCACATAGATGTCCTCGATAACCAATACATCTACGTTTGTAACTCATGGTTGCCCTCAGGATATTCTCTCCACACCATACTTCCCCCTATGGTAGAGGTTGTGCGACCCGAAAGCTGGAACTAAATCGCGGTTGGCCAACCCGATTAGATCAAAATAAGAACTCTCCCTGTCCATCTGTAGTACGATTGGCCTACCACAACCTAGTTTAGACTTAGGGGCGGTCAACATCTCTCCAAAGGCCCATTCGACTGCCACGCCACACTCTCCATGAGACCGTGTGGTTGCACTAACACCTCACTAGCAATGGTACCATGCTCTATATCAACAACTATCCATCAGGGTTCTCATTTCCACATTTCATCATTCATATTTTATATTCACATTTTATTATTCATATTGTAGTATTCACATTGCAATATTCACATTTTCATATTCTTATTTCAGTATTCACATTGCACAATTCTCATTGCAATTTTCACATTTCCAGTGTTCACATTTCAGCATTCACATTGCAGAATTCTCATTACAATTTTCACATTTCTAGTATTCACGTTTTAGTATTCACATTACAAATTTCTTATTGCAATTTTCAAATTTTCAGTATTCATATCTCATCTCATAATGGTATATATCACATTTCAATATTCTCCTCATTTTCTATTTCTTTCCCATACTTTCAATACACATTTCATTCTCATAATAGTAGATTTCACATTTCGCATATTTCAACATTTCTCAATAAAACATAATTCATCATTTCATAACCTTCAAATCCCAAAACATCACTGGGTTCTTTTCTGCACAAAAACATTTCAATATACGTTTACTTCATGTTTCCATAATTTATCATACAGTTCACACAGCCCCAGTTTCAAACATGTTCTCAATATAACTCATATGCCACACAGTTTCGTATGTTATTCATATCATAATATATACAGTTAAAATATCATATTACCATTTTCACATATTCATTCAACCAATAATTTTTAAAATACTGCTATAATTTATTCACTCTACCTGGCTTACTGAGAGGTCTGTAAAAAGGCCAAATCCTACACCTGCGGCATCCAAAACTCAAAATCCTAAAAATCACATTTCCCCCCAAATTAGTCAACTCAACCCCCAGAACAATTCTCGTTTAGCACTACCTAGGTTCCGAATACTCCAAATAACCCATTAAACCCTAAAATACTTCACTTACCCTGATTTTAGGATGGTGCCTCGAAACTCCAAATTGAAAATCTGCTCCGGCTAAGTTGTAGAGAATTTCCCCACGAACCTCGTAGCGGTTCTTGATTGTTAATCTGGGCTATAACGAAGCCTAAATCAAATAGAGAGAGAGGTAAAACCGTAGGTTAGAGAGAGAGAGAGAGAGAGAGAGAGAGAGAGAGAGAGAGAGATAGGAGAGAGAAAATAGTAGCTAAAAAATAAGGGTTCTTCTATTTATAGGTCTACGTTCATTGACGAGTTCAAGTGAATCATCGACGAACCCATGAAGGCACTTCGTCGACAAGGAGGTTGGTTCGTCGATGAACCTGAAATTCTCTTAATTTTCCTGACACTCGGTATCTTCTCATCGATGAGACACGTGCATTTCATCAACGAGACCTATAGGGACATTCGTCCACGAAGACTCTGGGTTTGTCGACGAATCCCTGCTAGTCCCCATTTTTCCCTTTTCCCTTCTCTTTCATTTCTCTTCTTTTTATTACTTTTATTAATTTAATTTTTTGGGTCTCTACACCTCACATACTCCACCTTTTGTTGAATGCATGACCCATGCAAATGCATGGGCCTTACATACTCCCCCAAAGCTTTTACACGGCTACATCTTCATTTAATTTGCATGTAATTCATGGCCTATGCACAGTTCTCTTTAAGGTGCTTTCATTTGCATGCATGCACCACCCAACTCACCACACGCAAGGCCCATACTTTCTTTAATGCTTACAACCCACAATTGCATGCATTTTTGTTTCTCCTTTAACTTCCAAAAATTATCCTGCAATAATTAAATATGAATATTCGTAAATTTACGATAAAAATAGGATAATTATCCTAATATTATCAATTAAGCTCAATTATTAAATACTAGACATAATTAGGCATTTAAGTGAAATTGCAATCTTTAATTCATGATTTTAAACACCTAAGTACGCACCTTTGATGCGTAATCACACCTCCTAACTAACGTTTTTCTAGTCTCTAGCAAATAACTTAAATGCATTCATACTAGGGGAGTAGCAACCATAATTCTAATAGTTTCGAAAATCACATGCCATGAAACATGCTTGATGAGTTTAGGAACATAGGAAACAGATTAATCCAAGTTAAGTATCAACTAAGAGATTTATACACCATTTAGTAAATCAACCACGACAATGGAATGTAACAAAGCTTGCACGCATAAAATAAAGCTAGAATTCCAAGATTGACTACTAATAGACATTAATGGTTTCAATTACAACAATTAATTTGAGACAACTGCACGATCTTACTTTAATTCAAAACCATTGTAGTGGCAGCTTTCACACTATTACACTTTAAAAGGCACCAACTTTCTTGTTTAGTTAGGATCTTGGTAATAGGTAGCCATTTCCAGGGCATGAATGTACAATGGTGGCTTTCACACTACTACACTTTAGAAGACACCCACTTTTTTATTTAGTCAGAACCCCAGTAATAGATAGCCATTTCCAATACACAATTGTTTCTCTGTTTTTATTTTTTTGTTTTGTTCTTTTCTCTCTTTTTCATATTTTCTTTTTTGCAATTAATGTAGCGACCTACTTATTTTCCGTATATATATATATATATATGATATGCTACATACTCTGATACCATACTGAGAAAAGCACAACCATTAACCTAAACAGCGAGAAGCATAAATCAAATAAACATAACCATAAACCATTACATACAATACCAATACCAGAGTACTAACATGTTTCCCCAAAATATGCACATATATCTGTTTCCCAAAATACCCTCAACTATACTGGGATATACAAAAATCCTCCACAATACTCACTTCACTGACAGGGCACTACTGAAGCCCCTCTATCTGCGAGCCTAGTCTGCTCGCCTACCTGGATCACTTGAAAAATGATTCAACACTGAGATGAGTCAACGCTCAGTAAGACGAAATATGTTATTACTAGTATGTGGCAAATGAGCTACTATATCATGAAAATCTATTTACAAATAAACATGTATAACTGAATATATAAATAAAGTGTAAGTGATAAAATCCACCACCCTTGTCCCTATTGCTTAACATGGTAGTATCGTAGATTATTATTCAAAATACTTCTAGTATAAGTAAGTATGTTCCCTTTTCTGCAAATCTATACATACGTAATAATAATAACTAAAAATGTTCCCTGTCAATACCTGTGTGTCATGACTTACCCCCTCATGACAGGGTTGTACGGCCCATAGGCGGGATTTACTCTGGCTGGCCAACTAGGAATAAATAACTATACTTCATCGGTATGATCTGCCCACCTTAACCCATATTTGATGGGAAGCCTGTCCTCATCAAGGGCCTAGGTGATCGACCTACTACCACGTATTATCTAAATAAGTGGTTGCACTTATAACGTAACATAATATTTGTAGCAACGGTACTGTGCTCTGCTGTATGGTCCAACAGGGTCTGATACTATATAATGTATTTCTATATACAACTATCTGATTTTCCATGATTCTGAAATAATCGTAATAACCATGATGCTGCATAAACTGTACTGTAATTCTAAGAACTGTATAATCATAACATTGTAACTGCATAATCATAATACTGATATTCGTATAATCATGGTACTGAGATTCATAAAATCATGGTACTGAAATATCGTAAAATCAAGATACTGAAATATTGTAAAACATATCTTTGTACTATATTCTTATTCACAAGCCACATGATACTTTAATACATAATTTTCGTAATTTAATAAATTGTATAACATTTTAAAAATACCTAACATAACATATTTTCCTTACCTGACTACTGGAAAGCCCCTATAGGATACTAGCCTAACACCCGCAGGGCCTCCTACAAAACATCCTGAAAACAATATTTGCCAGAATAGAATATCAGTATTTCTCCGCCTACATCATTTCCTGTAACTGTCATAAGACCAAAAATACGCTACAAGGCCTTACCCTGAATTTGGGATGAAATCCAACTTCGTTTTCCCAACGATTAGCTCTGGTAGACTTGTAGAGAACTTCGCCGGGAGCATCGTGGTAGCCTCAAATCTTCAATCTGGCAACTAAAGAGGCCAGAATCGAAGAGAGAAGGGAGAGAGTTCGTAGGAGGGAGAGAGGAGAGAGAAAGGGGCTCCAAAATATGTTAAAAATATGATTTTTCTCTACTTATAGGGTCAGATTTGTCGACAAGACACGTCACCTTGTCGACGAGTCCTTCATTAAATTCGTCGACGAAACCCTGTATTCATCGACGAAATTCAGAGCGGCCCATTCCTCATTCGGTATTTTCTCGTCGACGAAACCCTGTATTCGTCGACAAATTTCCTTATGCACTCATCGACGAACCTCTGTATTCGTCGATGAATTCAAGAAATTTTCTTAAAATTATTATTATCCCCCAAAATGCATTTGTGTTCGTTGACGAAGTCTACGGCCTCCTTCTGTTTCTATTTCTCTCCCTCTCATTATTTAAATACTATTATTTTTCGGGTCACTACAATTAATCCTAAGCTTATTTCTTATTTTCATTTACTTCAAACTTTTTATTTTTCTTTTTTCTCTTTTTCTAAGCCATTAAGATATGGTTCTTTAGAGTCCCAAACAACTGAAGTATACATCAACCAATAATGACCTAAGGTAGTCTTTCTAAGTATTCTGACTTGCGTTATGTGAAATTAGCAAAACTTTTAACATCCTTCCCTTGGTTGCAACTAAGTGAAATGGATAAATTTCCTTTTTGATTTAAACTTTGATTTGCACTACATCCTACATGTTCCATGTCCTTAAAAGATAAAAAAAATAGCATGTAAAATTCACAAATAAGGAATTTTGTATGCTCTGAGCTCAATACCAGCACTTTCCTAAGGTGGACCAAACTGCCAAACTGTCTAACATTTGCAAACATCATAGGCAAATGTCACATTAAAATTCAATCACATGGCATTTGTAGTGACCCAGAGAAATTATAATATTTAAATAATAAAAGAAGGAGAAAGGAAAACAAGGTCTCATCGACGAATTCAGGGGTTTCGTCAACGAGAAAGCATGAGGGGCTCGTTGACGAGGGAGCATTTTGTCGACCAGAAAATACCAAGAGGATGTTTTTGGGCATCTCTGAATTTTGTTGATGAGGGAAGAGCTCGTCGATGAATTGCCTTTTGACCTCTTTGACGAGGTGACGTGGCTCGTTGATGAGGTGACGTGGCTCGTCGACGAGGTGACGTGGCTCGTTGATGAAGGCCAGTGTATAAATAGGCCAAATCTTCATTTTTGGCTGAAAAATCACGCACAATTTTCATTTTCTCTCTCCTCTTCAGTTCTCCTTCCTTCTTTCTCAAATTTTGGGTCCGTCTACCGCCGGATCGACAATCCGAAGTCATCACGACACTCCTGGGGAAGTTCTTTGCATATCTACTGGAGTAGATCATTTATGAGACAAGTTTGAAATTCATCCCAAACTTAGGGTAAGACTTTTACTCGATATTTGGCTTTCCCTATAGTTGTAGAAAACATAGTACGCGTAGAAATACTGAAGTTTAATTTTGAGAAATGTTGTTTTCAGGGTGTTGAACGGGGAACCCTGCGGATGTTGAGTTGACTGCTTTAGGGGTTTTTTTTAAGAATCAAGTAAGGGGATAAACTAAGCTAGATGTTTTATGAAAAATAAGTATAATTTTATAGTATTTGATTTTAGGGAAATATATGTTTATATATATATATGATCATGCATTATGTTGGAAAATACTGTTAAAAATGATGATATGTTCTGGACATATATAATACCCATTTTTTGTGGCATGAGTAGAAATTATGATGAATTACTGTTTTCTAGGAACATGATAATATTATAGATTTTTATAATGAAAAATCGGCGTACGAGCCAAGAATTTTATATGATTTTCTAGCATACGGGCCGAGCTATAGATATATTTTGCCAGCGTATGGACCGAGCTATGGATATGATTTTTCGGCATACGGGCTGAGTTATGGATATAATTTTCGGCATACGAGCCAAGCTATGGATATGATTTGCCGGCGTACGGGCCGATGATTTTCATGATGTATATATATATATGCAAAATGATGTGATGATATTGATTTGACAATTAATAATATGAAATATCCATTTATCACAGTTTTATTATATGCTATATGCTATCAGAACCTGGTTGGCTTGGTTTAGGCTAGCACTTGCACGGTACTGCTGCTATGTGTTCATGATCATTACGATATTGTGTTAACACTGCTGTACGAAGTAGCGTGAGGATGGATAGTCGATGTGGTTTTAAGAAGTGTGAGCACCCCTAGTGTATGGACCAGGTCTGGCAGACCCATCGGACTTACAAATTGTACTTTTGACTTGGCAGTGATCGGTCAACCATTGTTAGGTCCCGCCTACAGGTCACACAACCCAGTCATGTGGGGGTAATATATGACAACAACCAACTAACCTACCAAGGTTGTTTTATTATTATTATTATTATTATTATATGAGATGCATTATGTTTATGAAAATACAGTATGTTCTGCCATGTTATGATGATATATGTTTTCCCAAATATGATATAGCAGTTTTCAAAATAGGTTTATATATGGTTTATGTATAACACGGAAAACTCATGTTGCCACACACTAGTATTAGTTTATTTTCCCTTACTGAGAGGTGTCTCACCCCAAAATTACATGATCATTTCATGAGCCTTTGATAGGAGAGCGGATAAAGCTCCGCTGAGGTAGTTACAGCTGGTTTGCCCTTTCTAAAAGGTAAGTGTTTTGGTAGGGTCGGATGGATTTTGTGAAAAGTGACCCTAGGTTTCTTTTGAGTTGTGTTTTATGTATATATAAATACAATGGATGTAGTAACTCTGATATTGTGATGAGTAATGATGGGTATATGATATTTTATGTTTTTATGTTTCCTGCTGCTTAGGCTTCCATACTATACTACTGATGTATCCTTATACCCATGGATTCAGGTTAATTATGATCTACTAGGTTTGTTATGTAGGTTTTATTATAATATATATAAAAAAGGTGTGGAAATTAAGCAAGTCGTTACAGCATCACACAATTGCACATACAAATTCTCCCCCCTAACTAAAATGTAGCATTGTCCTTAATGATTGAAAAGAGAAGAAAAAGAAAGATACTGAGGGAAGTAGAGGAGTATTTGGGTTGAAAATTAAGGGAAAATAAAAACTAAAACTAAGGGAAACTGTACCTAAAAATATACTAAAAATAAAATAAAATAAAACAAAATGAAATAAAGGAAAGAAAAACATCACAATATGTATGGAGGAGGCTTGAGAGGAATTTCATCTAATTGGTGCAGGTTTATAAATTGAACTGGTGGGTCTCCAAATTTGAGTCACCACAATGAATCTGCTTTGTTACCTACACAGAAATCATCTTCAAATAAATCAATGCTCTCCAAAGTATAGGACAAAACATGTGCAGATTGAATTTCTTGTTTTAACAAGAAAAGATCTTTATTTAGTATGTTTTCCAAGAAATTCACTTCTTTAAGAACCAATCTATGAGGAAAAGGTGTCAGAATAGTTACATTTGGTTCTTTAGAAATATCAACATTAAAATTTTTACTTGGTTCCTTGAAAGTTGAACTTTTACCGTTTTGATCAACCTTCCTATTTGGTGTACCAGTCACCTTACCACTACGGAGATTTGCTTTGGCATTGCACTCCTTGACATTTACTCCTGTAGAGGATAGCGATTCCACAATTGCAAACTACACTTGAGTATCTATTTGGGCTTGAAATAGGGGTTCATCTTTCTCTAATGCACTCAATGTTGCAAATTGGTCCTTATCTCGTTGATGGCTTGAGAAGTTTGAGTATTGGTTATGGAATGACTCTGTAGAAATTGCTGAAGTGTATTAGTCATCTGTGTCATGCTATCCTTAAGAGACTTCTTCAGTGAAGCAGGTGCTAGTAAAGAATAGATCTGAGAAATTTGATGTGGCTGCTACTGATGCTGAAAGAAAGCCTGATGATATGTCGATTGAGAAGGTGGTGCAAAGGACTGGGGAGGTTGCTGAAAATACGAAGAGGATTCACCAAGCTGATCATTCCTCTATGAAAAATTCAAATGACTCTACCATGCTGGAGAGAAAGTATTCGAGATTGGTGGATCTTGAGGTCGACCCACCCAGCTTATATTTTGAGGTTGCTCTATACTATTTACCTTTTCCATCTCCATTGCATCCAATCTTCTAGTGATTGCAGCCATACGTGCCTGAACATCAACATCATCCTTCAACTCATACAACCCTCCATCAGGTATTGCTCTTAATGGTTGAGCTGCGTGTCAATCCTAGTGTTCCACTACTAAGCATTTTCAACTAAATAATCTAGAAAACCCAGTGCGTCATTAGGCTCCTTATCGAAAAAATCTCCCGAACACATAGTATGGATGAAATATTTTGATTCAGGAGTCCACACAATATAGAAATAGTTGACCAGATGCCATGATTCAAATCCATAGTGGGGAGACATGTTAACCAGCCAGATTTCTAAATCTCTCCCAGTTTGCATGAAATGTCTCATAAACTCTTTGCATAAATTGACTGATTTTCTCTTGAACAAATTGAGTTCTCTGAAAAGGAAAAAATTTATGTAAGAATTCACATTGTATATCAGTCCAACTAGAGATAGAATTGGGCCTCAAAGAATTAAACCAAATCTTTGCTTTATCCCTTAAAGAGAAAGGAAAGAAACAAAATTTAACAAACTCATCAGTGCCAACTCTAGTAATAAAAGTAGTGCAAGCCAACTCAAAGTTCGTCAAGTGATGGTAAGGACTCTTAGAATCCATCCCATGGAGTTGAGGTATCACTGACAACATCCCATGCTTAATCGTAAAAATTGGTGCATCATTAGGTAAAACAATGCATGATGGTATAGTGGTTTGTGTGGGTTACAAAAAATCCATAAGAGTGCGTGGTGCAAGTGCAGCCTTAGTTTCTTCAAAACTCTTTTTTTCATAAGAAAATCAAAATAAAGGGAAAACACTAGTTTGAAACTAAATCTTACATTCCCCAGCAACGACACTAAGAACTTGACTCACTCTGAAATGAGCAATGCAAATGCTATCCCAAGTATAGGAGTTCTGTCGTGTAATAATTAGCCCAAAAGGCTAGATTGTATTCTCAAGGAATGCAAATTTATTTCAAACTCGCATAAAACAAATGGAAGAAAATAAGAAAACAATTTACTAAACACAATTCTAATTCGATTTCTTGGGGTTTTTGAGAGTTTGTGATGAAATTAAAACAAAGTGAGTCCTAAACTAGAGACATAACATGCTTAAATAGAAAAATAACTACCATGAGATTAAACAAACCAACCAACTATGCCAATCTAGTATAATCCATTCAATGACTCATTCAACCATTCAAATAAATAGTACGAGATTAGATAAGAAAAATAACGAATTCTTTAAACATTCAAATGATGAACTAAGAAAGAAGACTTCATTAATCTCATAAAGGCATTCAACAATTAAATAAACTTATACAAGGGCCTAAACAAAAATAGACTACACCTAAACAAAGTCTTAAACAAAAATAAACTCAATGCAAATAAATTAAACCAAAATAAACAAAAATAAATTACACTTAAACAAGGTCTTAAGCAAAAATAAACTAACTTAAACAAAGTCTTAAGCTCAACCAAATACTTAAACAAATTAAATCCACATTAAAATGAGCTTAAATGAAAATTAATCCAACAATAATAAGTTCCATTAAACATTAAAATGACATTGAAGTTTGAACAAACTACTTAATTAAAGAGACAAGAGAGAGAGAGAGAGAGAGAGAGAGAGAGAGAGAGAGAGAGAGAACTTAAACACAAATTAATTTAATAAAAAGAATTCCTCAACAATAAAATAAACTTAACACACTAATTAACTTAAACATCAATTTAATTTCTACAATAACTTTAAATGAGAACAAACTAAGCTCAAAAATAAAACTAACTCAAATAAGTATTAAATGTAAGTAAGGTGAGAGAGAGATGAGAATGGCCGAATGTGTCTCTGTTTCCCCAAAGCTATTGCATAGCAGCAGCTTCATCTTGCATAGCCCAGCTTGATGAAGCTGCTGCTCAAGAGTCTCCCTGCGGCCATCCACCAAAAGCACCCTCCAACCCTAAAAAGGCTAGCTCCTTTTTTATTAAAAGCCCTACTCCCCTTTTCAATTAAAGCCCCCTCAAAAGCACACATTGCTTCCTAGCGATGGCCTAAGTTTGGCCTCCAACCCAGTAGCTACTCCCTTCGGGCTGACCTCCTTTTTGTGCATGCATGGCCCATGCATTTTGCATGGGCCTTACCTAGCTTTCTAGCGCATGCCACAACTTCTCTTCTCTAAAGCTCAGCGCCCAGTTTTGTTGCTGCTGCTTTTTGTCTCACATTGGTAGAATAGTTCCACATTAGTATAAAAGGTTGTTTTGAATTTTTTATATTATTTGTCCCACATTGGAGAGAAGTGTTTTTTAGACTTGAGATTGAAGTTATATAAAGAGCTCAACTCTTCATTTGTAAAACACACCTCAAAGTTGTACTTTGTCAAGAAGTAGTGGATTGATCATCGGCGCCCAAGGATGTAGGTAATTTTGTACCGAACCTCGTTAATTTCTTGTCTTGTTCTTTTTACTGTTTTATTATTAGTTTCTGCATTGCTTTAATTTCTTAAATATTCAATAGCAATAGTTGTAGTATTGGTGTTAGACATAAGTGGGGTGCCCGACACAAGAATTGGTATCAGAGCTAGGTTGAATAGTGTTGATGCGGAGGTGTTCCTCTGCTAGGATCATTGATTCCACATTTGATGTCTAAGAAAGACCTTGTATAAGTGAGTGCTCAGAGACCATTATGGCTTAGTCACTCCTTGGAGGTCGGCTTGGTCAAAGTGGAATTTCATAGGATAAACAAAGTAGACACAATTGGTACGTACTATTCATCCTAGGCCTTTTACTTTGTTAGTTGCTATTGAATATATAGAAGATGTCAGAAACTAGTGCCGCAGTAGAAGAAACTCTGTCCACACGAACTCCAACCCCTTCAGCTTCTACATCATCATCGAAGACGATAGCTAATGCTCGATTTGAGGTGGAGAAATTTTATGGTACCAATAATTTTGGCATGTGGCAATGTGAGGTGATGGACATCTTGTATCAAAAAGAATTAGATATTGCTTTGGATGATAAACCATTAGATATGGGTGACAGAGATTGGGAAAAGATCAATCATCAGATATGTGGTACGATTCATCTGTGTCTCGCCAAAAATCAGAAATATTGTGTTATGAGGGAGACATCTACAAAGAAATTGTGGAAGACATTGGAAGATACATTTATGACCAAGAGTCTGAAAAATTGGCTCTATTTGAAAAAGAAATTGTTTCACTTCCAGTATCAACCAGGTATTTCAATTAATGACCATATAAATGCTTTCAATAAAATTTTGGCCGATTTGTTAAATTTGGATGAAAAGGTGAAAGATGAGGATAAAGCTATATTGTTACTGAATTCTCTCCCTGATGGGTATGAACATTTGACCATCACTTTATTGTATGGGAAAGATAAAGTTACTTATAATACTGTTTGTACTACATTGATTAGTATTGAATGCAGAAAGAAGGATCAGAGGGTCCATAAGGAAACAGCAGAAGCACTAACAATAAGGGGACGTTCTCAGAGTCGTATACCTGGAAGGAAGAGTAAATCTCATGGGAGGAGTAAATATCATCGGAGACTGGCTAAAGATGATTGCGCCTTTTGTCATGAGAGAGGCCATTAGAAAAAAGATTGCCCTAAATTACAACAGAAGAATAAGGGCAAAGCACATTCTAATGCCAATATAACCAATGATGATGGAAGTGAGTCAGATTTTTCTCTTGTTGGAACATCTTTGTCACATTATTTAGGCGAGTGGATTTTGGATTCTAGTTGTTCCTATCATATGTGTCCCAATGGGGAATGGTTTTCTAAGTTTGAAGAATTAGATGGTGGGGTTGTTTTTATAAGAAATGATAATACTTGTAAAACAACTGGAATAGGATCAATATAGTTGAAATGTCAAGATGGAACTATTAAGACCTTGACTGATGTTAGGTATATTTGAAGCCTAAAGAAGAATCTAATTTCATTGGGTGCCTTAGAATCTAAAGGGTTCACTATCGCTTTGAAAGATGAAATCTTAAAAATTAAATCAAGTTGCGCTGGTGGTGATAAAAGGAATAAGGAAAAATAACTTGTATTATTTACAAGGTAGTACAGTTATTGGCTCAGCAACTGTTGTTTTTGAGAAAGATGCAGGTTCAGATACAACCAGATTATGACATATGCGATTAGCACATACAGGAGAAAAATCTTTGCAAAAATTAGCTAAGTGAGGTTTGTTTAAGGGTGCAAAGGTGTGCAAACTTGAATTTTGTGAGCATTGCATTCTAGGAAAACAAACTAGAGTAAAATTTGGCACAACAATCCATCAGACTGAAGGTATTTTAGATTACATCCATACAAATGTATGGGGCCCCACAAAAATGGCTTCGTTGGGTGGTATGCGTTATTTTGTCACTTTTTTTGATGATTTTTTCAGAAGAGTTTGGGTGTATTCTATGAAGCATAAAAATGAAGTGTGTGATATTTTCCTTAGGTGGAAAAAATTATTGAAACTCAAACTGGCAAAAAGATTAAATGGCTCAGATCAAATAATGGTGGTGAATACACGAGTGACCTGTTTATGAAGGTATGTTAGTATGAAGGTATTGCTTGACACTTCACAGTTCGAGATACACCACAATAGAATGGGGTGGCAAAGCGCATGAATCGGACATTGCTGGAGAAAGTTCGATGTATGTTGTCTAATGCTGGGTTAGACAAAAGGTTTTGGGCTGAGGCTGTTAGATGTGCGTGTCATCTCATCAATTGTCTACCATCATCTGCAATAGGGGGAAAACACCCTATGAGGTATGGTCTGGAAAGCCTGCTAGTGATTATGATTCTTTACATGTATTTGGTACTATGACATATTATCATGTTAAAGAATCTAAGTTGGATCTAAGAGCCAAGAAAGCAATATTCTTGGGAATAAGTGCAAGAGTCAAAGGATAACGTCTTTGGTGTTTAGAGATGAAAAAAATGATTTTAAGTAGGGATGTGACTTTTGATGAACTTGCGATGATGAAGAAAACAATACGCAAGGAGTTACTAGTTGAAGAGAATACCAGTGGTACTCAACAACAGGTGGAGGTTGAGACAATTTTGGGAAACCCAGTGAGAAATGAGACTACGCAAGGTAACTCTCCAGTTATGGTGGGGAATAGTTTACAAGAAGAGGAGATTTCAATTCGAGAATCTTCACAGCAATAAGAATCAATTGTTTCTTAAAGGCCAAGATGAGAAATTCGAAAACCTGCTCGGTATACTGATATGGTGGCCTATGCACTTCCAGTTGTGGATGATAATGTTCTTTACACTTTCAAAGATGCAATAAGGAACTCTGAATCAGACAAGTGGAAAAGAGCAATGGATGAAGAAATGCAGTCTCTTCATCAGAATCAGACTTGGGAGCTAGCCCAGCTGCCCAAGGGTAAGAAAGCAATTGGTTTCAAATGGGTTTATGTAAAGAAAGAAGGATTTCTAGATGCAAATAATGTTCACTACAAAGTTAGATTGGTAGCTAAGGGCTACGCACAGAAAGAAGGCATTGATTATAATGCGGTATTTTCTTCAGTTGTTAAACATTCTTCCATTCGAATTTTGTTGGCTTTGGTAGCACAACTTGATCTAGAACTAGTTCAACTCGATGTAAAAACTGCATTTTTACATGGTGATGTGGAAGAGGAAATTTATATGACTTATCTAGGTGGATTTCAAGTTGCTGGAAAAGAAAATTGGGTATATAAACTGGGTAAATCGTTGTATGGTTTAAAACAGTCTCCAAGATAGTGGTACAAATGATTTCATCAGTTTATGATGGGTCAGAAGTACATCAAAAATAAACATGATCATTGTGTTTATTTTCATAGATTACAAAATGGATCTTTTATTTATTTACTCTTGTATATTGATGGTATGTTAATAGTTTCAAAGAATAAGGAAGAAATCAACAAGTAGAAAAGTCAGTTAAATCAAGAGTTTGAGATGAAAAATTTTGGTGAAGCAAGGAAGATACTTGGCATGGAGATTCGCAGAGACAGAATGAGAGGAAGAGTTAGTTTATCTCAGAAACAATATTTGAAGAAGGTAGTATTTAGTTTTTCTCAGAAACAATATTTGAAGAAGGTAGTATAAAGTTTTGGCATGTCTGAGCAGTCAAAACCAGTAAGTTCTCCTCTTGCTCCTCATTTCAAACTTAGTGTAGCTTTATCTCTAAATCAGATGAGGAACGTAAGTTTATGTCACAGGTTCCTTATGCAAGTGCTGTTGGTAGTCTGATGTATGCAATGGTTTGTACTAGACCTGATATTTCACAAGCTATTAATACAGTGAGCAGGTATATGCATGATCCAGGTAAAGAACATTGGCAAGCTGTGAAATAGATTTTGAGATATATTATGAATACGATTGATGTTGGTATAGTATTTGAGAAAAATAATACTATTGATCAACATATTGTTGGATATAAAAATTTTGATTTTGCAGGTGATTTGGATAAACGTCGATCAACTACTGGATATGTTTTTATATTTTCTAATGGTCCGGTGAGTTGGAGGTCTACCTTACAGTCTACCTTGCCTTGTCTACAACAGAAGCAGAGTACATGGCAACTTTGGAGGCTATTAAGGAAGCTATTTGGTTGCAGGGTTTACTTGAAAATTTGGGAGTTGTTTAGAAGCACATTGTTGTGTTTTGTGATAGCCAGAGTGCTATTCATTTAGAAAAAAACCAAGTCTACCATGCACGAATGAAGCACATCGACGTTTGGTTTCATTTTATGTGGGATATTATTGATGGAGGCAAGATACTTCTTCAGAAGATTGCTACAACTGAAAATCCCGTAGATATGTTGACCAAGATTATGACAACAATCAAGTTCAAACATTGTTTGGACTTGATCAATATCCTGCAAGTCTGAATATTTTTGGAAAGCACCAATGATGTGGAACTCCATAAAATGTTGGTGACTGAAAAATTTGTTGAATTTATCGTCGAGGTGGAGATTTGCTGTTTTTTGTCTCACATTGGTAGAATAGTTTCACATTAGTATAAAAGGTTGTTTTGAACTTTTTATATTTTTTGTCCCACATTGGAGAGAAGTGTTTTTTGGACTTGAGGTTGAAGTTATATAAAGAGCTCAACTCTTCATTTGTAAATCACACCTCAAAGTTGTACTTTATCAAGAAGTAGTGGATTGATCATCGGCGCCCGATGACGTAGGTAATTCTGTACCGAACCTCGTTAATTTCTTGTCTTGTTCTTTTTACTGTTTTATTATTAGTTTCTGCATTACTTTAATTTCTTATATATTCAATAGCAATAGTTGTAGTATTGGTGTTTGGCACAAGTGGGGTGCCCGACACAACAGTTGCATGCATGCCCACAGTTCTACATGAATTGCATGGCCCTTTTTTTGAATGCATGGGCCTTATGTACTCCCCTAAAGCTTGTACACGTCTGCAGCTTCATTTAATTTGCATGAAATTCATGGCCCATGCACAGTTCTCTTCAAGGTGCTTTCATTTGCATGCATGCACCACCCAACTCACCTCACGCACGACCCCAACTTTCTTTAATCCTCACGGCCTACAATTGCATGCATTTTTGTGTCTCCTTTAACTTCTGAAAATTATCCTGTAATAATTAAACATGAATATTCGTAAATTTACAGAAAAAATCGGATAATTATCCTAATATTATCAATTGAGCTCAATGATTAAATACTGGACATAATTAGACATTTAAGTGAAATTGTAATCTTTAATTCATGATTTTAGACACTTAATTACGCAATTTTGATACGTAATCAGCTGGTATATGACAGCCTTTAGGTGTTTCCCGCCTCCATTTCTCTCCCTTAAATTGGGTTAACTTGATTTGACTCGAGTCAACTCAAGTTAACTCGTTGACTCAATTCAAATCGGTTGAATCAGTTTGACTTCTTGAATCACTTTGGTTTTTATTTAGTATTAACTTTTTTTAATTTTAATTGAAAAATTTTGGAAGAAATAGTTAAAATTTTGGGGAAAATAATAAAAAATCGAAAAAGTAAATAAAAAATTCTTTGAGTCATTTTGATTTAGGGGATCAAAAGAATGGAAAAAAAAAATGCTAGAAGTAAATAAAATTGGAATATATTTCTTTAAAAATCCGGAAGATTGCAAAAATTTCTTGGAAAATTCTAGAAAATTCACGATTTTTTTTGACACGCTTTGGATATCATTTTTTCTTAAATTTGATGCATTTGCATGATTATTTTACATGTTTAATACTTATATGCATCATATTTGGTGTGCATGTGCGTGTGTGTGACCCAATGATGAAACAAATGGTAAAAATGTATTTCAAACCTCACCTATATCAATTGTGAGTGGGAGGGTTTGTCTAGTAAGGCTCTCTCCTTCAAATATCTTATTAGAAATTTCTAAATAGCACTTGATTTTGCCTTCTCTTAAAATTTCATTGTTCACTGGATTGTTTAAGAGTTAATTAAAGATCATCTGAGTCAATTTGGGAAAGTTTATGGTTAATTAGATACCATTCATAGAATGAGTGCGTAGGGGGTGCTAATACCTTTCTCTAACATAACTGCTCTCCCGACTCCAACTTTGGTAAAAGCAGACCAAGACTATTGGTTCCTTGATCTTAAGATTAGTCTAAAGACCAATCAACGAGTAGTAATTAGGTGAACTAACCGCACCTAGGAAAATAATAGGTTATTGGCGACTCCATTAAACCTTCAATATTGTTATAACTCCTTTGTCATTTCAGACCCCTTTCCCAAGATGTTGCGACAACTTGGCGATTCCATTGAGGACTTTAGAGAGTCAATCCGTTGATTAATTGTGAATTGTCCCAAATTTGAATTTGATGATCCTTTGATTGCTTCATGATTTTAATATTTTACATTTATATATGAATAATTGTGATGCACTATTTGATTCTTTTTGTATATACAATTTTTATGTTTTCGATAAATGTTGTGAATAAGATAGGTGTATGCAAGGTGTGATAATGTGATGGAATGTGAGTTCAACTTTCTACCTTATGTGAACATGCACACTTTCACAAGCTTTATACATGGGCTTTACCCTCCTAGGACTAGATGGGGGTGTAGTAGCGTTAGCTCTTATGAGGCATGAGTCTTCAAGGGTGGGCGAATAATCTAGGTCAGTTTATATCTTTTCCTAACCTGTATAAGGGAAAGGATTGAGGATATTTTTGGGACCTCTTGTCAATAGGAATAGAGCCCAAACCTCATAATATGAAATCCTATCTCTTCCACTATAATAGAGCCTCGTAGAAGACTCGCAATTGATAAATCCACCTAAGTTGGGATAAGAGCTTCATCCTTCTTTAAAGACTTCATCCATTCTTCTCTTGTATATCATTTTGAAGTTACTGCTTGCAAGTTAGGTAAGCAATTAGGGATAAAGTGGTATTAATAATCTTGGGAGTATCTCTAGGTCTCTTATTTTGTAGTGTCGGTCAATATTAATAACCCTATTAAATTTCCTTCCCTTTTGTTGTACATTTAACATTATTAATATTTTGTTGCATTATTTTGCATTCACACTACATTGCCAAATTCTGGAGTAGCCCCAAACTACCCCATGGATGGCTCGGTAGCAGTGGACAAGGAAAAGGGAAAAAAATGTGTAGCTATATTCAGAAGGCCAACAGAGTCAGTAGGGAGATGGTTTCATTGAAGGAATTGATGTGGTGGTGCCAACTGGGATTAAAATTGATTCTCAATCAAATTTCCTATAGGAGTTGAGGGCAATTTGGTCAGGTTACTAGAATCCTTCTTATTGCTACTTCAGTTTTGAAGGGGTGGACATGGCCCTAACCATAGAAGAGTACACATCATTATTGCATCTGATGAAGCTGGCTATGCCTTACGAAGATGTATAGGTACAATGCAAAAGCTTTATTTAAGAGGCGATATATAAGGCGATAAGAATCAAAGCTCAAAAAGTGGATTGGTAATTAAGTATTGGACCTAAATGGAAAATTAACTGTTGATTAAATAAAAAGTCAAGTTAGAGGGAGAAGCTCTCGCCCCTCTCTAGGGATGGTTGACCTAGGTTGAGCGGTGCTGCCGTCCCCCCTCTTTCTTGGTTGTCGCCGGTCATCTCTTCGCCCAGCTGGTGACTGTCATCCCACCCGTTCACCTTTCTTGACCATCGTATACGATTCCCAACTTTCTCACTGTGATACAGATCCTTAATCTGTATTTGGCCGTGACGGTGGGATTAGGGTTTGGATACCAGTGCATTCGCAAACCCTAGCGAATGCCTGGTGTGTGATTAAATCATCGAGTAGATCATGAGATGAAAGTCTGCGCACGAAGTTTCGAAACCATATCTGATGGAGGATGGTTTAAAGAGAGAGTTGAAAGGTGCCTTAGATTTCATCATGAACAAAGGAGGTAATGCATCAGAGCGGTCTTCAAAAGAGCCACATGAAATCATTGCAGAGGTCTTTAGACTCTCGGAGAAGAACAGCGGAAAGAAAATTATAAACCCTAGAGGGTAGGAGCTCTCGATGGTTTTGAATGTGAAGGTACTAACACAAATAGGGTTGGTAGACACCACTTTCTCTAGTGGAAGTAAGAATAAAGATGATAGTGAGGAGACAGATTACTCGGAGAGCAGAAATTGGGTGGAAGGGGAAATCATGGAGTCGGAAACCCTGGGCACTGAAGACATCACGATGTGTAGGGATAATTCAATGGTGAGCAGTCAGTCAACAAAAATATATTCATTATTTGTATTTCTATTTGTTTAATACGTATTTAGTCTAAGATGTGAAAGTGGGAAAGATATTTTCTGGAGTAGTGTTTAGAAACATAAATTTTAGGATTTGAATTTGAATTTGTTTGGACTTAAACAAGCCATAGTACAAAATTATTTTGAATTTCTACTAAATTTACAAGAATCCAAATGCAAATTCCAAAATCTATGCTTTTAAATACATGATCAGTGTTCATGTAAATGAAAGAGTTTTTGGCTTGTAGAGTGACCAACATGGCTTCAAAATATATTCATGTCACAAATAGGAATGACTTGACCTTTTGTCTTTTTTCATCATATGCGTTTTGCTTTTATAAATGTGAGAATGATACTCTAAACTCTGAAAAAGATCTTTAGTTTATGCGCGTTATGTTCTGAAGAATAATATAAGAAAGTAGTATGACAATGAATCGATTTGTCCTTATTACTATCTTTCCGTCTTGATTGAAGAAAACAATGAACATTGACAAAGAATAGGCATAGCTTTATTGTAACCTTGCCTTCTTGATAGTAAGGCAAAGGAAAATTCATGGGTCGAGATCGCGTAAGTCATTATTTGCAAGGAACTTTTGATGAACCTGATATAATCTCGCTACTTGGAGAAGCGAGATTTGCGACATGTCATTTCGGGAATTATTTTTCAAAAAAAAAATTATTTAATATATATATTTTAAAAAATGATAAATTAGAAAATAAATTTTTCTACGTAATAAATAGGGGAATAAATTCTTTTAATATGATTTTTAAAAAAATGATAAATTGGGAAATAATTTTTCTGCATAATAAATTTTTCTGTGTAATAAATCAGGAAATAAATTCTTTCTATAAATTTTTATATGCTATAATATTATTATATATAATAAAAATATTAATAATGATATCATAATATTAATATTCTTTTTAAAATTTATGAAATATATATATTATATATAAATTGTCATATTATAATAAATTGTCATATTAATATATTTGATCACTAATTTTGGATTTGAATTCACAAATCAAAATTTAATATATGGGTGCATGCTCTCAAGTCTTAATTAACAAAACAAGAGTTAGAAATCTAAAAAACAGTAAAAAATATTTGTTACCTTTTCTATATGAATTTTAAAAAATAAAGAACGTCATTTTTAATTATTTAAAAAATAAAAAAATAAAAATAGAACTATTTCTACAAGAAAATAGTGTCAAATTTTTTATACTGTTAATTTATTTTAGAAAAAGTTTCTAAAAAAATGAAAAATTAGCTATTTTGAAAATATTTTTTTAAACTGAAAAATAAAAATTAAAAATATTTTCCATAACTAAATAGACCATTAATTTTTTTTAAAGTCTTCATGATATTTATTTTTACATTTAACTAGTGATTAGAAAGCCATATATGATGAGAATTTTTATATTTTGAGAAATATAAAATTTTAAAAAAATGTGATACTCTTATCTTTATGCTCACATATGACAATGTTTATAAAATATGAAAATTTTTATTTCATGCAACTCATGAGAATCTTATGTCGAAAATTTTATTTTTGTTATGAACCAAATAGAGAAATGGGTATCGTGTATATATTTTCTATATTGATATAAGATAGACTAAATAAAGAATCTTTAAATCTAGTGAACGAAACAATACTTTTAAGTAAAAAAAAATTTCAAAAATATATTAAATAGAAAAAAATAGATATAATTAAATAGGAATTTTCTTTTTTCCAAAAATTTATTGTTCCAAAAGTAATAAGAGAAAGAATTAATTTTTTTTTATTTCTCGATTTATTACAGAGGAGATTTATTTCCCGATTTATCATTTTTAAAAAAAATATATTAAAAGAATTTATTTTCCTATTTATTACGCAGGAAAATTTATTTCCTGATTTATCATTTTAAAATATATATATATATATATATATATATAAAATAATACCTTTTTGGGGAAAATAATTCCCGAAATGACACGTGGCAAATCTCGCTACTCCAAGTAGCGAGATTAGGTCAGAGTTATTTCAGGAATTATTTTTCCGAAAAAGGTATTATTTAATATATTTTTTAAAAAAAAAGATAAATTAGGAAAAAACTCTGTGAATCATTTAGTCAAGAGGTGGTTTATGAGAACCTGTCAAGATATTGTAAAAGCTGTAAGAAGGTGGGGCACTCTGAAGGTTACTGTGAACCAAAGAAGGCGACTGAGGTTCAAAATGCAAATAAGGTGAGTACTGCTCCAACATTCTGTGAAAATTGTAAAAAGCAGGGGCATTTGAAGGAGAGTTGCAGAGCTGGGGTTATGCAATATAAGAAAGTAGAACCTGGTAAGAAGACTGGGAAGCCTATTGGACCTGGAAACACTAAAGGTGGAAGGTTATATGAGGCTGATGCTGCTAAAATAATCACAACAGAGCACCTAGAAGGAGACTGCATGTCTGGTTGTGAAACAGATAAACAGCAGGTTGTTAATACTAATTCTGGGTTACCTACAGGAACTGGAGATACTGAATATGAAAACCAGAATACATATGAAGCAGAGAACATCAATCAGCTGCCTCAGAGTGAATTACTAAACAGTAAGGAGAACCTGCTGCAAACTGTAAATGAAAAAGCCTAGGACTCAAAATGCCAAAATGTGAACATGAATACTGAAATAGGTAGATATGATGATGGTTGTGGGACCTGGAACAGATAAGGTTGTAGTCTCTGGTCTGTCCAATGAACATCAAGCTTCAAAGATAGATGGGGACGACAAAAAAAATGCTTTCCTGCTAAAGAAATAAATAAGAGTGTTGCTATAGCAAACAAAGAAATTAATGGAAGAGGAAATGGAAAGGAAGTTATGAAGGACAAAGAGAAAAGTACTGTCCAAAACATTAAGTCTCATAAAGATAAGGATGGGGATGATGGCTTTATCCCTGTTAAAAATAGGAAGAAGGCAAAAATGGATCGGCTATGCAGCAAAACAGAGGATAAACGGGGATCTTGTCCCCATGGTTGCTTATGAGAGTTGCATTGTGGAATATCAGAGGCCTTAACAAGCCTCTGAAGAAGAATGGGGTCATTGACCCCATTAAAAAATTAAAAATTGATGTCATGGGAATTCTGGAATCAGAGCTATCTATGGACAAGTTGGAGAATCAGATGATGATGAAATTTCAAAATTGGAATCAAGTCAATAATTTCAGTTTTCATGAGGCTGATAGAATCGTGGTACTTTGGAATCCCCAAAGAACCCAGCTACAGTTAATTAAATGTAGTGCCCAAATTATTCATTGCTCTTTGAAATGTTTAGTTACTTCTAAATGTGTCTGATGAGTTCTTAAAATGTATGATTTTAGATCCTCATTTATATTTGTTTATCCTCATTTTACTATGCATTTGCCCAGAGGTATTATTGTTCAGAATTATGCAAGGTTCGTTTGTCTTTTCATGAAAAACAGGTTAAAACCATAGAGTTAGACATTACGAGAAGCCAACGGAGGATTTGGAGGACTCAAAACTAAAATCAGATGCTTAGTCAAGCTCCTGAAACTTCAGATCATTAAGGGACAAGAAGACGGTGCTCGACCATGTGGTGCGACTAGTAGCATAAGGGGCGACTAAGCCTTTACTCGCAGACTTCAAGGTTTAGATTGAGATCAAAATGCTGCAATGTTCGACCAAGTCATCGACCAGGGCAACCACGTTGAGATACGAAGTCAAAACTGAGATCAGAATTACCGAGAGCCTCGACGAAGTGTTTGACTAAGAGACCTTGAGGGCCCACTATGTCGAGGTCCTAAGATTTCACGAAGATCGAGATCCTGCAAGTCTCGACCATCAGCTCGACTAGCAAGACCCTGATGCACAACGCATTCGAAGACATTGAAGATTCGAATTCCTGATTTCCCACGAGTTTTGACCAGGACGCACACAAGAAAGACATAGGGGGTGGCTTGGTTGACAGCGACGATCTTCTACGCGAGATACGCTGCAGACTTTCCTAAACTATGAAACAAACCTTGTAAACCCTAGAGCCTATAAGTATTTGCTATGAACACGAGCTCTGGGTTGCTCTTTGGCTTCTTTTAGTGGCAGATTTAAGATGTCATTGAGAGCCAAGTTAGATTAGGAGTAGCATAGTTTTCAATTCCTGTTTCAGCATGTGCATGAAGTGTTCAACGACCTGTGACAACCGACATCGTTCATGTGCTATCCATGTATATTATAAGATTACTCTCTTGTATCTTTCGACGTTAGTGACAGATGATCTGAATATAAAAGGGATGATCTTTTTTCTGCTTTCATTTACTTGTTTGGATTGTGATGATGTTTAGTGACAAAATTAACACCTTTATTGCTTCAGTCAGCTACATGTATTAGGTTACAATCTCCCACAGAGGTTCTGGTGGTCATTGTGATAGAGTATACTCTGGTTCTCGACCGTGCTCTGGACGGCTAGTGCACCCTTGCTACTCTATGCCATCAAACGACTCCTTCGATTGTTTAGTCGGTTCCAGTTAGTTTAGTATGGTAAACTCACTGAACGTAGATTATGCAGAACAACATCCTAAACTAAACTCATGTCTGAACACTACTGAGTAGGGTTAACATAGATTTACTTGCTTTCATTTAATCGCTTTCTAGTAGTTGGTTAGATTTCACCCATTGAAAAATACCACCTTTTACGTCTCTTTTATACAAGACTATAAACTAATTTTGAAGTAGCTTAATAACTAGGCTTTAAGTCCCCGAGGATCGACACCCGACTTGTGACAACCCGAATAATAAAGGGATTTAAATAATAAAGAGGAAGGGAAATGGAAACAGTAATAGAAGGAGGAAGTCGACTTCGTCGAAGAACGCTAACCGAGGGAAATTATCAGGGCCTCGTCGAAGAACACAGGGTATTTGTCGACGAGGGTATAAGAGGACCTCGTCGACGAAGACAAGATTCGTCAATGAGAAGATACCGAGAGAGGGTTTTGGGGAAGTCTGAAATTCATCGACGAACGTGCAGGTTTATCGACGAACTTTTTACAGGACTCGTCGACGAGGTGACGTGTCTCGTCGACGAATCCAGTCCTATAAATATCAAAAACCCAGATTTAAACATAAAAATTTAGAAAAATCTCACACACACTTTCTCTCTCCATTCGATTTCTCTCCCTTCTCTTCTCGATTCCCTCTCCGTCGCTTGCCGGATCGACGATCTGAAGCCATCACGACGCTTCTAGAGAAGTTCTCTGTATATCTGCCAGAGTGGATCATCAGTGGAACTCCGTTGAAAATCATCCTTGAGTTGAGGTAAGGTCTTTTAAGCCAAATTTGGTCTTACGGTAGTTATAGAAAATAATATACATGTGAAAATATTGAAGTTTACTACTGCGAGTTTTCATTTTCAGGGTATTGATTAGGAAATCCTACGGGTGTGAGACCAAAATTTATAGGGGCTTTTCTCAGTAGCTAGGTAAGAGAATAAACTAAAGCAGTTATTTTCCATGCAAATTATTATTATGTATGAGTAAATTTATTTTCAGGAAAGCATGTATTATATATGTATATTACAAAGGAAATGCAAGTTTGGGAAAATACTGCTATTATGTTAAAATGTATATATATGTATGAGATGCCAGAAATTATGATTTTTAGAATACAATGTATGGCTTTATACAGCAAATGTGTGATATGAATATTATTTTACGTGAAATGTATTACGATATGACTTTGTTACGAATGAAGCATGTTTTCAGGAATATGAAATGTTACAGCACAAATGATGTTGAAAATACATGATAATTGATTTATTGTCAGAATGATATATATGAAATGATTTCGATGCAAGGCCATATAAATATATGAAATGATTTCGGCGCGATGCCATATATATATGAAATGATTTTCGGCATGAGGCCGTAGTTATGAAATGTTCGGTGCGAGGCCGTATGTATGAAATGATTTTCGGCACGAGGCCATAATTATGAAATGATGAAAAATGCTATAATATCATGTATTATATGTTATTAGAACCAGGATGTTAGTTTAGTTCAGTTCAGGAGCACAGTGCCGTAGCTTGTAGATCAGATATCTATGATCAGATTGGTGCTAAACCACCCCACGAGGGGGTGGGAGATGGATAGTCGATATGACTTTCAGTACAGTGTGGACGTCCACCTGGCAATCTGAATCAGGGTGTGGTAGGCCCATCATACTTACAGATATTTTTGACTCGGCAGTGGTCGGCCAGTCATTGTCGGGTCCCGCCTTCGGGTTGCACAACCCGTCATGGGGGATAATACATGACCTCAGCTAACTATTCATCATGGGCATGTTTTTAGTATTATTAGCTATAACAAATATTTCATGATCAGTATGAATTATTAGAAAATATGAAAGTATATGATTATTCCACCATGTTATGATGTATGTTTTTAGATATATGAAATGTACTGAGTATGTATAACTGCAATAAATATTCATGTGGCCACACAGCTGTATTTAGTTTATTTTCCCTTACTGAGAAGTGTCTCACCCCCGAACATTAAATGATTTTCAGGAAACCCAGAGAGATCGGAGGGTCAAGGCCGCCGTTAAGTGAGTTGAGCTTCCCTACTAGAAGGGTAAGCGTTGATCTAGGATCAGGAAATTTTTGTTGTATGATCCTAGGATTATTTTGATGTTTTGGAGGTTGTATATAAATACAGTATTTTGGTGATGTAGTAAACTCTGGTATTATGTATTCTATGGTTTTGAAAATGTGATTTATATTTACTGCTATTGAGGTTTCCGTTGTGATTGACAGATGTCCTCGTTACCCACAGGTTCGGGTTGACTTTTCTATTTATAATGTTTCATTTTATATTAAAATTTTTGAGGTCGTTACACGACTTACCCCACTTTCTACTGAACTTGGGATTATTTAGGTTTTATAAAATTTATTTTTGGTAATTAAGGACCTAAGCCTTGACGAGCCTACCAAATTTTGGCATCGTTGCCGGGGATTTGGCTACGATTATAAGCCAACTTCCACTTTAGAGTATTATTGCCTTGTGTTTTTTATTTGCTCTCCTTTTATTTTCCTATTTGTTTATTTATTTTCATTTTTATTTGTTATCTCTGAAGTCTTGATTCTGGGTGCTTTAACTGTGTATGTTTCGTTTGTGCTCTCTGGACCTCGAGATAGTTCCTATAAATCTTGAGATTGAAAGATCTCGTAGGTCCGTTAGGAAACTTACTTCCAATCTAGAGATCGCTGAGTGGTTTGAGCCAAAAGTTATGGCCAAATGAAACTCATCGGTTCCCACCGATCAACT
This sequence comes from Malania oleifera, assembly GCF_029873635.1. NCBI lineage: Eukaryota > Viridiplantae > Streptophyta > Magnoliopsida > Santalales > Ximeniaceae > Malania > Malania oleifera. The sequence goes on along the minus strand of NC_080418.1, from coordinate 116,002,882 downwards.
CCCCGAACCCCAAGCTCCCCACCTTCCCGAGGTGGGAGAGCAACCACTTCGGTCGCTTAGGGACTACTTTGTGCCTAACGCATACACATCATCGTCCTACATCCGATTCCCTGATGTTCAGGAGGCGCAATTCGAGATTAAGACTTCAATCATCTCGATGCTTCCCAACTTTCGTAGGAACCCCATTGAAAATCCTTATAAGCATCTAGATGAGTTCTTGGAGATTTTCTCAACCATCCGCATACCTAATTTTAGTGATGACGTCCTTCGTCTTAGACTCTTTCCATTCTATTTGAAAGATAAGGCCAAATATTGACTGACGTCCTTAGATTCGAACTCGGTGACCAACTGGGCCACCGTGCAGCATGAATTCCTGAAAAAGTACTTCCCAATCTGGAAGACTAACCAGTTGCGAAGGGCAATCATAAGTTTCACACAGAGGGATGCGAAACTTTTCTTTGAGAATTAGGAACGCTTCAAGGACTTGCTCTGTAAATGCCCACATCAACAGGTTCCTAAGTGACAATTTGTGCAAACATTCTACGAAGGGTTAGCTGAGAGGGATAGATCCATGATAGATGCCTCGTGCGGAGGTAATTTCCTCACAAAGCATGAGAATTAAGCATGGATTCTCTTCGAGAATCTTGCCGACAACTCTCAGCAGCACACTGTTGCTGCTCGTAGACTCCCTAATCCATCCACCTCCAAACCTAAGGGAGTTTACGAGTTGGCTGTAGGCCATGACCTAGCCCCTATCCTGCACGCCATATCCAAAAAACTAGACTTGTGCTTGTCCTTAGGACCGCAGACAATAGTGTGTGTCGAGATGTGTGCCATATGATTTGACCCCTCCCATATATGCTATAATTGCCCATATGTGCCTTCCTAGCTTGAGCCTATGCCTAAGGAAGTGAAAGCCACCCACAATTGGTATAGTAGGCTGTCTAATGACCCCTATTCTAATACCTACAATTCTAGGTGGAAACAACATCCTAATTTCTCCTGGAAACTGCAACTTTGGGTTTTCAATCCCAAAGACCTTCACAAGTCTTTAATGCTCTAGCTCCGCATCTATACCAAAATTTTAAAAATCATTCTGATTTAGGCCCCAGATCTTTAATCGTTTGGCAACCATCTCCAGCTCAGCTTAAGTATAACACCTTTCAAGAGATGGTGTTGAAAGCCCTTAAAAAACATTGAGGCTGATCGTCAAGTAGATTGACAATTGCTTTACTTTCACTCCTAATCCATTGTGAAGCTAGAAGCCATCCTGGGGCAACTAGCTACGACTTTGAGTCAGAGAGACGAAGGAAAATTACCAAGTAAGTCTATAGTGAATCCCAAGAGACAATATGGGGTGGAATGTGAATCGGACGCTGGCCCCTCATCTTATCCTGAGTAGGCCCAGGTGGTAACCACTTTCCAAAGTGGCAAGATGATAGATAAACGAGGTGAGAAGCAACTAAGCAAAGGAGAGAATGAGGAAGAAAAGAGGGTAGTGCCCAATGTTGACTTGTACACCTTATCTTCCTTTAGTTGGGTACTCAAACCCTTTAATCCCACATTTGCAACTGGAAGAACCAAACCTCACTTCGCTCCCCATTAGTATTTTCATGTCCCTTCAGTGACACATCATGCAGCTCATGCAGCTCCTCTTGCATCTTCTATATTTAGGAAAAAGGCCTCAACAGAGTCCTTTTGGGACATATTTAAACAAGTAATAATTGACAAGCCTCTCCTAGATGGTATTAAGCAATCACTTGCATTCATAGAGTTCCTTAAGGACTTATCAATGCAGAAACAAGATTCAAGGGTGCATATGGATGGTTTGGTTAAGTAGGTCGAGCGCATGAGTTCATTGATATTAGGGCACCACATGCCTAAGTTAAAAGACCCTGACTCACTTACTATTGCATGTGTAATTAGAGATTATACCATTGATGAGGCTCTTTTAGATTTAGGAGTGAGTGTGAACATCCTTCCATACTCGACCTATTAACAACTTGACCTGAGGAAGCTGAGGCCCACCCCGAATAGTGAGCCTTATTGATCGATCTCTTAAGAAACCCTAAGGTGTGGTAGAAGATGTGGTGGTCAAGGTGAGAGATTTCCATTACCCTGTCGATTTCATCATTTTAGATATGGAGTCTTCCATAAATCCGATCCTTGTTCTTTTGGGATGACCATTTTAAGCCACAACTAATTCTTGCGTTCAATGTAGGATAGGGATTATGGACATTTCATGGAGCCACAAGCAACTTAGGTTGGACATATTTAATGCCAAACACACACTTAAAGCCATCCAAGCTGTGGACTAAGACTTGATTGATACAATTGTCGGGGGAGAGGCTTCCTCACTACTATGGTGGGACCCTTTGGATAATGCACTTCAACCTAAGTACCCCCCATTACGAATTAGGAGACTTCTATGAGCACACTTCTACAAGTCATGATATGGTCTTCAGTCCTAAAAAAAGGTTGGGGGTATGTAACACCAGGTGTGACAATAAAAGGGGGGAGTCCAATGTCACCTTCAAACCAGGATGAGTTTGACATGAGCTTAAGTGCGTCTGGATGAAGATGGTAAGCTTAGCGCTTCCGGGAGGCAACCTGGTAATTTTTCTTTCTTTTTGCATCCTTAGAGTGTACATTGTAGGGTAGCTTGAGTTCAAAATATTTAGAGTAAGCTTTAGGAAAAGTTGGGGGTTTGACTATAGGGGTGACTAGCGTGCACAATGGCGACCAGTCCTCGATCTATTTTGAGATTGGAAAATGTTGAGAGGTTCGACCATGCTCGTGATTAGCATTGGTTGGTGCGTGATCTAGTTGAAAGTTATGTTTTTCTGCTGAAAGTCATAGGGGCGACCATGTACGCATAGCACAAGGACTAGTGCGACATGGTTGAGAATTGTTTAAAAACCAGATTCACACCTGACTCTTCTTCTCTCACCTCCTATTTCTCTCTAGTCGCTTGCCTTTCTCTTACTCCATGCTTTTGGCTATTAGGGCATCCCTTGGTTTCTCCCCACTATGCCTTCTTAATCACCATCTGGTGCTCCTTCCACACACAGTTGTTCCCCACATATTGATGCTCTGCCGTCTTCACCTCCTCATTCCGTGCCTCAGCTATGGGCTGAACTTTGTCAGCTGCATTAGGAATTTGCACTCCTCCAATCCTTCGTCCTTGAATCGTATGCTATATTACGAGAACAATTTGATTAGGGTGTTTAGATGGCCCTTGCTACCATTCCTCATATCGCCAATGAGGCAACCTTACACCACTCTCGAGCAGTCGTGACAACCCCGTCGGCCCCTTCTAGAGTACCACCCACTACCCCCACTTCGTCGAGATCACCCGCGTTAGTTTCCAATGCTTTCTCGAGACTAAAGAGTGCTCCATGCACTCATTCTGCCACTTCTGGTGATTTTTGATGACAGTGAATCTGACAGGGCACCTAGGACTGATTAGGCTAGGGTTGGGATGACCATTTCAGCTTCTTTTTGTATGCCCACCTTATGTGTTGTGTTGCTGTGGCACACTTTTAACTTGTTCTTTTTGCTTTCTCCACCATGTTTTTGAATTCTACTATAATGTAGCTTCATTTAAGAAGCAATGAAATATAAATGGTGTTTTTGATCTTTTGGTCTTTTGTGCTTTAGTGTAGTCTTGCATACATGTGGTGATTGAAGTATATGTATTTACTATAGGAACACCATTTGTGCTCCATGGCACTATGTAGTGTTTTCACCCATGCACACCACGATCTTTCTTTCCACACTTCAGTGAGGGCACTAAAGTTCTAAGTTGGGGGTAGGGGGTAACACACTGCATGACATATTTCATGCACAAAATTGAGAAAAATTGGCGAATTTGAAAATTTTCTCGGTGAACAAAACTTAATTCACGCCATGACTAACATATATTATACCATCTACAAACACCTATATAACCTAGTGTTACATGCATAGGCTTTTCATTATATGATTTTATTATACTCATTAACAAAGTAGTGAGCCATTTGTGCGTCGTTTCATAGGATATAACCTAATTACTGATATAACACTCTAGGAGGGACGACTAGTGATTCATTGGTTAATACTTTTGGGTAAACTTTTGTATTCACATGATACTTCATGAGGCAAAGAACACACTTACACGTGGTTTGTGGTACTTAGGGTTCTTTGAGAGAACTGAGAGAACACCTGTGGCGACTATGACACCTTGTGAGGTACTGTTGAGCCTGTTCGTTCATTTCTGGAGTTTTTAACGTCAAACTCTGAGTTTCTAAAACTCAACCTTCCCTTTTTTTTTTTTCCTTTTTTTTTTTTTTTTTTTTTTGGATATACCTTGTTTACTAGTCTTTGTTTTTGCACTTGCTAGTCTAGAGGTGACATCTAGTGAGGAGATATAAACCTAAGTCTTGTAACCCATTCAAGATATGAAGATTGAGCCACCCCTAGAGACAAACTTATGTTGTGGATTCTTGTTGAGCTTAATTCCTATTGGTGACATGAAGACAACAAAAGAAGTGTACTAATTGTCCTAGCCTACCACGAAAATCAATGAAAAGGAAAACAATAGAAAAAAAAAAAAAAAGGAAACAACTATGCAAAAACATGAACTAAAAATACTTGCTCCAGTCGAATGTGGCAAGGTCAAAGCTAGGGAAACGACACCACATTTTTATGAGTATGATGATTCTTTAGCTATTCAATGCATCAAATGTATTGACATTCGGTTCACGAATAAGTGAATCTAGGGTGGTCTTGATTGGATGTGGCAAGTAGGTGAGAAGATGCTAAGGTGAAGGACCCGACACATCACAAATAGGCTGGATTCCACTTCGACTAGTCCACTCCATATTATTAGCATTTGTTCCTTAAAGTATGTGGGATGTTTGATCATGACATTCTTCCTCACATTTGAGAGTGAACCCATTTTCGTGAGTGCTTTCGAGAGTATACTGGTGAGGCTTAGTCAAGACAACCGCTCTATAGGTGTCTAGGGATATCCTGAGTATGACAAATCACGCACTTTACACATGCCTTGTGATATAATCTATTTATACTTGAGATTACATGATAATATTAGCTCTGAATTGCAATTGTTGGTTGATTTTCTGTGAGTTATGCTTGTTGATAATGGATGTATAATGTTGAAACTTGCATGGATCAATTGTTTCGGAGTGTGTGTATAATGGAGTCATGTATGAAAGGCCTGAATGTAATCAGGATATATTCTTGTATGTAAACTGATATAAGTTTTGTTGCATGCGACTTTATTTCATGATTCACTGAGCTAGTGTTTGTGGGTATCACCTTGGAAACCCTCACGAGACTAGAACTCGTCCACTGGAATCAACCTACGGGTTTAAAGTCTTGTTGCATATGGTAAATGCAATCGTGTTTCTTGCAAAAGAGGAGGTAGGTAGGATTTAGTAGTTTTCTTAGATTTTGCTTTGCTCGAAAACCAGCAAAGTGTAAGTTGAGGGTTGTGATGAGTCCCTAAAATGCATGATTTTAGACCCTCATTTATCTTTGTTTATCCTCATTTTACTATGCATTTTCCCAGAGGTATTATTGTTCAGAGCTATGCAAGGTTTGTTTGTCTTTTTAGGAAAAACAGGTTAAAACCATGGAGTTATGCATTATGAGAAGCCAATGGAGGATTTGGAGGACTCAAACCTTAAATCAGATGCTTAGCCAAGCTCCTGAAGCTTCAGATTATCAAGGGACAAGAAGACGGTGCTCGACCATATGGTGCGACTAGTAGCATAAGGGTCGACTAAGCCTTTACTTGAAGATTCCAAGGTTTAGATTGAGATCAAAATGCTGCAAGGTTCAAGTTCTCAACCAAGTGACTCTCTAAGGTGACCACATCGAGATACTAAGCCAGAACTGAGATCAAAATTATCGAGAGCCTCGACGAAGTGTTCGACCAAAAGACCTTGAGGGGCGACTATGTCGAGGTCTTGAGATTTCCTGAAGATCGAGATCTTGCAAGTCTTGACCATCAATTCGACCAGTAAGACCCTGATGCGTGGCGTAGTCAAAGACATTGGAGATTCGAATTCTTGATTTCCCGCAAGTTTCAACCAGGGCGCGCACAAGAAAGACATAGGGACGACTTGGTCGACAATGTCGGTCTTCTATGCGAGATACGCTGTAGACTTTCCTAAACTGTGAAACAAACCTTGTAAACCCTAGAGCCTATAAGTATGCGCTACGAACACGAGTTTTGGGTTCCTGTTTGGCCTTTCTTATGTTAGTGACAGACTTAAGATGTCATTGAGAGCCAAGTTGGATTAGGAGTAGCATAGTTTTCAATTCCTGTTTCGATATGTGCTTGAACTGTTCGACGGTCTGAAACAACAAGCAGCGTTCATGTGCTATCTGTGTATATTACACGATCACCCTCTTGTATATTCCGACGTTAGTGACAAATGATCTGAATATAAAAGGGATGATATTTTTACTGCTTTCTCTTTTACTGCTTTCATTTACTTGTTTGGATTATGATGATGTTTAGTGACAAGATTAGCACCTCTATTACTTCAGTTAGGTGCACGTATTAGGCCACAGTCTCCCACAAAAGTTCTTGTGGTCGTTGTGAAAGAGTATACTCCGGTTTCCGACCGTGCTCTAGATGGCCGGTGCACCCTTGCTACTTTATGCCATCGAACGACTCATTGGATTGTTTAGCCGAATTCTAGTCAACATCCTAAACTAAACTCATGTCTGAACACTGCTTTGTAGGAGTATAACGTAGATTTACTTGCTTTCATTTAATCACTTTTCAGTAGTTGGTTAGATTTCACCCATTGAAAAATACCACCTTTTACTTATCTTTTATGCAAGACTATAGTAAAATAATTTTGAAGTTGCTTAATAATTGCGTGTAAATCCCTAAGGATCGACACCCGACTTACCCGACTTTCTATTGAACTTGGGATTAGTTAGGTTTTATAAATTTTATTTTTGGTAGTTAAGTACCCAAGCCTTGGTGAGCCTACCAGTGTCTATATGAGTTTTGTATATGGATTTCATATTATAGTTACAAGAAGGAGTTTGTGGCAGGAATTAACTCAAATCAGCAAGGATTGGAGTGGCTTATGGATAGGATGGGGGATTTTAATAATGTATTAAATGCTGAAGAAAAAAAGAAATGGTGCCCCTGTCACATCCTATCAAATTAGGGAAATTAGGGAATGTTTTATGGAAGTTGGGCTATTTGATGTCAATTCCTCAGGTTGTTTTCATACATGGACCAATGGAAAAACATGGTGCAAGATGGACAGGGTGATGATCAATAATGACTGGCAACAAACTGAATTGGGTGCACATGCATTTTTTTACCTTAAAGAGCACTAATCTGATCATGCTTCTTTTATTGCTTTTTCATTTAAGGAGAACAACTTAGGAAGAAGACCTTTTTTATTTTTCAACATGTGGGAAAGTCATAGTGATTTTTAGGAAGTGGTTCAGGCAGGGTGGAATATTAGAATATGTGGAATTTTTTTTTTTTTGGTAAAAGAGGGCGGCACCTCCTAACTTTATTAGAAAACCCCTCACTTATGGCAGAGGAAAACTGTGGTTACAATTTTGAGACTTTGGGACAACAAAAGAAAAATTCCAAGACCCTAAAACTAACTTAACCAACAATAACCAAACCAAAAAACGAAACACCAGCAACCAAAAAAACTAAGAAACTAAACCACTAAATGTGTAATAACACAAATCATCATGAGCGTAAAGAAGGAAAACCCAACAAGTCCAATCGAATCATTCCCCTGACTTGCTGAGGAAGATCATCTTGACAACTATATGATCAAGAAATACTAGATTCACCCTATTTGGTAAAGAAATCTGCACTTTTATTCGCCTCCCTGTAAACATGTTCCACTTTGAACTGTATGCCTCCTAACGCTAGCATTAGTTCTTCCCACAAATCCCATAAGTTCCAAATTGAGCACTTCCCAGAATTTATCAACTGAACCAACAAAACAGAGTCACATGCAATCTCCACTGATCAAATATGAGATCTTTGCACAGATTAATCCCTAAAATAATCGCCTTCAATTCAGCCATGTTATTTGTTCCATAACTCAATAATGAGGAAAAAACTACTTTAAATAAACATTTTTTAGAATACGTGGATACAAAATGTTTAGTGAAAAAGTTGCAGGCCACAAAGAGGGTTTTGAAGGGCCTTAATACCCTCCACTTCTCATATATTTCTATGAGAGTATATAGGGCCAATGATGAGCTCTTAGATGTTCAACAATTGTTTCACAATGATCTAGAAGATGAGGAGTTGTAGAGATTAGTTGCATTAAAAAAGGTTATGGCTTAGAAGCTTTCAGAGGCCAATAGGCTGTTCCATACTCAATTGGCAAGAAGTACATATCTATTAAATAATGATAGAAATACTTCTTTCTTCCATTCACTAATGAGGAGACACATCAGGAGAAGCCATATTGTTTCTGTCACTAAGTCTAATGGGGAAGTTACAACCTCTCAGTTACAGGTTGCTGAAGAGTTTCTTGACTACTATAAAGACTTGTTAGGGAATGAAGTGGAGTTTTCATTAGTGGACCCACAAATCATAGCGAAAGGTCAGGTTCTTAGTGTGGACCAAGCTGAACAAATGGTGACTCGTATCTCGGATAAAGAAATTAAAAAGGTTGCATTTAGTATAGGGGAAGGTAAATCTGCAGGGCTAGATGGGTATACATCATGCTTCTTTCAAGAAGCTTTGGGGCACAGTGGGAGGGGATTTCACCCCAGCAGTGAAGAAATTTTTTAGAGCTGGTAAAATTCTGAAACAGATCAATCATATAACAATTGCATTAATCCCGAAATCAGGTCATGCATCTTCAGTCCAGGATTTCAGGCCAATCTCATGCTGTAATGTGATTTACAAAGTTATTTAAAAAATCATAGCCAACAGGATTGAGCCATGGCTTGATTTTCTTATCAACCCTGCTCAATCTGCATTTTTTAGACGTAGAAGTATAGTAAAAAATATCTATTTAGTTCAGGAACTGGTTAGGAAGTATGCTTAAGATTGACTTGAAGAAAGTCTACGACTCAGTTTCTTGGAAATTTTTTAGGATATGCTTGAGCATTTAAACTTTCCACAAACCATTATCCAATGGGTTATGCAGTGTGTTTCCACTACAACTTTTTCCATTTCCCTGAGTAGAGGTTTTTTTGGTTTTTCAAAAGCAAAAAGGGACTACGACAAGGGGATCCCCTCTCTCCTATACTATTTGTGATTTGTATGGAATACCTTGCTAGACCTTTGAAAGATATGGAAGATGACAAGGGATTGAAATTTCATCCAAAATGTGGGGGTCTGAAAATTACACATCTAGCTTTTGCAGATGACCTGATAATGTTCTCAAGAGGGGATGTCCCTTTTTTTTCATAGGCTCATGAGGTGTTTAGAGAAATTTACTAAATCAGGTCTGTGTGCAAACAGGCAGAAATCAAATATTTATGTAGCGGGAGTTAGAGAGGATAATTTGAATACAATCTTAAGTATTACTGGGTTTACTAAAGGTGAATTCCCTTTTCGTTATTGGGGTATTCCCCTAGCATCAACTCGATTAAATGACATGCACTATTCTTCGTTGATAAATAGGATCTCTAGCCCTATTAAGTCATGGCTGAAACAATCCATCTCTTATGCAGGAAAACTTGAGTTGGTAAACTCCATTATACGGAGCATTGAATGCTTCTGGTTGGCTATTTTTCCAATTCCAAATTCAGTCAGAGACTATGTAGTTAAGCCGTGCAGGGTGTTCCTTTGGGGTGATAGAAAAAAAACCCCTAGTGGCTTAAAAGGAAGTTTGTATGCCTAAGGAGGAAGGAGGTCCTGGTGTGTTTGATGTAAAAATATGGAATACAGCTCTTCTCACAAAAGCCCTATGGAATATTCATGATAAAAAAGATTCTCCGTGATCAAAATGGATAAATCAAGTTTATTTGAGGGGAGGTAACATATGGGATGTCTCATCAAAGAATGAGGACTCACCACTGTTCAAGAAAATCATAGAAATTAAAAACACTTTGATGCAAGGGAACATGAACCATAATGCTGTGGAAAACCAACTTAGTCAGTGGGTGATTGATGGTAATCTGATTTATTCGAAAGTGTATCAATTCTGGAGAAATAAGGGAAATAAAGTCCCTTGGTATGACGTGGTTTGGAGGAGTGGTAATCAACCTAAACACTCTTTTATGTTATGGTTGAGTGCAAAGGGTAAATTACCCACTTCTGATAAGAGTATCATTGAAGGGACCAGTCACCCATGTGTGTTCTGTAGCTTGGATGTGGAAACAATAGAACACTTGTGTTTTCAAATGCAGGATTACAAAGGAGGTTTGGGATCATTTGAAGGGGTGGTTGGGTATATCAAGGTCCATGTCGGCTCTACAAGCCTCTCTCAAATGGCTTCACAAAGAAGGAAGGGGTACGAGAGTCCAAGCTATTGCCAAGAAGGTGTGCCTTGTAGCCGCAGTATATTGCATCTGGCACTTCAGAAATAAAAGGAAATTTGAAGGAAAAATTACCCCCCCAGAACCTATAATAAAGGTGATTAAAACTCATAGGACTGCATTTGAAAGGTTTCCTAATTTTACAAAATATGGGAGCCTAGTATGTGTTCGGGTGATTGGTAGGTCTGCAGTTGCTGAATATGTAATTGATGTTTAGCAACAGCAAAATGTTGTAGGCTATGCTTGTTGGAAGAATAACAGTTAGGTTCAGGATTCCCTGTGATGACAATTTTTGAATTTTTGAATTTCTGGTGGTTGCTGGTAGCTTATGATATGTATGGAATATAGAGGTTTCTGTGGATGATTTTACTGAGGCTTTTGTGTATGCTTTTGCTGGATTGTGAAATTTGCTCTAAAATTTGAATAGATGTTTTGGAACCTCTATGAATCTTTTGAATTTCTGGAGGTTACTGATAGCTTCTGAAGTGTTTGGAGCATAGAGGTTTCTATTAGTGATTGATGCTGAGGGACACAATGCCGAGTTCATAATTCTAGTGCTTCAGAAGTGGGTTTACAAAATTGATCTTCTAGTGGGGTTGTGTTTTCTGTTTCTGGGTGATGCTGGCAGCTTCATGAATTTTTGGTTGTTGTGAATTAATGTATGATGCATAAGTCAGGGTTCTTAAATCAGGTTTCCTGTTTATTAGCTGTAAACAGATGCCTAGAAAATGGACCTGCCAAAGCTATTATAGCCTCTAAAGAAGCAGTATCTGGTGGTGGTTTTGGTGGCTACAAGTTGAAGGTTGTTGAAGTGGGTGGAGTCTGATTGTATTGTTGCTTTGGTTAATACTTTGGGATAATTCTGAGCGTATTAAGTAGACTTCGTTCGTTAAAAGGGAAGTGTTACTGTTTCTTGGGTCATGCTGATAGCTTCAGGGATTATAGTGTTTACTGAAACTGGAATTCTTATGGGGGTTGATTGCAATGGTGAGATGCTTGAAAGGGTTGTGTACTGAAATATGGTTGTATGCTGGTAGCTTACAGGCTAGAAGTTGAAGTTTCTTGTAATATGTGACTTCTTTAACTGTAGACAGTTGTTTTATGTTCTGTCAGAGAGTGAGTTTTCTATAGAACTCTTGTATATGAATTGACTATGGTGATGTGTGATAGTGTTAAATAACGATGATTTGCAGATTGTATATTTGAATTGTGGAAAAAGTAAGCTAAAATTTTGCATCTTGAAGTATGGAAAATTGTTGTGGATCTCCTGGTTCAGGTTCTGCATTATCTGAATTGATGGTTGCAAAGTTTGGGTATTTTGTGATTGCTGAACATTGGATTTATTCTGCTGTAAATGCAGAATGGTTGATTTGCTGAAGTTTAACTGCTCGTTCTGAATGTTTGGCATTCAGTGTTATAACTTGCGGTCTTCACTCTGAAAGTGAGTAGTAGAGAGTTCAGATGCTGTGATGGGAGTTGCTAGCTCTAGCTCTGGCTACATTGAATTTTCCTTCTTCAACATGGTTGTTTGTCTAGTTGAAGATTATTAAAAAAAAAAAAAAAAATCTCTCTCCCTGTGCCTCTCTTTCTTTCTCCCCTCCCTATTCGTGCCCCTCTCCCTCTCTCTTCCCAAATTCTCCATTCTTCTTCTTCTCCTTCTTCTTCTTCTTCTTCCTCCATTTCTTCTATTGCCTACCTGATTGATTTCCGACATCAACATGGTTTTCTTTTGAAGGTGGCTTGAGTCGTTATTAAACATGGTTTTCTCCCTGATGGTGGCTTGAACTCCTTGATGTACATGCTATCTTGGTGTGATTTGATTCCTGATATGAAGTTATTAATTTTTCTACTTTACTTGACTGAATTCCTTCACCAACATGGTGCTCGTTCTGGTAATGGCTTGAGCTTCTTGAAGTGCTTGCTAGTTGTTGTCTCCTGACATTCATATTAGTGTGCTCTTGTGCTCTGATTGCTGTTCTGAAGTTTCTGCTTTTGCTGCTTCCCGGATGGTTTTCTTTCTTCAACATGGTTTTCTTTCTGGTGGTGGCTTGAGCATTTTGAAGTGCTTGCTAGTTGTTGTCTCTTGACATCCATGCTAGCTCACTAGTGTGATATGCTTACTGTTCCGAAATTTATGCTTTATGCTACTTCGCGGATGGTTTTCTTTCTGGTGGGAAGAAGAGAAGGAAAAGCAGCAAGAAGTTGCTGAGGAGAAATATAGAGTAAGGATATTAAAGAAGAAGGAGAGTCGAGCTAAGGAAGTAAAGCACAAGTAAAATGGACACACTAAAAGGTAGGTACCCGTTCCAAGTTTTTCTAAATTTGAATGAATATTTGACTAAGTTAATTAGGGCTTTTGATTTTTGTGGATTAATTATTATGCTGCCTATTGTCCTAACAAAATTTAATCTCGTTTTGATGATAACAAATCTAAGGTACTCAACATGGTTATAGAAGTACATTTCATAGCTTCAAAAGGTACTTATGAGATCAAGTTCGAGCATTTGAAGATGTTGACCTTTTGAATTTGATCCCTATTTTGATGCTGACAAAGCATAAGGTTCTTATGTGTGTCTTTAAGTGCTTAAACATGTTTATATTTTGGCACACACATAAGACAAAGGGAAGATAGAAGCCTGAAGGTCTTACAAGAATACATCAACCTGGTGTATTCCATTAGAAGAGCAAGAAGAAGACATTTTCTCTTTGATATTGTAAATGCATTTAGTTTTTGCTCTGTAATAATTGCATGTCTTGCATGATATGAATGTTAAGCTCAAATGACCATAGAATGACCTTAGGCACCCAACACGTTCATAAAAAACCTTTTCTCAAAATGCCAAATCATACAAGGTTTAAAAATGAACTTAGGGACAAAATAAGGCCAAACTTAGGTTTTATAAAGACCTCGGTCAGTCGACCTAGTCACGTTTTAAACACCTCTGCCGACCGACCATGACTTGAGGGCAATATTGTAATTTTGGTCAAGCTTGGCTGATTGACCCCAAAATAAACTAAATGCCCAGTTGACCGAACTATCCTATTTGGCCTATTCTTCAATGCTCAACTGATGGGCCAACTAAGCACAAAAAGCCCTCAGCTGACCAAGCCCCAATACTCGTAGATCGAACTTTAGCCCCGATCGACCAAACATACGAAGATTTGGAAATCGCCCTTGGCCGACCAGCACCTTCCTCAGCCGACTAACTATCTTTAAAAATTCTAATTCTTATGTGAGGTCAGTCAACCGGCGATACCCTAGGTTGACTGAACCTCTCGGGTTCTGGTAATTTTTCAGCGCTAATCCAAGTTTCTTTTTTAATTAAACAAATTCTAAAATGACCACCGTTGTCCCCAACATTTAGATTTTTTAGAAACTATATATATACCCCATTCATTAGCTTAATTAGCTAGTGATTAGGAAGAAAAATCCTCCCAAAATATTTATGTGCTTTAAACATTTATACTCTCTTATCTTTATTATTTTGGCAATCTTTTAAAAGAGCATACTTTTTGAGCATTCATTCCTCATAGAAAAAAATATTTTACTCTCTTTCCCACATTCATTTGAAAAATTCTTTTTAAGAGAGCACCCTTTTTAAGGCATTTATTTGTATTATCAAAGACATATACTCTCACTTAATCTTTGTTTTGAAAATCGTTTTAAGAGTTTGCTTAGAGTTTCTCCCAATTATTTTTCTTAATAAATATTTTTGGGGGTAAACTTTATATAGGCTTGTGAATCTTTGCTCTTCTATGGCAAGATTCGAAAGCTCACCTGTTCATATTTTTAAGAATCCTTTTTCAGAACAAGTTCTAACTTCCCTTGAACATTATTTGAAAAATCATCTTGCGAAAATTATTAGGGTATTGAAAGGAGAACCTTGATCATATTTTTATATATAATGTATTTGCTTGAAAGGTCTCTCATACTTTTGAGAAAATTATTTTTCACTCTTATTTTTAATTGAAAAATATGTTTGAAAGAAAAATATACATATTCACTTTATTTCACATCTTTGTGAGTGCATTTTAGTGCTTCACTGTGTACACCTTTGTTTTCGTAGAAGAAATTTATTTGTACAAAAATATTATTATCCTTGTATTTCAGGTATGGCCTGAAGAGGGAGACTCACCCTATGAAGAGTCTCGAATTGTTTTAAATTAGAAGAACTAGGATTTGCACAATCCTGTAACATGTGCACTGTTTGGCTCAGCCTGGTGAATTGAGCTGAGGTGTCTCCACCTCGTAAGGAGAATTGGTTATGGCTTAGCCCCGTAATTTGAGTTGGGGAGTCTCCGCTCCATAAGGAGAGTGTAAACGACGTTGCTCCGCCTGTTAAGTGAGCAAATAGTGGAATCCTCTTACTGGTTCGCTTGAGGTGGGGACGTAGGCTGGTTTGGCTGAACCTTCGATAACAAATTTATGTGTCTGCTATTTAATTTCCGCAATTGAATGTTTTATTTAAATTTGCTATATCCATTTTAAATATTTACATATCTTATTATCTGTTGAATTGGTGAATGCTTAGAAAGACCCTAGGTTGTGTAATACTTATTGTAATTTGAATTTAACCTAGGAAGTAATTTTTGAAAAACCCAATTCACCCTCTCTTGGGAATACACCATTTATTTCAATTGGTATTAGAGTCTCATTGCAAAAAGCTTAACCGCTTATGCTAAAGATCACAATGGCTCTTAGTGGTGTATCCCCATTCAGTGAGGGACATTCAGCTACTAGACCTCCAGTATTTTGTGGTATCGATTACACCACTTGGAAACAAAGGGTGAGCATATTTTTAAAATCAATGGATTGGAGGGCCTGACAACACAAGGAATTTGTAAGTTTGTAAATGAAAATGATAAAAATTTAATGCATGCAAATTCACATGCCATGGATTTACTATATTGCGTTTTAGATTCTAATATTTTTCTTGAGATTATGACATATAAATATGTTAGAGATGTTTGGGAAGAGTTGGATAGGAGGTATGGAGTGCCTAAAAAGAAAGGAACCACCACTCCAGAAGCTCCAAGCTCATATAATCGGGTAGTGGCAAATCATGAGTAAATTGCTTTAACTGGCAATGAGGTATATGATTCTTAATCTACCTCAATTGATGATTCTTATGTTGAAAGTTGTGACATATTTTGTGGTAAATAATTTGATAGCTCATGCGATGCTTTGGCTGACAATTCATGCACTAATTCATGTGATAATTCTTGTATTATATCTTGTATTGAATCGTGTGATGAATTTTTAGATGGAAGCATGCTTTTAAATGAAAAAGTAGAAAATATTTTATGTAAAATGCATAAGATTTTAGCTAGGATGTCTATGCAGAAGCAATCTTGAAAAGCGAAAATAAAAGGTTGGCTATGCAATTAGAAACTCTAAAAGATTGCCACCTTAGAAAAGAAGAAGATTAAGAAGGCTTTGAAATTTATCTGCTTGGAGAGAAATATAGAATAATTAGGTTAAACCCTTAGAAGTTCAAAGAAGTAAATCTTTCAATAAGGGTTCATCTTATAAATCTCATAGCCATGCCTCATCAAGTAGAAGTAGAACATATAAGCATAATCGTTCATGTGCACATATAACATGCTTATTTGATGAAACAAAAAGGCACCTTCGATTCACATGCCCATTTAAAGGAGCCAGAGGCATGGACAAGGAAATTTTGTGGTTAATCAGGAAGGCAAACCCCTGAGGACCTAAGGAAGAATGGATTCAAATTGAAATTACATAAATTTTTAATCCTTCCTTTGTTATTAGGTTTACGAGTAGTGATGACGAAATGGCTTGGGAAGTGGTGTGTGCTTAAAATGAAAAATCTTAGTATATGCACTCACTATCCACTATAATTATATTAAGAATCTTACAAAAAAGTTAAGTGACTGTGAAAACTCAAATAATATTTCCAATTTGAACTTAATGCATGTATACATCATAATTGGGTAAGATATGAAAATATTGGCTATTGTATGCAAACGTTGAATTGAAAAGGAATGTGCTAATCTCTACTTAAGTGGGTCGTTTGTCTTCACATATCTGATATCATTCCTCTGAATTGTTCAAGGTAAAGTGTAACGCCTTGACCCGCCACGTAGGCCCGAGGTGCTACTTTAGTGATGTCTGCGTACCTGATACCATAATTAGTAATATAAATGCAATAAAAATAAATAAAATATTCTCCATAATCCATTACTAGAGTTCTTTGTTACTAATATACATCCGAGTCTCCCAATGCTCATAATACAAACCGTAGTACAATACCAAAAACTAACTCAGTGCATACACCCATATTACATACTCAGGGGCTTCATTTTTTTTTTTTTGGTAAAAGAGGACGGCAGCTCCTAAACTTTATTAGAAAACCCTTCATTTATGGCGGAGGAAAACCGTGGTTACAATTTTGAGACTTTAGGACAATAAAAACAAATTTTCAAGACCCTAAAACTAACTTAACCAACATAAACCAAACACCAGCAACCAAAAAACTAAGAAACTAAATCACTAAAAGTGTAATAACATAAAACATCATTAGCGCAAAGAAGGTAAACCCAACAAGTCCAATCGAATCATTCCCCTGACTTGCTGAGGAAGATCATCTTGGCAACTATATGATCGAGAAATACCAGATTCACCCTGTTTGGCAAAGAAATCTGCACTTTTATTCGCCTTCCTGTAAACATGTTCCACTTTGAACTGTATGCCTCTTAATGCTAGCATAAGTTCTTCCCACAAATCCCATAAATTCCAAACTGAGCACTTCCCAGAATTTATCCACTGAACCAACAAAGCAGAGTCACATGCAATCTCCACTTGATCAAATCCGAGATCTTTGCATAGATTAATCCCTAAAATAATCGCCTTCAATTCAGCCATGTTATTTGTTCCATAACCCAATAATGAGGAAAAAACTGCTTCAAATAAACCTTTCATTTCAAATCACGTTTCCACCACCACAATTCCCTTGGTTACCTCTACAGCTCCCATCCACATTCAGCTTAACCCAACCTATCTCAGGTTTACACCATCTGACTACACGAGGAAGACGAACCCCCACATTTGTTACTTGAATATCCAAAGCACAAAGGACTGCAATATTCGTGCAAGAAGCAGGTGCACATTTATTTAACTTGTCTGAAATGAATCTCAGCCAATATTTAATATCAAGCCACACAGTTCTCACCGAATCATGAATTGATTCCATCTTGACTCTACATCAATGAGTCCAGAGTCTCCAAATGATGAGACTAGGTATAAGACCTACCAAAATGCCTAACTGTGAGGCCTGTCTTGCACAACTAAACCAGACATTAACTCTACCTTTCCAAGTACTCGTTGCCATACAACTAACACCCAACGCCATTGCTTTTTCCCATACCTCCTGAGCAAAAGATCCGATGCAAAACACATGGTCTAGAGATTCAATCTTGGCATTTGAACAACAATCACATCGAGAGGCCATCTGGACGCTTACTTCTTTAATACGAGTATCAACCGGAAGACAAGCGAACCAAGATTTCCATATACAAATTGACAACTTTTTTGGCAACATAGGATGTCAGATCCATTTTGCAACTGAGAATTCCTCTTTATGCTCCCTTATAATTTCCCAAGCACTTGCTGTGGTGAATTTTCCATCTGTTGAAGGTTCCCAAATTACTGTATCAGGACCCTCCTTGCAGGAAATAGCAGTGTTCATTACTTCCTCAGCCTGATCTTCACCCAACTATTCCACTAATAAATCAACATTCCACCCATCTCTATCCCAACAATCTCGAGTTCGAAGCTTATGGTTACTGATTTCCTGAACCTTAGCACAAAGGGGTCCGGAGGCTAACCAACGATCAAACCAGAAAGAAGCCAACCCTTCTTTAATTCGAACACGAACATGCTCTAAAACTTCAGGAATCACACGAACAATCAATCTCCAAAATCTAGTTCCTTTCTCTAGTTTCATTTCTCTCAAGTGGTGTTTCTTATACAAATACTTGGCTTTAAAGAATTGAGTACATAGATTATCCATAGTTAACAATCTCCACACAAACTTCATATGCAATGATTTTTTTACCTCATTCAAATCCCTAACACCGCCATCTTCACAAACAGGCTTACATATATTAGACCAGGAACACCAATTCCTTTTCCTTTTATCATTTACTCCACTCCAAAAAAATTTTGATAACATAGAATTTATCTTTTTGAAGACAGTAGTAGGAATGTCCAATACCTCCAATTGATGAACCGCCATTGATGATAATACATGCTTAATTAAAATTAGGCAGCTCCCTTGAGATAAAAGCTTAAATTTCCAACCCGCTATCTTTTTCCTCAATTTATCAACTAGGGGCTCTAAAATACGGGCCGTAAGCCGACCCAATACCAAAGGAACACCCAAATATGTAACAGGAAAACCTCCTTCGACAAAGCTAGTCGTCCTTAACAGAGATCTCTTCCGAGCAAAAGTAATTCTCTTTGATAAAAAAATACTTTACTTTTCTTTATTTATCAATTGACCAGACCAATCCTCATACTTCTTCAAAGTCTTAATAAGCATTCGAATGGAACTTCTCTTGCCATTGGCAAATATAAGAATGTCATCCGCATAGAGAAGGTGAGATACCAAAGGCACCCCACGAGGATGATAGTAAGCCCCTATCTTATTCTCCATAAAATTTTTCTTTAGAAGTCGAGAGAGAACTTCCTGTAAAATAATAAATAGATAAGGAGATAAATGATCTCCTTGGCGAAGCCCTCGAGAAGGTTTAAAGAACCCGTTATAAGTGTCATTCATCATAATGGAGAACAAAGGAGAGGAAATACATTCCGCCACTAAACCACAGAATCTTCGAGAGAAACCAAAGCTTTCCAGAACCAAGTTTAAAAAATCCCAATCGACCCTATCATATGCCTTAGCCATGTCCACTTTGATCATTTCATTTCCACAATTAGACTTCTTATGCAGAGAATGAACCATTTTTTGTGCCAAAGAAATATTTTCAAATATACTTTTACCAGGAATGAAAGCTCCCTGTTCCGGAGAAATCAAAGCAGACAATAAACCTGTCATCTTTGCAACAATAATTTTTGAAAAATTTTTGTAGATAACACTACAAAGACTAATAGGCCTAAACTTGTCAAAACTCTGAGGATTCTGAACTTTTGGGATTAGAATAATGCAAGATGTAGAATAAAATCTAGGAAGAGAGGACCTAACAAAAAAATCTTTAGCTGCATCGATCACTCTTCTTTTACAATATCCCAGCAATTCTGGAAAAAAGTCGAGCCAAAACCATCTGGACCTGGGCCACTATTTCTTGGAATAGAAAGAATAGCATCCCTTATCTCCACCTTAGACCGTTCACGACAAATATCAATATTCTCCTCTTCAGAAACCATTGGAGATATTATATCAACAAGGTTAGCTATTCGATTGGGTCCTACACCTGTTAAGAACGTTCGAAAATACCTTACTGCACCCTTATGAATAGCTTCCATAGAATCCAACACTTCTTCATTTGGAAGTTTCAATGAATGAATCATAGTCTTCTTCCTCCTTTGGTTCACAAAAGCATGAAAGAACTTTGTATTGTTATCCCCCGCCTCCAACCATTTCTTTTTGGCTAGCTGAGAAATACAAATTTTCTCCCTCTTTTCCCATGCTTCCAGCTCGAGTTTAGTAAGGAAAAAATCTTTCTCAAATTCAAGCGAATACCCTTCTTGAAGCTGAGCCTCTAGAGCCTCCATACTTTCCTCCAATTTTTTAATATTCTATTGTACATGTCCAAAAACGTATTTGTTCCAGTTTCAAATTGCAACTTTCGTATGTTTCAGTTTACCAGCAAGTCTAACTAAACCCGAACCATGAGACTCCTCCCTCCAGGCTTCCTCCATGCAAGACTTAAAATACTGGTGCGTGCTCCACATATTCTGATACCTGAAGGGAGAAGGACCATACCGATGCAGATTTCTATGAAATCGAATAATCAATGGGTTATGATCTGAAGTCCTCCTCTTTCCATACTCAAAATTAATATTTGGAAAAACTTGGAGAAGATTCGAATTATAGAGCACCCTATCCAGTTTTGCCCAACTCCGAGAATTACCACTGTGACCATTACACCAAGACATGTTGTTGCCAGTACCAACCAAATCCATAAGACCACAGTTGTCCAAGCAATTGTTAAATTCCTCCATAGGCCGATAACAGCCTCATATGACCACCAATACGTTCCGAATCTGAACGGATAATATTAAAATCTCCCGCCACTAACCGAGGGAAATCATCCCTCTTTAAAAACTCCAAATCATTCCAAAGTTCTTGGCGATCTGTTTGACGACATTTAGTATAAACAAAAGAAGCCAAGAAAATCTAGTCCATAGAACTAAAAATACCCAAAATAGCTTGATCAGACATATGTTGTAACTCAAAGTGCACTTCCTCTTCCCAAAATATCCAAATTTTACCCCCCACTGAAGCATTCGCACAAAAATTTAAAAAATTTAGAAAATCAGCCCATTGCGACATCAGACTTTCATTAGAAAATGGCTCTGAAAGAACCAAAATAGAAGGCAAAAAATTCCTCATTATTGGGCAAAGTGATAAGAAGTCTCAACAGGTTATTACCCGTCTAAAGAAACTTGATTTCTGATTAATACAATTCTAGTGTGGAACGTGCGGGGTTTATTTGTCTCCACCTCCCTATCCAATTCACAATTATGTGGGACACACCTGGCCATGAAGGTACACTCTTATTCCAAAATTTCTGTAACCATATTATTAGACGTCATCAATTGATCACATACTACTACGCCATCTTCCACTATCAGAATATTAGCGTCAGGAGCACCTAAGATTGGTTCAACACTCCGCTCCCTCTACACAATCTCCTGCTAATTTATATTTCGCTACAAAGTCTCCACTTCAGGCCTCGGAACTTCAGGAACAAACTCCCCCTCTTCCATCTCACATTGCAATACTGTCTCAACCATTGGCAAAATTTGTGATGTCGTTGCACCCTCTTGAGCCTGAGCCCCCTCTACAGGTTCCTCGATAATGCATGGACCTGTCAATTCTCTTTGAACTTCCTTCCCTTTATCCAATTTCTTCACACACCAAACTTCTTGTCGATTTACTTGTCTACCATATTTCTTATCCTTACCTCTATCCCTGTTTTTTTGTTTCCTTTCACCCCCTCGGCATACCACCTTTGAATGCCCCTATCTATGACATTTCTCACAATAAAATCCTTGCTTTTCGTATCTCACTTCCTGCCAAATTTTCTGATTTTCAGAAATAACAATCGGGAAAACATCCACCTGATTGGCCAATAAATCCACCTCCACGCACATTCTCACACCTGTAGCCCTAGTTCGATTAAGCATAACATTGTCAGTTCCCAGGTATTGACCAAACCACGTGGCAAGAATTTGTAAGCAATCAGGTCTGTACATGTGCATCAGAAGACTAGGGAGAAATAACCATTGAGGGGCCAAGGATGGTTCCTGCTTTAGGTTGAAATCCTTTGTCCATCGAAAAAGACGAAACAGAAATCCAGCAAAAATCCTTCCATCACGAGACCATCCATGAAGAAAATCTCGTTCATTCTTCATCTGAACTAGTATATGAAAATCATCAATGAAACTAATAGAAGGGATCTCCGAAAGGCCCCACGACTTTATGATATTCAAACGGATAACATCAATGGATGGTCTAGATTGCAAAAATTTCAGAACCAGTGCAAACCTAAAATCTTCGGCCACTTTGTTCATCTCAGCCTCTGAGAATATAAAACCAATATCTCCATCAATATCAACTATACTCAGGGGCTTCAAACCCAACTTAAATACAATATAGTTCTTACTAACACTCATAAAAAACTAGCTGGCTATCACTCTGCCCCGGAGTTCGCTAAACTCGACCTTGAGATGGTCTTGAAAAGATAATTTGTATATTGGGTGAGATACTTCTCAATAAGGAAGATTAAGTTAATGTTAGTGTGTGGTCAGTATGCATTTAGTGTTTACAAAAAAAACATCCATCCTCTATTTAACCAAAATAGATATTTTACAGTGTACTCACTTTACACAGTTGAAAAATACTCATCTCGTTTCCATAGTATAATCAGTTTAGTAAATAAATAACTTCACTTACATAAATCTACGGCTGCTCGGTCGTAAGTAATAAAATCTGAATTTCAAACTCGTTTTGTATAAAAACTGTCATATAATAAAACCGACCCTCGGTCGTCATATACAACTTGGCTCACGGCTACTAAACAAAATCTCGGCCCTAGCCATTATATGCATCTCAGCTCACAACTGCTAATTAAAATCCCGGCCCCTGACCATCTTATACATTTTGGCTTACAGCCGCTAATTAAAATCCTGGCCCCCAACCGTCATATACATCTCGGCTCACAACCGCTAATTAAAATCCCTGTATTTTTCATAAATAGTTCCAGTATTTCGCAAACATTCACAAACTCAGTTATACAATAACTCCCAAAATAACATTCACCTGCCACACGATTTTAGTATTTTGAACATAGCCCGTAGGCAACCAAGAAACACAGTATATTTAGTTTATAAGGTTAAACCAAACTTTTCACCATCCATTTTTACTCAAAATACGGTATCATATATCCTAGGTTTGAAAAATCCATTTCGAATGGCTGGTTTTCGTAATAACAACTGAAAACATAAATATACACATATAGCAGTTTAATCTATTCAACTTTAGAAAAATCTTGACTTAACTTAATCCCCTTACCTGTTTATTGAGAGAGTTCCTACAATGCTCCTAAAGCCCACCCTACGGCGATACGAAGCCCAAAACCCTAAAAACACATTTCCCTAGATTAATCAACTCAAATCCCAGATTCATAACCATTAAACATCTTCAGGTCCATACACCCCATTTAACTAGTTATATGCTAGATAGATAGCCCATTTCTACCCTTACCTCAACTTTGGGTTGATGTTTGGAAAGTCTCAGTTCAAAAATATTCTCCTTTAGACTTGTAGAGAAATGCCCCTAGATCCTCGTAGTAACTTCCGATCGTCGATTTGGGCGACGAACGACGAGACATCGTAAAGAGAAGGGGTGGGGCACAGGTTAGAGAAAGAGAGAGAGAGAGAGAGAGAGAGAGAGAGAGAGAGAGAGAGAGAGAGAGAGAGAGAGAGAGAGAGAGAGAGATAAATTTAGTTTTCTTAATGAAGAAGTAAAGTTAAAACCTATTTATAAATCGTTGACCCGTTCGTCTTCATTGACAAAATGGAGCCTTTGTCGACGAAGTGCAGAAGGACGTTCATTGACAAAAGAAGGGGTTCGTCAACGAACCTTAAGCCTAAAATTTCCTGTCGTTCAAGATTTCTTCGTCGACGACATCTGAACTTCGTCAACAAAACACAGAAGGGCGTTCATCAACAAAAATAAAGGATTTGTCGACGAACCCTACTACTTTGCCCTTTTTAAATTCCTTTCTTCTTTTCTTATTTATTTCTTTTATTTTCTAGGTTCAGTTTTCTACATAAAGGTCGAAAGCTAAACTGAATAAAATATCTAGAACCTTATTTTTCTGAGGTAAATAAATCATATCGTGAAGAAAATCTCAGATGCATGCTCTAAGAAATCCACTTCCAAATAGATAAGGCACCTTTTCCAAGTAAATAATTCTTAAATGCTTAACTCAAACTTAAACATGAAAATCTAAAGTTAAGCATACTTTTTTCCATTGCACAAAATCGAGCTTTAGGAAACCATCTCATATTGTTTATCATTTAATCCTAAACTCACTTGTGAATATAAAAGCCTTGGCAAATTTTAGTCACCACTCTAGCTATAAGCACTGATATTCATAAATTCCTATTCTACCGATGCTTATTAAAAGGACATCCTTCGTAATCAAATTAGGGGGCTTTGACTAAGGGAATCAAGTTTCTCATCTCACCTCATGCTTAAATTGTAACAAATCCCTAATCTTGGTTCATCACCTCCATAGGCAATCTTTAACATACCTCGATCACACTCAGTAAAGATTCTTCATACTCCTTGATACGTATCATTGCTCCTACTTGTGATCATATTTAAGGGATACATTCCTATCTCCAAAGAGCTACAATCAAAGTTCGTATACTCCTAAATGCTCTCTGCATAAAAAAGTTCAGACATATTCTTCTAGCATGAAGACATTTTGGATATTGTCTACACGTGCTTACTTCTAAATACTCTTCTGAATATAATAAAAATTTAACTTTTAAGAGTATTTATTCAAAAATCCTTTCATAAGCTCTCAAACTTTAAATCAAATCAATTGGAGCTTCTGATTGGTATCAAATGGTTGAAATGATTGTTGTAGGTTTCAACATATATGAAAATGCAAATGACTAAGAAACCTATGCACAAAGTTATTAAGATCAAAAGCGATTTGAACTTGAGCTTCTCACGTATTGAGATTCATAAGAAAAAGAGGCTGAAATTGGTTTAAGGCCCGAAATTAGTATAGTTTGTGACTCTCTGGTCTGTTAAGCCCAAAGCATTCATTGCCAAGTTTAAATCATTGAAAATCTAAAGCACTTGGCTAAGACATAAAAAGAAGAAAAGGACATAAGATGGATAAGTGCATAACTCAGGGGGAGTGTTTCTCCTTTGTGACTATAAATACTAAATGCTCACATGATCATATTTTATGCCCATATGTCTTTATGAAAAACAACACTGCAGAGAACTCATAACTATCCATTGTTATTTATTGTCTTATTTTTAATGGCTGGTACCATTTTATATTAACTGTTACTTGAAACTACTGGATTGCATGCTTATTTTGGAAGGCCAACTGCATGGCTGATGTAGTATATTGTGTATTGCGTGCTCATAGTGGAAATGGGTTCTCGCATGCTTGAACTGAAGATGCAGATTATTATAAGCTGGTTGCTTGAATCTATCAGGTTTATTTGCATGATTTTTATGAGAAAATGTCCAATTTACGGATGACATGCTGCCGAAATTTCGTTAGAATTTTCCCAAAATAAAACCATGTACTAAGATGATTATAATAAAATAAATGATAAAACACTTTTGAATGGATGAGTGAAAATTGCATGGATATTAAATTTCATCCTTACATAATCATCGAATATTTAGGGGAGTTGAGCCCCCTCCCTAGAAAAAGTGCATAAAGAACTCATATGCATCATGTCTCGCTTTTTGAATATTGAGGCTCTCCTGAAAACCCTGAACATCAGCTCTATGAAAAGATATGGATTGTTCTTGGTTTACATGCACTATTTCATGCCTTAATATATATTCTCTGATGCATTTGTAGGGATGAGTATACTGGCTGCATGTTGAAAATGATACATTCAATATCTAGTATAAATGAGTTTAAAAGATTTAGATTGACTGCTTATACTACTTGGCACTCTTAGTGGAATTAATGTTTGATTAGTACAAGCAGTTCATTTCATTTAAGCTATCATTCAAATTGAAAGAGTGAGTGTCGAAAATTAAAATTTATATCATATTATACTCACCAAAATGCTTAGATTTGCTCTTGAGTTCATTGTGGCATGTGTTTTATTATAATTTTTTTAAATACTTCAAATGAAAAATATAATACTCAATCACATATTCTTTGGATTTACCATATGGTCCTTGTTTTAAATTGTTTTATATCCTTAGGATCTATATGGGTGCTTTTTTTGGTTATATTATGGATTGCTCTTAAATGTCAAACCAGAAAGACATTGCTTGCTTGATCTTTAAAATTTCTTTTTCAACAAGCACAGACCCCAGTGTTTCTTGATATTATCGAAAGGGGGATATATATTTATACACACACACACACACATGCACACACACACACACACACACACACACACACATATATATATATATATATATATACATACATACATATATTTTTCTTGGCAAGAAATGATTTTACATGAGTCATATCTTGTTTCTTGCTTGTGTGCTTAAATGATTCATGACATATGCTACTTTATTTTAAATTTTTTTATCATGAAATTAAAATATTTTTTTTAGCTTTGCATGATTGGGTCATTAATCATACGTAAAAATGTATGCTAACTAGTTAGACCAAATTTTTTTTAACCTACACTTGCTATCATATGCCATATGTTTTAATTTCAAATCTTTAAAGGGGCTTTTGATATGATTAAATTAAATTAATTCAAAAATATTTCTGGTTTGACTTTGTTATAATGTGCTTTAATCTTACATAACAAGTTATACTATTGTTGTGTGATTAACTACCATATTTTTCAAACAAGATATAAAACTATTTTTTATGCCCAAATCTTATACCAAAAGGGGGAGTGTTTTATAAGAAAAATGAAAATTATTTCAAAAAAGGGGAGAGTTATCTTTTAAGCTAAAATTTATAATGCTTATATGATTTTAAAACTTAGCCCTTTTGCTGATGACAAAAGGGGGAGAATGTTTTCTGAGCAAAATGGAAATTATTTGGAATTTTGTTAAGGGGAAAATGTTTTTAAAAGGTGTTAAATATTTAAGCTGCAAGCATCATGTATTTGTGCTTTAAATGTCAAAACTACATGCATTCATTTGAAATGTCTTCTTTCGTGAATATGCTTGATCTACAATATATATATATATATATATATATATATATATAAAGTTATGCATATTGGTAGGGGGAGCCTTTTCAAGCTTAACCCATTTGGCTCATGTGTGTTTGTCATCATCAAAAAACGAGGGATTGTTGACCTTTTGAGTTCGATCCTTATTTTGATGCTGACAAAGAACAAGGTTCTTATGTGTGTCTTTAAGTGTTTGAACAAGTTTATATTTTGGTATGCACATAAGACAAAGTGAAGATGGAAGCCTGAAGGTCTTACAAATATACAACAACCTAGCGTATTCCATCTGAAGAGCAAAGAAGAAGACATTTTCTATTTGATATTGTAAATGCATTTAGTTTTTGGTCTGTACTTGTAACAACCCAAAAAAAAAAATGTGTAGAATAATAATAATGATCGTTTAGTTAGTATCAAAAAGAAAGTGTTTCTCTATTAGGATCCTTAATTCCATGTTTGATGCCTAAGAAAGACCTTGTCTAAGTGAGTGCTCAGAGACCATTGCAGTTCAGTCGCTCCCTGGAGGTAGGCCTGGTCAAAATGAAATTTCATAGGATAAACAGGGTAGACACTGTTTGTATACGTAAATAAGTACATAATAATATTTTGACTGACATAATTTATAGAAATATATGATAAAATAATAATAATATAGGTATCCTATGCGAAGCTCACAAGCCCGTGTGAGGCCCACATGAGTCCCGAAGCCGTGTGGGGGTCCACATGAGTTTCGAAAGTGTGTAGGGCTCATAAAATCGTATGAGGACTATTAGAGTTATGTAGGACCCACTTGGGTCTCAAAATTGTGTGGGGCCCACATGAGTTTTCAAAATTTGAACTTGATTCGTTTTCAAAAAAAAAAAAAACCTAAAATATAGCTTAAAAATAATGACAATGATAATAATAATGATTTAAAAAAATAATTTTTTTATTAATTAATTAATCAATTAAGTAAATTAATTAGAAATTAATTAAATGGGAGTGTCGGCAAGCACTCCCATTTCCCCCACATGATCCCCATCTCCATCCCATATTTAACTCATGTCTAACCCATCTCATGCTGAATCTTTAATTTTAAAAAAAATTATAATTTCACCTCTCTCCCCAAACTTTTACAAATTCCATTTTCTTCCCCAAAAGTTTCTTATAAATAAAAAACTCTCAACCTTCATTTTTCACAAAAAATTTTCAAATGAAGAGAAGGATTAGTGAGTGAAAGAATTAGTTGTGGAGAGAGAATTTTTGTTATAAGTAAATTCTTACTCACCCACTCTTTCCGATCTCATATTTTAGAGATATTCATTGTGTTCGTAGCATATGGTAAAGAAAGATGTAAGTAAATTTGATTGTGTTAGATTTTCATTTATAATTTATACCCGAGTTTATTTGTAAATAAATTTCGATTATGTTACTTAGTTTTAATATTTAATATTCTTGTATTTATTTTTGGGTTAAGAAATGTTCTAATCCACTTAAATAATTTTCGGCATTTTTTTCTATTATATATATATATATATATATATATATTAACACAAAAATTGTGTGGCATAAGTTTATTTTTACGTTGCATGTTTCCTGAAAATATAAGTAAATATGAGATTTTCACAATATTATTTTAAATTGTATAAATTAAAATAAGATGATTTTAAAACCCCTTATGACAAAGAAAGTTCAAAGTTACAGATGTTCGGTACCGTAACTTAAAGTTTAAACAGATCAGAGTGCACCCACACTGTTTACAGAGGAGTTTTATATGTTAGTGGATTTCTCCTGAGTGCACACCTAGTTCCGGACCAAGACTTAATAAGGAAAATCTCACTTAATGATTATGTACATTGATTTAGTTTGGTCGGCCAACCAGCTAAGTTCAGTATTCGGACCACACAACCCGGTCATGGAGGTAAACATGACTTACGACGAACAAGCCTAAGGATAGTTTTTACAATATATGTTTATACATATTTAATTACGTGTACAGAGTTATTGATGATTTGAAGGAAAAGTGTATGTTTATGTGAAAATTGTCATTCTTGTGCCTAAATGACGATCTAAAGGAAACGTATAAGGAAAAGTATATATATATATATATATATATATATATATATATGTATATAATTAAAAATTTTTACAATTTTAAAGTTAAAAGTTTAATTTAACAGTCACAGTATATGGTTATTAAATTTTACTGTTATAGTTGATGGTAAAAGTTTTATGTAGAAATTTTTAAATTTATATTTATTTTAGAAGCAGTTTTGAAGTTATAGTATTAAATATTATTTTATAAAATTTTAAAAACTCATTTTGGCCACACACTAATAATGATCTTATTTACTTACTGAGCGTCGTTTGACCTTAATCATATTTTACATTTCAGATAACTCTAAAGGGCATATTGGAAATCAGACATAGTAAGCATGCAGGGGGGGGGGATAGAAAAATAAAGATTTTTTAGAAATATTAGTATGATGTCAGATGATTATGCATTGTGCAAATTTTTTTTTTCTTTTGGAATAAAAGATCGTAATACGGTTAATTAGCACTCTGGTTTAATAATAATTGAGTTTATTTACTTCCACTGTGAATCAATGGTAAAAAGTAAATATCCCAGATCCTTCAGGGTTGGGGTATTACATTTGGTATCAGAGCAATAGGTTATAGGTTCTGTAGACTTTAAGAAATAATTTTACCAAAGCATAGGCATAAAACATGATGTGGGTAAGATCGGGTAAGCTTGGATGTTTTTCTTTTGCCTATAACTTTGATTAGACTTTAAAGATAAGGTTATGATTTTAAAATAACTCTAGTCCTTTCCCTTAGAATGGACCCGAAGAACAACAATATGAGTGTTGAAGGAAACGAGAATAATATGGGTACTTGCAATGGAGAAGACATCAATGCTACTACGGTGTTGCATGATATGGCACAAGTCTTGACGAAATTTCTGCAGAACTCCAAGGAACGGAATGGTCCACTAACCCAGGAAGGTTGTACGGTTGAACAGTTTAATCGAATGCACCCTCCGAATTTTGAGGGAAAAGCTGGTCCAATTTTTACAGAAGATTGGATACAAGCAATGGAAGAAATACTACGAGTCTTTCATTGCATGGACGAACAAAAGGTGCTATATATTGCCTATAAAATGACTATTGGGGCCAAACGCTGGTGGAACTCGAAAAAGTTACTCCTAGAGGAAGGACCAAATCCAACAATCCTTACGTGGGAGTGTTTTAAGGAAGTCTTCTTTGAATGATTTTTCCCCAAAATCACCAAAGATGCTAAGGCCAAGGAGATTTTGGAGTTAAAACAGAGAAATATGAACGTACAATAATATGCAATAAAATTCATTGAATTATTTTGGTTTGCATCATATTTGGTTCCGGATGAATCAAAGAAAGCTCAAAAATTTGAAGAAGGCTTGAACTCAAGGATTTATGAAATGGTAATAGTATTCGAGCTCCAAGACTTCTCCAAATTGGTAAACAAAGCAACGAAGGAAGAAGAAAGTCTACAAAGGAGTGTGGAAATATCCAACTAGTGAAAGAGGCCCATGCCACAAGGGTTTCACTCTTGTAGACATCAAGGACCTTAAAAAAGGAGCAACAACAACAATAGCAAGAACAATAATGTGGGGCAAGAGTAAGCAGCGAGAAATCCAAACAATGCATAAAGCACCCATTGTCCAAAATGCAACAAAATACATGGGGGTGAGTGTCGGGTCGGATTAGGGGTTTTTTATCAGTGCAGTAAACCTGGTTACATACTAACAGAATGCCCACAAAACAACTTCTACAACCCAAATCAACAAAGAGGAGGCAACCAGGCACCTCGAAACAATAATCAACAGAACACCGCTCAGGCGTGTGTCTATGCCCTCACTACAGGAGATGTAGAAAATACTAGTGATGTGGTGACAGGTATTATTCGCATAGTCTCCAAAAAAAGCAATAGTATTATTTGATTCTGGAGCCACACACTCCTTTATATCTACAGCTTATGTTAAAATATGTGGGGTAGAGACTCAGTCATTTGAAACTGATTTATCTGTGGTTACACCAATGGGAACCTCGGTGGTATGTAGAAAAATACTTAAAGGTTACCTAATTTGTGTTGAGGAAAGAATACTACCAGCTAACTTGGTAGTATTTAGTATGCACGAGTTTAACGTAATTCTTGGGATGGACTAGCTAGCTTCTAGCTATGCTTGTATAAATTGCTATAATAAGGAGGTGGTGTTTAGACCTCCTGGAGAGCAAGAATACAAGTTCAATGGAACTCGTGTATGCCCTTCACCACAAACATTGTCGGCTATCTAGGCAAAGAGATTACTCTTGAATGGATGTTAGGGGTACCTAACATGCGGGTGGAGGCACCAAGGGAAGAATTAAAGCTTGAGGATATCCCAATAGTAAGGGAATTCTCGGATGTATTCCCTGAAGATTTACCTGGGGTACCTCCTGATCGTGAAATCGAGTTTGTTATCTACCTACTACCAGGGACGACACCGATATCCAAAGCTCCATATAGAATGACACCAGTAGAATTGAAAGAACTGAAGGAACAATTATAAGAGTTGATGGACAAAGGATTCATCAGACCCAACGTGTCACCATGGGGAGCACTGGTACTATTCGTTAAAAAGAAAGACGAATCGATGAGAATATGTATTGATTATCGGGAAATAAATAAAGTAACAATTAAGAACAAGTACCCAATACCTCGTATAGATGACTTGTTTGATCAACTCCAAGGAACACAAGCCTCCTCTAAAATTGACATTTGATCAGGGTGCCATCAAGTGAAAATGAAATTAGAAGATGTTCCAAAACAGCATTCCGAACGAGATATGGTCACTATGAATTCTTAGTCTTGCCATTTGGACTGACCAATGCTCCTGTTGCATTTATAGACCTTATGAATAAAGTCTTTCGTGAATATCTAGATTAACTTGTGGTGGTTTTCATTGATGATATTTTGATTTATTCAAAAAGCCCCAAGGAACATAAGAACCATTTGAGGCTAGTACTCAAAGTACTAAGAGAAAAGAAACTTTATGCCAACTTAAGAAATGTGAGTTCTGGCTAGAAAGAGTTGCATTCTTAGGCCACATGATATCTAAGGATGGTATTTCTATGGACCCAAGTAAAATAGAGGAGTAGTGGAATGGGCGAGACTGAAGAATATTCATGAGATCAGGAGTTTCTTAAGTCTGGCAGGATAATATCGTCAGATTTGTGGAGGGGTTTTCTAAAATGTCTTGTCCTTTGACGAGATTGACAAGAAAAAAATGTGAAATATGAGTGGATTGATGAATGTGGGCAAAGCTTTCAAGAATTAAAGCAACGACTCATCACTGCCCCGGTGCTGACAATTCTATCAGGAGAAGATGGTTTTGTGATTTACAGTGATGCATCTCGGAAAGGGCTCGGGTGTGTATTAATGCAACAGGGGAAGGTCATTACATATGCTTCTCGAAAACTCGAGGAGTACGAGAAGAATTATCCAACACATGATTTGGAACTGGCAGCTGTGGTATTCGCACTAAAGATCTAGAGACACTATCTGTATGGTGAAAGGTGTGATATTTTCACAGACCATAAAAGTTTCAAATACTTTTTCACGCAAAAGAAATTAAACATGAGACAGAGAAGATGGTTAGAATTAATCAAAGATTATGATTGCATCATCAACTATCACCCGGGAAAATCCAACGTGTTAGCAGATGCATTAAGACGAAAGTCAATGAATAGGTTAGTCTTAGCAATGGTGACCCAACATCAAATCATGATGGACTTGGAAAGATTTGGTGTGGAAGTAGTGGAAGGAAATCATCAAGCTCTCATTGCTAATCTGGTAATCCAACAAACCTTACCGGAAAAGATTACGGCTGCACAGATGGAAGATGCAGAGCTAGTGAAGATTATGGGTAAGGTACAAAGTGGACTGAAGGGAGACTTTAACATCTCTGACGATGGAGTTTTGAGATTCCAAACTGGATTGTGTGTGCCCAATGACAAAGATATCAAAAGAATAAACTTGGAAGAAGCTCATCGATCACTTTATACAGTGCATCCGGGAAACACAAAGATGCATCGGGACTTAAGAGAGTCTTTTTGGTGGAATAACTTGAAGAGGGAGATTGCACAATTTGTGGAACAGTGTCTTACTTGTCAGCAAGTAAAGGCTGAACATTAGAGACCAGCAAGACCACTGCAACCACTCCATATTCCCGAGTGGAAATGGGAGCACTTCTCCATGGATTTTGTAATTGGGCTACCTCCAGCACTCCATGGACAGAACACCATCTAGGTGGTTGTTGATCGTCTCACGAAGACCGCTCACTTTATTCTGATCAAAGTCAACTACTCTATGACCAAGCTTGTAGAGTTGTATGTTCAAGAGATAGTTAGACTACATGGCACTCCCATGTCTATCGTATCAAATCGAGATCCATGATTCACATCACAATTCTGGAAGAGTTTGCAAAGAGCCTTAGGATCACAACTTACTTTTAGCACGACATTTCATCCTCAAACTGATGGACAATCAGAGAGAACCATTCCGATATTAGAGGATATGTTAAGAGCTCGTGTACTGGATTTCAAAGGAATTTGGATTCAGTATTTGCCATTAGTTGAGTTCGCCTATAACAATCGTTACCAGTTTAGCATAGAGATGGCACCGTATGAAGCGTTATATGGTCGAAAGTGTCGATCTCCATTATATTCGGATGAGGTTGGCAAACGACGACTTTTAGGTCTCGAGATTATACAAAGGACCTCTAAGAAAATTAAGCTCATCTGAGACAAAATAAAAACCGCTCAAAGTTCGCAAAGGAGCTAGGCGAATACTTGTCCGCATGAGCTGGAGTTTGAAGTGGGGGATAATATATTTTTAAAAGTAGCTCCAATGAAAAGAATCATAAGGTTTGGGAAAAAGGGAAAACTAAGCCCCATATACATTGGACCATTCGAGATATTGGAGAAGATTGGTCCAATCGCTTATAGAATTTCCCTGCCTCCTGCACTATCGAGAATTCATGATGCATTCCATGTCTCAATGTTAAAGAAGTACGTTCCAAACCCTTTTCATGTGATAATTTATGAGTCATTAAAAGTTAGTGACACTCTATCATATGAAGAAGTACCAATCTAGATTTTTGACAAGAAGGATCAGGAGTCACGCACAAAGAAGATTTCATTGGTAAAAGTACTCTGGTACAACCATGACATTGGGGAAACATCATGGGAACTAGAAGCAGAAATACACCAGAAATACCCATATCTTTTAGATGATATTAGGATCGAATAAAGGCACAATATTATACAAGGTAGTCATTTTAATTTTAGTAAATTTTGAGGACAAAATTTTTATAAGAAGTGGAGGATGTAATAACCCAAAAAAAAAATGTGTAGAATAATAATAATGGTCATTTAGTTAGTATCAAAACGAAAGTGTTTCTCTGTTAGGATTATTGATTCCATGTTTGATGCTTAAGAAAAACCTTGTCTAAACGAGTGCTAAGAGACCATTGCAGCTCAATCGCTCCCTAGAGGTCGGCCTGGTCAAAATAAAATTTCATAGGATAAATAAGGTAGATACTGTTTGTATATGTAAATAAGTACATAAAATAATATTTTGACGGACATAATTTATAGAAATATATGTTAAAATAATAATAATATAGGTATCTTATGCTAGGCCCTCAAGACCGTGTGGGGTCCACATAAGTCCCGAAGCCGTGTGGGGGTCCACATGAGTTTTGAAACTGTGTAAGGCTCATAAAATCGTATGATGACTGTCGCGGCGTCCCGGGAGCGCGTGTGCCCCAGGCGGCGAAATTAAAATCAATTTAATATTTTCATGAAAAAACATGGATATCGGAGTCGCCACTAACCTTTAGTGTGGTTAGAACACATGATTACTACCCCGTTAGGGGTAGAATCAGTCTACATTACCAGAGTTGGGGCCGGGAGTTCGATTACGCGAGGGGAAGGTACGAGCACCCCCTACGCGCCCGTCCTTACGAATGGTACCTAATTAATTTGAAATTATCCCTAAGTTAATCTAATAATTCTTTAAATTATTCCTTTTTATGAATTTATAAATACATGTAAAATATAAATAAATAAATATATACATATATTCCCTCAGAGCTTAAGGTACGTGAAGCCCGAAGGCTCACACCCCCGCAATAAAATCATAGGGTTTATGAGTAAGAAAATATACTCCCAAAATTTTGAAATTGTATATAGAATTTTTATAGGAAAATACTTAGTATGGGAGGTTTTAATATATATTATTAAGATAATAAACTAAGAAATTAAATTACCATAATAGGGATACACATATGCCATATATACTATATAATAATAAATTGCTATAATACCTAATGACATATCCTAATAATAAACCCACCTAATAGATAGCAATGATATACACACAATAATAAGAATGATAATGTAATACTAAACTTATAACAATAACGATAATAATAATAACAATAATAATAATACTAATAATAGTAATACTAATAATGATATATCACACGTAATAATAATAATAATAATAATAATACACAAGCATGTAGTAAGATATTAACATCCTATAAATATAATGATACTCACTTATGAATAATCAAAAACTCAATATATGCACATATGGAAACAATTAATTCCCTAATAAAAATAATAATAACAATAATAATAATAATAATATGGAAACAATTTGAACCTTAAAATAAATATACGATATATGAACTACTAATTATGGAAATAATTGAAGCCTTACCATTAATATACAATAACAATGTGGAAACAAATTAAACCCTATAATATACATGCAATAAATACAATAATGGAAACTATTACACAAGTAATATTTTAGG
Organism: Malania oleifera; assembly: GCF_029873635.1. Taxonomy (NCBI): domain Eukaryota; kingdom Viridiplantae; phylum Streptophyta; class Magnoliopsida; order Santalales; family Ximeniaceae; genus Malania; species Malania oleifera. The sequence continues at coordinate 115,966,862 of NC_080418.1, read as the reverse complement.
AAGCAATTTAAACCCTAGAATTAACAAATATCACACACGACAATAATTATGGAAATAATTTTGAAACCTTACCATTAACATATCATGACAATGTAAGAGACCAATCGATTCCTAAATAAAGCATATGATGAACAAAACCCTAAATATACCATTAAAACCCTAAATACAACACGTAATAGTTTAAACCCTAAATACACAATATATACTAAAGTAAATAACATATCACAATCAATAACATAGTTAATTAAATGCTACAACACACAATATATTAATATACACCCAATGAATATTACCACATTTAGATACAAGGCAATAGACTACTTGCCTCTGCAGATAAAAGAAATCCTACAACAATGGGAACAAATCAATTAATATTTATAATAAAAAATATAGACGTGGGTATTAAATATGAAAACAATTAAAAATATGGACATGGATATATATACATATTTTATCTTCAATATAACAATAATAAGGGTGATTCATAACAATAAATAACAATTATTAACGAAAAAAAAAAAAAAAACTACCATGCGATATAAGTGTAATAATAATAACAATAATGCTACACATAACAATATAATATAAATACTAACATAATAATATTACTAATAATAATATCATAACATTACAGTTGACAATAAAACACAAACAATACCAATATATTATTAATAGTAATAAACAGGGGATAATAATATTCATATGATCAAAATAAAATAAATAAATAAATAAAGTATTAACACTGACAATATATATATATACTTACACATGCACGTGTGTGACAACATGCACAGTAAACGTGTGTGAGTTGTGTGTTCGTGGTGTGTGTGTGCACGGGTAGGGGGACTTACAGAGGGCTGACAGAGGGATCCTGTCGGAGTTGCAGCAGGTGAGGCGTGGCTGTGGGTACTTGCAGAGGGAGGCCGAGATAGGAACGCGGACTGACGGAGATCGGAACAGGACCGGGGACGAAGACCGGCGCACGGTCGCCGGGAACTGTGACGGCGGGTATCGCCAGAGCGTTGCAGCAATCTAGAAGCTGCGGCTGGGCCGTGGAGGTTCTGATGAACGAGCAGTGGTCGGATGGAATTGAGTGTTCAGGGTCTCGGCTAAGTTTGTGCAGGAACAGAAGGCTGGCAACCTATCTGGACGGGAGGACCTTCACGGCGGCAGGAGTGATGCGCGGAATCTTGGTGGTTGGCCGGAGATGATGGCTGGGTGCGGTGGTGGTTGCTAGACGTAAGGTGGAGTCTTGGTGCTGGCCGGAGCTGGGTTGCTGCGGCTATGGTGTGGACTGTTGGTCTGCGGTTGGCTGGAAGATGGAGCGGGAGGATGAGGATTAGCCGGAGCCTAAGAACAAGGTAGGGTTTTTTTTTTTTTTGGTTTTGGTTCTTCGCAGTGCTGTGCGCAGCCCTTCTATTATATAAAAAAATATCCCAAACCCTAAACAACTTTCCTTCTTTTGATTTTCTTTTTTTCTTTGTTCTTTTTTTTTACTTTTATGCTTATGGTAATAATAAATATAGAAATAATAATAATAATAATAATAATTATAGTAATAGCATCAATAAGGTAATAGTAATAAATAATAATAATAATAATAATACTACTAGTAAATAATAAATAATTATAGTAAAAAAATAAAAAAAAAAATAAAAATGAAGATAAAATAATAATAATAACAATAATGTTAATAAAAATAAAATACGATTATTAAAAGTAATAAATAATAATAATAATAATAATAATAATAATGACAACATTACCAAAAATAATAAAAACAATAGTAGTAATAATAATAAATAATAATAATAATAATAGTAATAAATAAATAATATATCAAAAATAATAAAATAAATGAAAAATAAAAGTAATTATAGTAAAGTAAAAATAAACGTACTAGTAATAATAAATAAAAATAAAAAATAAAAAAATAATAATGATAATAAAAATACAAGTAAAGTACTAATAATATAGGAAAATAATAATAACAAAAAAATACTAATAATAAAAATAATAATAAGGACAAATGAAATAATAAAAATACTACTAATAATAATATAATAATAATAACAATAGTAATAAATATATTGGGCATGGGTAAAAATAGGGTGTCTACAATGACTATTGAAGTTACGTAGGACCCACTTGGGTCTCAAAATTGTGTAGGACCCACGAGACCATGTGGGGCCCATATGAGTTTTCGAAATTCAAACTTAATTTTTTTTAAAAAAAAATACTAAAACTTAAAAATAATGATAATGATAATAATAATGATTTTTAAAAAATATTTTTTTAATTAATTAATTAACTAAATGGGAGTGTCAGCAAGCACTCTCATTTCCCCCACATGATCCCCATTCACATCTCATACTTAATTCATACCTAACCCATCCCATGCCCAATCTTTAATTTTAAAAAAAATTATAATTTCACCCCTCTCCTCACACTTTTACAAATTCCATTTTCTTCTCCAAAATTTTTCTATAAATAGAATGCTCTCAACCTTCATTTTTCACAAAAAAAATTCGAAGGAAGAGAAGGATTAGTGAATGAAAGAATTAGTGGTGGAGAGAATTTTTGTTATAAGTAAATTCCTACTCACTCACTTTTTTCTGATCTCATTTTTTTAGAGATATTCATTGTGTTCATAGCACAAGGTAAAGGAAGAGGTAAGTAAATTTATTATGTTAGATTTTCATTTAAAATTTATACCCGAGTTTATTTGTAAGTAAATTTCGATTATGTTACTTAGTTTCATAAAATTACCCTAAGTTTATTTTTACGCATATTTAATTATACCAATTTTAATCTTTAATATTCTTGCATTTATTTTTGGGTTAAGAAATGTTTTAATCCACTCCGGTAATTTTCAGCATTTCTCTCTATTAAAAAATAATAATAATATATTTTTAACACAAAAATTGTGTGGCATGAGTTTATTTCTACGTTACATGAGTAAAGATGAGATTTTCACCATATTATTTTAAATTGTATAAATTATAATAAGATGATTTTAAAACCCCTTATGGCAAAGGAAGTTCAAAATTATAGATGCTCAGTACCGTAACTTAAAGTTGAAACGGATCAGAGTGCACCCACACTGTTTACAGAGTGGTTTTATATGTTAGTGGATTTCTTCTGAATGCACACCTAGTTTCGGACCAGGACTTAGTAAAGAAAATCTCACTTAATGATTATGTACGTTGATTTAGTTTAATCGACCAACCAGCTAAGTCTAGTCTTCGGATCGTACAACCCAGTCATGGGGGTAAACATGACTTATGACTAATAGGCCTAAGGGTAGTTTTTACAATATATGTTTATACATATTTAATTATGTGTACAGAGTTATTGATGATTTGAAGGAAAAGTATACGTTTATATGAAAAGGGCTATTCTTGTGCCTAAATGATGATCTAAAGAAAACGTATAAGGGGAAGTATATATATATATATATATATATATATATATATATATATGTATGTATTTATATAATTAAAAAAATATACAGTTTTAAAGTTAAAAGTTTAATTTAACAGTCACAGTATATGGTTATTAAATTTTACTGTTATAGTTGATGGTAAAAGTTTTATGTAGAAATTTTTAAATTTATATTTATTTTAAAGCAGTTTTGAAGTTATAGTATTAAATATTGTTTTACGAAATTTTAATAGTTTATTTTGAAAACACACTAATAATAATCTTATTTACTTACTGAGTGTCGTCTCACCCCAATCATATTTTACATTTCAGATAACTCTAAAGGACATATCAGAAATCAGGCATAGCAAGCATGAGGGCGAGGATAGAATAATAAATATTTATTAGAAATATTAGTATGATGCTAGATGATTATGCATTGTGTAATTTTTCTTTTTTTGGAATAAATGATTATAATACGGTTAATTAGCGCTCTAGTTTAATAATAATTGAGTTTATTTACTTCCGCTGTGAATTAATGGTAAAAAGTAAATATCTCAGATCCTTCAGCATTAGGGTACTACAGTACTAATCGCATGCCTTGCATGATATGAATGTTAAACTGAAATGACCGTATACTGACCTTAGGCATCGAACACGTTCATGAAAAACCTTTTCTAAAAATGCCAAAATCATACAAGGTTTGAAAATGAACTTAAGGACAAAAACAGGGCCAAACTTGGGTTTTATAAAAATACCTCGGTTAGCTAACCTAGTCACGTTTTAAACACCTTAGCCGACCTACCATGACTTAAGGGCAATATTGTAATTTTAGTCAAGCTTGGCCAACCGACCCCAAAATAAACTAAAATGGCCAGCCGACCGACCTGCCCTATTTAGCCTATTCTTCAATGCTCGGCCGACTGGCCAACTAAGCACAAAAGGCCCTCAACTGACCGAGCCCCAATACCGGTAAACCAGACTTTAGCCTCGATCGACTGAACCTACGACGGTTCGAAAATCACCCTTGTCTCGGCCGAATGGCACCTTCCTCAGCAGACCAACCATCTTTAAAAATTCAAATTCTTGTGCGAGGTCAACTGACCATGGGTCGATCGAACCTCTTGGGTTCTGAAAATTTTTCAGTGCTAATCCAAGTGTTTTTTTTTTTTAATTAAACAAATTCTAAAATGACCACCGTGTCCCTAACGATTAGATTTTTTAGAAACTTTATATACACCCCATTAATTAGCTTAATTAGCAAGTGATTAGGAAGAAAAATCCTCCCAAATTATTTGTGTGCTTTAAACATTTATACTCTCTTATCTTTATTATTTTGACAATATTTTTAAAAGAGCATACTTTTTTAGCATTCATTCCTCATAGCAAAAATTATTTTACTCTCTTTCCCACATTCATTTGAAAAATTCTTTTTAAGAGAGCACCCTTTTTGAGGCATTTATTTGTATTATCAAAAACATATACTCTCACTCAATCTTTGTCTTGAAAATCAGGGTTTGCTTAGAGTTTCTCTCGATTATTTTTCTTGATAAATATTTTTGGGAGTAAACTCTATATAGGCATGTGAATCTTTGCTTTTCTATAGCAAGATTTAAAAGCTCACTTGTTCATATTTGTAAGAATCATTTTTTAGCACAAGCTCTAACTTCCTTTGAACATTATTTGAAAAATCATTTTGGAAAAATTATTGGGATATTGAAAGGAGAACCTTGAGCATATTTTTATATATAATATCTTTGCTTGAAAGGTCTCTTATATTTTTGAGAAAATTATTTTTTGCACTCTTAGTTTAATTGAAAAATATCTTTGACTGAAAAATATACATACTCACTTGAGCTTTATTTCATATCTGTGTGAGTGCATTTTAGAGCTTCAGTGTGTACACCTCTCCTTTTGTCGAAGAAATTTATTTGTACAAAAGTATTATTATCCTTGTATTCTAGGTGTGGCCTGAAGAGGGGGACTCACCCTGTGAAGAGTCTCGAATTGGTTTAGGCCCAGTTAGGAGAACTAGCATTTGCACAATCCTATAATGTGCGCACAATTTGGCTCGACCTAGTGAATTGAGTTGAGGTGTCTCTGCCTCGTAAGGAGAATTGATTGTGGTTTAGCCCCATAATTTGAGCTGGGGAGTCTCCGTCCTGTAAGAAGATTGTAAACGACATTGCTCCACCCATTAAGTGAGCAAATGGTGGAATCCTCTTGCTGGTTAGCTTGAGGCAGGGACGTAGGCTGGTTTGGCCGAACCTCGATAAAGAATTTGTATGTCTGCTCTTTAATTTCTGCACTTGAATATTTTATTTAAATTTTCTATATCCGTTTTAAATATTTGCCTATATTATTGTCTATTGAACTGGTGAATGCTTAGAAGGACCCTAGGTTGTATAATACTGATTGTAATTTGAACCTAACCTAGGAAGAAATTTTTGAAATAACCAATTCACCCGCCCCCCCTTTTGGGAACACACCATTCCTCTCATAAGAGAATGAATGAAGCTTGTGCTTAAAGCCATAAGTAATAATGAAGTTAAAGCATATTGAAGAAAAAGTTAAAGCTGGACATAGAATGGAAGCTAAAGAATGAAGACTTAGTGCTTAGAAAGTTTTGTTTTATAAAATCTGATGTAAGTACTTCACAATTTCAATATTGATGCTTGAAGCTCTTAGGAAATATCATGGACTTCGAGACCTATTTTTGAATCATGGAAAATATTTTCATAAAATCTCTCAAACGTTTTTCCAAGATCAAAACTAAGTTTTGAAACCAAATTTTAAAGAACAAAGAATTAGCAAGAAGATAGGGGACTAAAGTTTTAGCATCAGGCAACTGATATATTGCTTTGGCTATTTATAAGCAAACAGAACCAAAGGAGTCGTTGACCCTTTAAACTATAGTTGACTGACTCGACACTGATTTTCAAAATACGTTGAACTTAAAAAGATCAGTCGATTGACCCTCGGGCCTTAGTCGACTGAAGGTTATGTTATAACTTTAAAACAACGTTTGTAAAGTATCCAAAATTGATTTCTTGGCTCCCAACCTAAGAGGAAACTTGGGAAAAATGGTAAGATACTTTGTTACTCTATATATACTTGATATTTTTGCAAATAATAAATATCATCAAGCACATACGAATCATATATTCATAGTTATCTTACTGAAAGCTTTTCTGAAATACTATTGTGCTGTTGTTGAATTAATTCACGCATTTCTGATCTCCTCTACTAAAATTCTCAATTCTAAATCAGATCCTAGTGATATTACTCTGAGCTTCATCTTCTATATTGTATTTTGATTGAAGTATATTAATTTTAGCATTGTACAAATATGCTCTTTTGAGGGTATTTCATTGTATGAACAATATTTGTTCCTTGTTTTTGTTTTTAACGGTTCATGATTGTTTAATCGTTGCCTAGCGAGAGTGTTGTTCTCGTTAGAGAGGGATCTCCACCTTGAATGGAGAGAGGCTTTACTTCACCCGGTAATGAAGTTGGGAAAGGAAATCCTTACAGCACGTTGCTTGAGGTAAGGGCGTAGGCCATTGGACGAACTTTGTAAAAAATTTGGTGTTGCTCTCTTCTTCACTTAATCTTTTTACATTCTTGCAAGTATATAAATTGTGTGTATGCTTATGTAATTGTTGAGAACTTGTTGGATATTGGGATTGGTTGGAATATTGATTTTGATCAAGAAACTATATTGATTGTCATTAACCGACAATGATATGAAGATGTTGTAGATAAGTTCAAGTGCAGTGAATGTTCTATATTGTGCCTTAGATACCAATGAATTCAATAGGATCATGGGATGTAAATCAGCTAAAGAAATTTGGGATAAGCTCGAAGTTACTTATGAAGGAATAGTTGACGTAAGAGATAGTAGAATTGACATGCTCACCAGCGAGTATGAGGCATTTAGGATGAACCCTGAAGAGACTATCACTAGTTTGTATATTAGGTTCACCCACATAATAAATTCCCTCAATGCATTAAGGAAAAACCATTCTACTTATGAGATGATTCGAAAAATCTTTAGAGGACTTCCATCGATTTGGGAACCTAAGGCCACTGCCATAACGGAAGGCAAAATTTTGAAAAATACCTTCTTAGATGAATTAATAGGATCGCTCCTCACACATGAGATGTCAATAAATGAAAGAAACATTGAAGGAATCAAACAAAAGAAGTCAATAGCTCTAAAAGCTGCAAAAGAAAGTTCTAGTGAGGAAGAAGACAATGAATTAGACGACGATGATATAGCCTTATTCACTAGAAGACTAGGAAAATTGTTCAAAAAGAAAAAGAGATTTGCTCAAAAATTTAGAGGCTCAAAAACCGCTAAAGGTGAAACTAGAAAGAAAGAAACAAAGAGCAAACCTCCTATATGCTATAATTGCAAGAAAGTTGGATGTATAAAACTTGACTGTCCACAGCTAAAAAACGACGTCAAGAAGAAGAATAAGAAGGCGATAAAAGCTACCACATGTGATGACTCAAGCTTGATTGAATCAGAAAATGAATCAAGTGATCTAGATGTGCCAAACCTTTGCTTTATAGTGAAAGACGACAAGGTAGCTCACATGAAGAATCTAGTAACGAATCGTGTAGTGACTCATGTGAGAGTATGTCTTCATATAGAGAAATACAAGCTAAACTATTTGCATTATATAATAGGTTCATAAAAATATCCAAATGAAACATAGCATTTAAATAACAAAATGAAAAGCTTATGAACCAACTAGAGACATCAACATTGGTTGAAAAAGAGAAGGACTCACTTATTGATGAACACATAAGTAAAATCAATAAGATGTCTCAAGATCTAGTAAAACTGCAAGTAAATGGTAAAAATATAAATGACTTAGAAATATGTAGTCTTGAGAGTAAAATCAAGGATCAAGCCAAAATCATCTGCAATTTTACTTGAGGAAAGGAAAACTTTGATAAACTGGTTCGATCACAAAGAATGTCTTTGGATAAAGAAGGAATAGGATGTTGACTTTATTGGTCATATCCCGTTTTGATTATGACAAATACTCTGAAATTTAATGGTTGACGAGTTTGTGTGCAAGACTAATCGGAAGTATCATATGGTGCAAGCACATAAGCTTGAAGAAGACGAAGACTCAAAATGTTTATTCATTGTAATTTATATTTATCATTTTGGGTCTATATTAGTAACATAGGAAAATAGTCTATAATAATTAACGCCTTACCTGTGTGGTAGGATAGATAAGCTCAAGACCATAGATGGACCTTAGGGATCACCCTTCAACCAACGACAGATTTTTAAGTTATATACTCAAAGGCCTTAGGTCAACCATGGGACCCGCAAAATTTCATGAAAATGACCCCCATAGTCTTAGTGTTGATTATCATATGAATAGAGGTAACTTTATAATCAGAAAAGACCGAAATGCACAAAAGGGCATGTTTAGTCGACCGAACTTCTACACGCAGAACTCTTTGGTCGACTGAACCTCCACCGAGTCAACATGTTGACCTCTTAGTCGACGGACCAGAAATGTTCTCCAATACCTTGGTCGACAGAACCTCCCTAGAGTCAACAATTGACTCTTCGGTCGATCGACCAAAAAATGAACTCCAATGCTCTAGTCGACCGAACATCCTCGGGAGAAGCCCCAACCGTCTGGTCGACCGAAGTACCTAGTTCAAAATCACCAAGTCGAGCGAACCATGCGAAATTGGAAAAATTGCCCTTAAGACCTTTACTCCGGTCGACCGAACTCTCAGTTCATTTTTTGCACGGTCGACCGAACTTTGTCACTTGGTCAACCAGACCTCAAGTCCGATCGACCGGTGCTTTTGGGTTGGACATTTACCCAGGTTAAATTTTTTAAATGGGGTTAACTTTGCTAAAATGTTTTAAAACAATCCTAATAATACCCTACATATCTTGAATGGTTATAATTTTTGGGAACTCTATATATACTCCCTCATTTGCAAAAATTAATGACATATTAAAAAACAATTAGTAAATTTTCTTTAATTTTCAAAAGCTCTATTTCTCATATTCAAGCTTCATTTCTTCATTCTTACTCATCCTCATTGCAAATCTTGCTGAGTAAGAGTGATATTATGAGTTTTTGGTTAAACTTACACTCTCATTAGTTTTAGTTGATTGAGTTACATTTTTACCCGAGAATAAGCTTGAGTTTTTCTAGGAGACTTCATTAATAAATCTTCCGTAAGAAAACTTCATAGAGCTTGTGAGTTTTGCATCATTATTGCAACACTCAAGAGTTCATATTACTTTTTGGTTGTGAAATAAATTTTTATGAACCGTTTTCAAATATCCACTGTGCTTATTTTTGAGAAAAATATTTTTAAGATATTTTCTTGTGAAGACCTTTGTTATTGTACCTTTTGATTGATAATATCTTCTCGACACAAAGAGCAAATAATTTTTACAAACCGGTTTCAAATATCTTGTGCAGTTTATTTTGAGAAAAATATTTGTTGAAGGTATTTGAAAGTGTGCTTGAAGATAAACACTATTTTACAAATCAACTTCAAAAATATCTTGTGATTTATTGTGAGAAAAATATTTGTTGAGGATATTTGAAGTATGCTTGAGATCTTTGTTGCTGCAATGTGATTGATACTATTATTTTGACACAAAGATCCTTTCACATACACTCTCATGAACTGATTGTCATATTTGCATTAATCTTTGAAAGTAGACATTAAGACAACACTGAGCTTATCGTATCTTATCATATGGCAGTGCGCATTGATTTGTGATATTGAGCTATACTGGTATACATATTTGCTTGTGAAGAAGCGTATTTCTGTATACCAAAAAAAAATTATATCATTTGTTGTATTCCAAGCGTGGGCGTGAAGAGGGAGACTAGCTCTATGGAATAGTCACAGATTGACTTAGACCCGATTAGGAAAGCTAGGTGTGCCACCCTGGTAAGACGTGTTGTATTAGGTGCCTCTCCACCTATTTAAGTGAGCCGTAGTGGAATCCTTGTGCTAGTGTAGCCAAGGCGGAAACGTAAGCACTTTGGCCGAACCTCAATAACATATCGTGTGTATCATTTACTTTTTCCGCACTTTACTTTACTGCACGTGTATGTTTATTTATTGATTTCATAGGCTGACCTTAGGTTGTGTAATACTTTCGTTAAACCAATTGACCTAGGCGATAATTTTTTAAATACCCAATTCATCCCCCCCCCCTTCTTGGGAATGCACCAAAGCTAACATAGGATTTAATGGAGTTGACAACAAGAAGAAAAAGAACCCCTATATGGGGTACTTTGTAAAAGCCTCAAAACACTTTGCAAGTACATCTTCCACAAAAGCATATGAATACACTGCATGTTTCTTGTGTAAGAAAAAGGGGCACATAAAGTTTGAATGTTCATATAAAATAAAAAATGTCGAAGTCAAGAAGGTATGGAGAATCAAAACTGAATTAAAACTAAATCAAAAAGGCCTAAGAAGACTTGGGTACCAAAAGTAACACCTTGAAAACCTTATTGTAGGTATGTTTTAGGTTCATTCCTTCAAAAGCTAGAAAAATGGTACTTGGATAGTAGACGTTCAAGACACATGATCGGAGACAAGTCCAAGTTTACCTCACTAATACTAAAGGATGGTGGACATGTCACCTTCAGAGACAATGTTAAAGGCAGAATAATCGGCATTGGAAAAGTCGGTAAAGAACCATCTTTAATTATTGATGATGTTTTGTTGGTAGATGGGTTAAAATATAAACTGCTTAGCATTAGTCGATTGAGTGATAAAGACTTTGATGTAATGTTTAAACAAGACAAATGCATAGTTGAACATAGAGAAAATCATGACTCCTTGTTCATTACAAATAGGGTTGACAATGTATACTGCATAAATTTTGAAAACCTGATATCTCAAAAAGTCATTTGGTTTACCGCCTTGAATGAATCCAGTTGGTTGTGGCATAGAAGATTAAGACACGCTAGTATGGGCCTATTGTCCAAATTAGTTAAAAAAAACTTAGTCAAGGGTCTACCCAGCACTAAGTTTGTAAAGGACAAGGTATGTGATGCTTGTCAACTTGGGAAGCAAACTAAGAAAAGCTTTAAAGAGAAGAAGGATACCTCCATTGGTAGGCCTTTGGAACTTATTCACTTAGACATGTTTGGCTCCACCAGAACACAAAGTCTAGGAGGAAAGCAATACGTGCTTGTTATTGTTGATGACTACTCCAGGTTTACCTGTGTACTTTTCTTATCCTCCAAAGGCAAAGTATGTAATATGCTAATTAATTTATGCAAGAAGCTCCAAAACGAAAAAGGGTACAAATTTCTAAACATTAGAAGTGATCGAGGTAGAAAATTCAAAAATAAAGATGTTGAGAATTTTTGTGATGAATATGGAATAACTCACAACTTTTCAGCACCTTGTACTCCTTAACAAAATGGAGTTGTTGAAAGGAAGAATAGGTCATTTCAAGAAATGGCTAGAACCATGCTAAATGGGCATAATTTGCCAAAGTATTTTTGGGCTAAAGCGGTAAATTAAACCATTAAGACAAGCCTAAAAAAACCCCCTATGAACTTTGGAAACAAAGAAGACCAAAATATCTTACTTTCACGTGTTTGGATGTAAGTGCTTCGTTTTGAATGATAAAGAGGACTTAGGAAAATTTTATACGAAATCAGACAAAGGAATCTTCTTAGGATATTCAATGAATAGTAAAGCCTTTAGAGTCTACAACAAAAGGACCCTTTCAATCATAGAATCAGTCCATGTAGCTTTTGATGAGGCAAATCCATTCTCAAAACCCTCTGATATTGAAGAAGCTCAAATTAAACAAAGACTAGAAGACTTAGAAATTCAAGAAGTAAAAGATGAGAGTACGGAATCAAGCTCATCTTTAGATGATAGCCATATAGATAAATCCGAATTACCTAAAGGATGGAAATTTGTAAGGAATCACCCAAAGGATCAAATCATTGGTGAACCTTCATGAGGAGTATCCATTAGATCCTCATTGAAGGATATGTGTAATCACTATGCATTCCCATCTCAAAATGAACCTAAGAACATAGCCAAAGCATTAAATGATGACTCATGGATAGTAGCCATGCAAGAAGAGTTAAATCAATTCGAGAGAAATAGAGTTTGGAAGTTAGTTCCTAGACCTACTGATCACTCAGTAATCGGCACCAAATGGGTGTTTAGGAATAAAAATTATGAGAACGACATTGTAGTGCGTAATAAGGCTAGACTAGTAGCTCAAGGTTATAATAAAGAAGAAGAAATAGATTACTATGAGACCTTTGCTCCCATAACTAGAATGAAAGCAATAAGAATGCTACTAGCCTATGCATCTCACAAAGATTTTAAACTTTATCAAATGGATGTGAAGAGTGCATTCTTAAATGGATTTATAAATGAAGAAGTATATGTAGCACAACCTCCAGGATTTGAGGATTTTCATTGTCCTGATCATGTGTTTAGACTAACAAAAGCCTTATATGGACTAAAGCAAGCTCCTTGAGCTTGATATGAGCGACTAAATGGCTTTTCATTGAAAATTGGCTTTTCAAGAGAAAAAATGGATACCACTCTATTTATTCAGTTTAAAGACAAAGATATGCCCATCATCCAGATATATGTGGATAACATTATCTTTGGTGCTACTAAAGAGGAATTATGCAAAGACTTCACCAAATGCATGCAAAACGAGTTTAAGATGAGTATGATGAGAGAGTTGAAATATTTCCTTAGTCTTCAGATCAAGCAAGCTAATACTAGGACTTTCATAAATTAGTCAAAATATAGAAGAGACTTGCCTAAAAAATATTGATATAGAAGGTGGACAGCCATTGGGAACCCCAATGAGCACTTCTATAAGCTTTGACAAAGATGAGCAAAGAAAGTCGATAGATATGACATACTACCAAGGCATGATAGGTAGATTACTCTATTTGACTGCTAGTAGACCTGACATAATGTTCAATGTCTGTATGTGTGCCTATTTTCAAGCAGCCCCTAAAGAATTTCACCAAATAGTTGTCAAGAGAATATTGAGATATTTAATAGGTACTATTGACTTAGGTCTATGGTATCCTAAAGATATAGGTTTTGAGATGATTAGCTATTCGGATGCAGATTATAAAGGTTGTAAAATTGATCGAAAAAGTACTAGTGATAAGCCACTTTCTAGGACAATCTCTTGTGTCTTGGTTCTCCAAGAAACAAAATTCCATGCCACTATCTACTACAAAAGTAGAGTATGTGGTAGAAGGTAGTTGTTGTACACAAACTCTAAATATGAAACAACAGTTAAAAATTTTTAATTTGGAATATTCGGTTGTACACATTAAGTGTGACAATACCAACACCATCAATATTTCCAAAAATCCCATCTCCTATTCTAGGACCAAGCATATCGACATTAGACATCACTTTTTAAGAGATCATGTGCAAAAAGAAGATATCATACTTGAATTCGTAAATACAAATGTTTAATGGGCTGATATTTTTACAAAACCTCTTTTAGAGGATAGATTCATCTCAATAAGATGAGAACTAGGATTATTGGATAGTAGAGAAGTAATTTGACAATGAAAAAGGATGTTTGTTTGAGTTAGGAAGTAAGTTAAAATACTGAAGGTCAGATGACTGACAACTTACCCTCTAATTTACTAGTTTTTTTTAGATCAGGCTCATCAATTGACTAACTCCTTGAGGCATAGTCATTTGACTTGCTATTGGTTTGTGAAATTTTGAAGAAATACACAGGTCAGGGGCCTGACTCTTCAAGCATAATCGACTGACACACGGCGTATAAATATGAATTCTTCATAAAACCCTAATTTTTCACTCCTCAGTTTACTGACCCTATTTCTCTTCTCTTTTAAACCCTTTCTTCTTCATCCACGAGTGTTCCCACATGAAAACTCTTTCGATTAACCTTAAGATACATCCTCCTACTTCATTCTCATTTTATTTTTGTAATACCCCAACCCCGAAGGGTCTGGGATATTTACTTTTTATCATTAATTTACAGCGGACGTAAATAAACTCAATTATTATTAAACCAGAGCGCTAATTATCCATATTACAATCATTTATTTCAAAAGAAGAAAAATTACATAAGCATAAATATCTGGCATCATACTAATATTTCTAATAAAGCTTTATTTTTCTATTCTATTCCCACCTGCATGCTTGCTATGCCTCATTTCCAATATGCCCTTCAGAGTTATCTGAAATGTAAAAATATGATTGGGGTGAGACGACACTCAGTAAGTAAATAAGATTATTATTAGTATGTGGCCAAAATGAGCTTTTAAAAATTTCGTAAAATAATATTTAATACTATAACTTCACAACTGCTTCTAAAATGAATGTAAATTTAAAAATTTCTGCATAAAACTTTTGTCATCAACTACAACAGTAAAATTTTATAATCATATACTATAACTGTTAAATTAAAATTTTTTCTTTAAAACTGTAAAATTATTTAATTATTAACATATATATACTTTTCCTTATACGTTTCCTTTAGATCGTCATTTAGGCACAAGAATGACAATTTTCACATAAACATGTACTTTTCCTTCAAATCATCAATAAATCTATACACATAATTAAATATGTATAAACATATATTGTAAAAACCACCCTTAGGCCTGTTTGTCGTAAGTCATGTTTACCCCCATGACTGGGTTGTGCGGTCCGAAGACTAGACTTAGCTAGCTGGCTGACCAAACTAAATCAACGTACGCAAATATTAAGTGAGATTTTCCTTATTAAGTTCTGGTTCGGAATCAGGTGTGCACTCAGGAGAAATTCACTAACATAAATAATCACTCTGTAAACAGTGTGGGTGCACTCTGATCTGTTTAAACTTTAAGTTGCAGTATGGGGCATCGGTAACTTTGAACTTCCTTTGTCATAAGGGGCTTTAAAATAATCTTATTATAATTTATGTAATTTAAAATAATATCGTCAAAATCTCATCTTTACTCATATTTTCATGAAAAAATGCAACATAGAAATGAACTCATGTCACACAATTTTTGTGTTAAAAATATATATAATTTTTTTTGAATAGAAAGAAATGCTGAAAATTTACCTGAGGGGATTAGAACATTTCTTAACCCAAAAATAAATGCAAGTATATTAAAGATAGAACTTATATAATTAAATATGTGTAAAAAAATAAACTCATAGAAATTTTATGGAACTAACTAACATAATTGAAATTTACTTACAAAATAAACTCGGGTATGAATTTTAAATTAAAAAAACTAACATAATCAAATTTACTTACCTCTTCTTTTACCTTATGCTATGAACACAATAACTATCTCTAAGAAATGAGATCGGAAAGAGTGGGCGGGTGAGAACTTACTCAAAAAATCTCTCTCCACCACTAATTCTTTCACTCACTAATCCTTCTCTTCCTTTGAAAATTTTTGTGAAAAATAAAGGTTGAGAGCTTCCTATTTAAAAGGAAATTTTGGGGAAAAAATGGAATTTGTAAAAGTGTTGGGAGAGGGGTGAAATTATAATTTTTTTTTTAAATTAAAGAATGGGTAAGGGATGGGTTAGGTATGGGTTGAGTATGGGATCGGGATGGAAGTCATGTGGGAGTGTTTGCCATCACTTCCATTTAATTAATTTTTAATTAATTGCTTAATTAATTAATTAATTAATTTTTTTATTTTTTAAAAATCATTATTATTATTATTATTATTATTATTATTATTATTTTTAAGTCATGTTTTAGTTTTTTTTTTTTTAAAGAATTAAATTCGAATTTTGAAAACTCATGTGGACCCCACATAGTGTTGTGGGCCTCACACAACTTCGGCACCCAAGTGGGTCATACGTAACTCCCATAATCTTCATACGATTTTATGAGTCATACACAGCTTTGAGACTCATGTGGACCCCCACATGGCTTCAAGACTCATGTGGGCCCCACACGATCTTGTGGGCCCCGTATATAATACCTATATTATTATTACTTTATCATATATTTCTACAAATTATGTCAGTCAAAATATTATTTTATGTACTTATTTACGTATATAAATAGTATCTACCCTGTTTTACCCTATGAAATTCCATTTTGACCAGGCTGACCTCAAGGGAGCGATTGAGCCGCTATGGTCTCTGAGCACTCGCTTAGACAAGGTCTTTATTAGGCATCAAACATGGAATCAAGGATCCTAATAGAGAAACAATTTCATTTTGATACTAACTAAATGACCATTATTATTATTCTATTATATTTTTTTTGGGTTAATACATCCCCCCTCCTTATAAAAATTTCGTCCTCAAAATTTACAAAAATTTAAATGAGTACTTTGTATAATGTCGTGCTTTTATCCGATCCTACTATCGTTGAAAATATGTGGGTATTTCTGGCGTATTTCTGCTTCTAGTTCCCATGATGCTTCCTCAATGTCGTGGTTGTGCCAGAGCACTTTTACCAATGAAATCTTCTTTGTGCACAACTCCTGATCCTTCTTGTCTAAAATCTGGATTGGTACTTCTTCATATGATAGAGTGTCACTAACTTCTAACAACTCATAACTTATCACATGAGAAGGATCTAAAATGTACTTCTTTAACATTAAGACATGGAATACATCATGAATTCTCGATAGTGCAGGAGGTAAGGCAATTCTGTAAGCGACTAGACCAATCTTTTCCAATACCTCGAATGGTCCAATATACCTAGGGCTTAGTTTGCAATTTTTCCAAAACCTCATGATTCTTTTTGTTGGAGCGACTTTTAAAAATATATTATCCCTCACTTCAAACTCCAACTCACACCGACGGGTATTTGTATAGCTCCTTTGCCGACTTTGAGTGGTTTTTATTTTGTCCCGGATGAGCTTAATTTTCTCAGAGGTCCTTTGTATAATCTCGAGACCTAAAATTCGTCGTTCGCCAACCTCATCCTAGTATAATGGGGATCGGCACTTTCGACCATGTAACACTTCATATGGTGCCATCTCTATGCTGGACTGATAACTGTTGTTATAGGCGAACTCAACTAACAACAAATACTGAATCCAACTTCCTTTGAAATCTAGTACACAAGCTCTCAACATATCCTCCAATATCTAAATGGTTCTCTCTGATTTTCCATCAGTTTGAGGATGAAGTGTCGTGCTGAAAGTAAGTCATGATCCCAAGGCTCTTTGTAAACTCTTCCAGAATTGTGATGTGAATCGTGGATCTCGATCTGATATGATAGACACGAGCACGCCAGGTAGTCTAACTATCTCTTAAACATATAACTCTGCAAGATTGATCATAGAGTAGTTAACTTTGGTTAGAATAAGTAAGTGGTCTTCGTTAGACGATCAACAACTACCCAGATGGCGTTCTGTCCATGGAGTGCTGGAGGTAGCCTAATTACAAAATCCATGGAGATGTGCTCCCATTTCCACTTGGGAATGTGGAGTGGTTGCAATGGTCCTACTAGTCTCTGATGCTCAACCTTTACTTGCTGACAAGTAAGACAATGTTTCACAAATTGTGCAATCTCCGTCTTTATGTTATTCCACCAAAAAGACTCTCTCAAGTCCCGATACATCTTCATGCTTCCCGGATGCACTGTATAAAGAGATCAATGAGTTTCTTCCAAGACTGTTCTTTTGATATCTTTGTCCTTGGGCACACACAATATAGTTTGGAATCTCAAAACTCCATCGATAGAGATGTTAAAGTCTCTCTTCAGTCCACTCTATACCTTACCCATAATCTTCACTAGCTCTGCATCTTCCATCTGTGCAGCCTTAATCTTTTCCAGTAAGGTTTGTTGGATTACCATATTAGCAATGAGAGCTTGATGATTTCCTTTCACTATTTCCACACCAAATCTTTCCAGGTCCATTATAATTTGATGTTGGGTCACCATTGCCAAGACTGATGCATTCATTGACTTTTGAACTTAATGCATCTGCTACCACGTTGGCTTTTCCTGGGTGATAGTTGATGGTGCAATCATAATCTTTGATTAATTCTAACCATCTTCTCTATCTCATGTTTAATTCCTTTTGCATGAAAGAGTATTTGAGACTTTTATGGTCTGTGAAAATCTCACACCTTTCACCATAGAGATAGTGTCTCCAAATCTTTAGTGCGAATACCACAACTGCCAGTTCCAAATTGTGTGTTGGATAATTCTTTTCGTACTCCTTGAGTTGTCTAGAAACATATGCAATGACCTTCCCCTGTTGCATTAATACACACCCGAACCCTTTCCGAGATGCATCACTATAGATCACAAAACCATCTTCTCCTGATGGAATTGTCAGTACCAGGGGTAGTGATGAGTCGTTGCTTTAATTCTTGAAAACTTTGCTCACATTCATCAGTGTGACGCCCCGATTTTCGTATAATTTTTTTTCTCAATAATAAATAAATAATCACACGTCATCCATAACATTCAAAAATTGGCCACATGAACAACCCTATTATCATTCATACAACCCGACTCGCATTGGGTACTAAGTAAAAAGTCATTTTATTTATACAACCTAACAGCGGAAGATAATATATTTATATCATCTAGAATACAATTACACAATACTATCTCATATCCAAAAACAATACAACCCTAGGGAATCACACCTCCCTAGTCCAAACTCACCCTGTATACCAGGTTTCCAGCTCCCTATGATCACGGAGCCCTATCACTTAGCCTATCCCAGTTCCTTGAAAAATTTAGATAATTTGTGTGAGACATATCTCAGTAAAAGGAATAAATTATTTATGGTATGTGACCATATGAGTTCAGTTATAACATGTTTTATTTTTCAAAACAACATTTCATTTGAGAAAATACACTAATATTCACATTCGCATAATCATATAGATATACAACACAAGCTTTTATAAGCTTTAAAACCATTTCTCAAGTTTATTCATTTCCAACACACATAATTACCCACGAAGTTCTTGAGAATAAGGAAGATTGCCCGCCCATATAGGTAGCTTCCCTCTGCCTTAACACGTTATGCAGCCAGGAATGGCCACATCTAACACCCATCAGGGCACTCACCTTACTCAGTAAGCCCTCAGGCAGAGAGTTTCACTTTGCCTCAATTATTCATTTTATAAAACACACACTATTTTATTTTTCATAATCATTTCCCATTTTAACTCATTACATATCTATGTATACATAAATTCACATTTATGTACTTTACATAATACATTAGATCACATAATTCCAATTCTCAACACATTCACGATTTACATACAGAGCATACCTCCCTATGGCATCAGTAGGAATCTCACCACACAATTTCCTTACTGAGCATACCACCCCAACAGCATCAGAAGGAACTTCACAACACAATTTCCATACTAAGCATACATCCCCAACGACATCAGTAGGAACTTCACTACACAATTTCCATACTAAGCATACCTCCCCAATGGCATTAGTAGGAACTTCACACACACAATCTCCCTATTGAGCATACCTCCCCAAAGGCATCAGTAGGAACTTTTCACACACACACACACATAGTCTCCATACTGAGCATACCTCCACAACGACATCAGTAGGAACTTCACACACACACACACACAATCTCCATACTGAGCATACCTCCCCAACGACATCAGTAGGAACTTCACACACACACACACACACACAATCTCCATACTAATCATACCTCCCCAACGTCATCAGTAGGAACTTCACCCACACACACACAGTCTCCATACTGAGCATACCTCCCCAACGGCATTAGTAGAAACTTCACACACACACATAGTCTCCATACTAAGCATACCTCCCCAACGACATTAGTAGGAATTTCACACACACACACACAGTCTCCATACTGAACATACCTCCCCAACGACATCAGTAGGAACTTCATCCACACACACACAGTCTCCATACTGAGCATACCTCCCCAATAACATCAGTAGGAAAGGATTACCACCCACCCGCAATTATTGTGCGGTGTTGGCATATCATTAATCATATTTCAGTATATCTCAATTCATTTCAATATAAATATTCTTATCATTTTCTATACACATTTCATCATCTCATAATAATATATATCATATTTCACATATTTCTACATTTCCTAAAATACTAATATCAGTAATTTATACAGACTCATTTTTCTTGCAATTAATTTCTACTCATGTATATATATCATATCAATCATTCTCATTTTAATATTTTCTCAGAAAATACACATCATTATATTTCACATTTTTTAACACATGTCATGTGCCACACAATTTTCATCTAATATTCATAACATATTAATTTCAGACTCCAAAGCATCACAAATTAATATTACTCAAATGCCACACAATTTATCTGATATTTATATCATAATAATTTTCTGGTAAAATACAATATGCTCATTTTCATATATTAATTCAAACGGTAATTCTAAAAATACTACTATAATTTATTCCACTTACTTGACTTACTGAGAGTCTCGTTAGAATCCAAATGCTACACCCTTGGCGCTCGAAATTCAAATCCTGCAATTTGCATTTTTCCCAGATTAATTAACCTATTTCCCCAAAATAATAGCCATCTAACCTTCCCTAAGCATCATATACCTAAAATTAACATTTAAACCAATATTTGACACCTCCACTTAATTTTCTAAATTTTTCCTGTGGGTCTTAAAATTACACCCATGGCGCTCACCCAGGCCCTAAATTTCAAAAATTCTACTTCAACTCCAGTTGTTCAACATTTTAGTATTTCCAAATTAATCCCAATTAATTAAAAATAAACTCCTTAATAACCCCCGTACCCCAAATTTGAGGTTTTACCCACGACGACCCCACGAGAATTTCGTCTAACTAGACTTGTAGAGAATCATCCCTAAATTCTCGTATTGGTGTTCGGTCGTCGATTGGGCTTATAATTTGCAAGAAATTAAAGAAAAATGAAAAATTAGGTTACCCTAGGAGATACATCTATGCCACTTTTACAACCAATCCGCTTTGGTAAAAATGACGGCAGCGGAGAATGGAGTCTAGCGGCATCTTTCGATTTTCGATCGGGCAAAAATCTACCACGAAATCATGGAGAGAGGGAGAGAGAATGAGAGGAGAGAGAGAGTGTCTGCGTGTAGGCAAAAAAGAAAAAGAAAAGAAGAAGAAGAAGAAGATGAAGAACAAGAACAAGAACAAGAAGAAAATCAACCAACTAAAAAAAAAATGAAACCTCCTGAAGCTTCTAGCTTTAGGAGAGTTATAATAATAATAATAATAATAATAATAATAATAATAATAATAATAATAATAATAATAAAATTAATTAATATTAATAATAATATATTTTATTAATAAAATAACAATAAATTTTAATTATTTTTTATTTTTTATTTTTTCTTTTCTTTGTTTAAATCCGATTAATTAATTAATTATTTTTTTTGAATCACTCTGCTAATCTTCTATATCCCTTTTTGGGGTTATTACATTATCCTCTCCTTATAAAAATTTCATTCTCAAAATTTGTCATTCCCTTGCTTCCCATCCTTAGTAAAAATACTTCCAATTTTATTAATTACCCTCACTTATGGCGGAAGAATATCGTGGTTACAACGAGGGTTCTGGGAGATTACAATTTTTCCAAAATTCTCCCAAATCCATTCATATTTCAAAACTAAAAACCTTATCCATCATACGCTACACTATACAAATAATAATATACAGTCTTATTTCCTTTACTCTAACTGGCTCAACTCTAAATTCCACTGACTAAGTGTGGATACCTCTGGCACATCTGATCCTCTAGTTCCCAGGATGCCTCCTTAATGGCATGATTGTGCCACAAAACTTTCACCAGTGAAATCTTCTTCGTGCGTAGCTCCTGTTCCTTCCCGTCAAAAATCTGCACTAACACTTTCTCATAAGCTAAGGTATCACCCAACTCTAGTGCTTCATAGCAGATCACATGGGAGGAGTCTGGAACGTATTTCCTTAGCATAAAAACGTGGAATATGTCATGGATCCTAGATAGGAACGGCGGTAATGCCAAAGGATAAGCAACTAGACTCACTCTTTCATGAATCTCAAATGGTCTAATATACCTAGTGCTCAGCTTATCCTTCCTCCCAAACCTCATAACTCCCTTCATCAGTGCCACCTTTAGAAACATGTGATCTCCTGCATCAAACTCCAATTCTCACCGGCGAGTATTTGCATAACTCTTCCGCCGGCTCTGTGCTATTCTGATCCTGTCCCTGAAGAGTCTGACTTTATCCTAAGTCTGCTGTATCAGCTCTGGCCCCAATATCTGTCTTTCCCCGATCTCATCCCAGTACAATGAGGATCGGCACCTCCTGCCATACAATGCGTCATATGGTGCCATCCCAATGCTGGCCTGGTAGCTGTTGTTATATGCAAACTCGACCAGTGGCAAATACTGCATCCAACGACCTCCAAAGTCCAGCACACATGCGTACAGCATATCCTCCAAAATTTGTATCGTCCTCTCCGTCTGCCCATCTGTCTGAGGATGAAAAGCTGTGCTGAACGAAAATTGAGAACCCATATCCCCTTGCAGATTCTTCCAAAAACGAGATGTGAACCGTGGATCACTATTTGAAACTATGGACACTGGGACGCTGTGGAGCCTAACTATCTCCTGATCTCGGGCACGTTATTTGGTCGTACCCAGTCTACTACCGCCTCAGTATTACTCAGATCAATAGAAATACCACCCCTGGATATAACGTGTCCAAGAAAGGTAACCTGTTCCAGCCAGAACTCACACTTCTTAAGCTTCGCATACAATTTCTTTTCTTTCAGCACCTGAAGCACTATACTCAGATGCTCTTCATGCTCCTCTGAGCTCTTCGAATACACCAGTATATCATCAATAAACATTACCACAAACTGATCCAAATACTGGTGAAAGACCCCGTTCATCAAATCCATAAACATCGCAGGAGCATTTGTCAAACCAAACGGCATAACTAGAGATTCATAAAGGTCATACCGTGTTCTAAATGCCGTCTTCAAAACATCTTCCACCTTGACTTTCACCTGATGATACTCGGAGTGTAAATCTATTCGAAAACATCTGTGTCCCTTGTAACTGGTCAAACAAATCATCGATACACGGGATCGGGTATTTATTCTTGATAGTCACTTTGTTTATTTCTCGATAGTCGATGCACAACCTCATCGAGCCATCCTTCTTTCTCACAAACAAAACAGGTGCTCCCTAAGGTGACGCACTGGACCAGATAAACCTCTTATCTAACAGCTCCTGCAACTGTTCTTTCAATTCTTTCAGCTCTGTCGGTGCCATTCTATATGGCGCCTTCAAAATCAGCGCTATACCTAAAACAAGATCAATAACAAACTCAACCTCACAATCAAGAGGTAGTCCCGACAAATCCTCGAGAAATACATCAGGAAAATACCTCATCACTGGGATATCTTCCACCCTCAACTACCCTTCTGATACTGCTTTCACATGGGCTAAATATCCCTGACAGCCTTCTGATAGCAATCTACATGCCTGAATAGTAGATAATAACTGAGGTGGGGTGCGCACACGTGATCCCACGAGTCTGTACTCCTGTCCCTCTAGAGGTCGAACACTACCTCCCTTTGATGGCAATCAATGCTAGCATAGTGGGCAGCTAGCCAATCCATACCCAAGATTACCTCAAACCCAAGCATGTCTAAAACTACTAGATTAGCTAACAAAGACCTCCCCTAAATACCCACCGGATAGTCTCTGAGTACCTTTCTACATATCTCTACAGCCCCAGTCGGCGTAGCAACAGACAACCTAATATCTAACTGCTGAGGCTCAAATCCACACAACTTCACATAATACTGGGCGATAAAAGTATGCGTTGCTCCAGAATCAAAACAAAACAATAGCTTTAAATGACAAGTATTGAAACCGTACCTATCACCATATCTCTTGCCGCCTCAGCATCTCTCGATGTCAGAGCATAAACTCGCACCAAAGTAGTATTCCTCTGCTATCCACCTCGAGGTGCCTGGTAGCCTCCTTTATATGGTGGAGGAGCAACCGCTGCCACTGGCGGTGCCTGACAGTTCCTTGCGATATGCCCTGGTTGGTGGCATTGATAGCAGACCACCTCCCTCGCTCGACACTCTCTTGGGTGCCTCCTTAAACATCTGGGATAAGGAAGGGGCATATGTCTGCCCTGTACTGCTCGATCTCCTCCAACCTGTTGTCGTGTCCCTCTGCTATCATATCTCTTCCACAACCCTCGACTGGGGCCTGCCTAAAAATCAGAAGACGCGGGCCTCTTTCTCTAGCTCTGGGCTGCTGTGCCTCTCTGTATGCTGCTCTCAATCACCGTAGCCCTGTCCACTATCTCTAAAAAGGTATGATCTCAGAAGCCTACCACCTGCTCATACTAGTTCTACCTCAAGCCCTCCTCAAACTTCCTCGCCTTCCTCTCCTTATCTGACACCATATATGGAGCGAACCAGGATAGCTCAACAAACCTCGCTGCATACTGCTACACCGTCATAGGCCCCTATTTCAGATACAGAAACTCTAACGCCTTCGCACTCCTGACCGTAGCGGGAAAGTACCGCTTGAAGAAAATCTCCCTGAAGTGACTCCACATCATCGCTACAGGGTTAGGCCTCTGCTCCTCCAGTACTCTCACTGACCTCCACCAGCGTTTTGCCTCCCCGGTCAATTTAAATGTGACAAATAACACCCTTTGCTCATCTGTACATGAGAGGATTGCCAATATGTCCTTTATGTCCTGAACCCAGTTCTCTGCTACAAGTGGGTCTGCTCCTCTAGCAAAAGATGGGGGTCGCATACGTGTGAACTCCGCAATACCGCGTAAGGGTCTGCACCACCTATATTGGAAGGTCCTACTCCTACTCCATCACCTCCCGCATTCGTGTTACTGTTCCCCTGATCCATCCTGTAAAGGAAACAGCTAATCTCAGCATACAATCACTATCACACAACCCATACACTACAATAACTCATAAATTATTCTTCTATCCACATCCTCAATCTCCATTTAAGATTCAGTCCTACCACTCAAAAACAAGACCCAGCGAAAGTATCCATGGTTTTCCTAAAATTACCACCCCGGGAAAACACAGAAACAACCCCGGTACTCTTATCTCCAAGCTGCAAGATAGAATCCTAAATTCTCACCTCATCCTCTAACAATCACTAATTCACATTTCAATCTACCCATCTCTTATTTCTCTCAAAATCCACTCCTATGCTCTGGTATTGTATTCCGTTGTCTACTAAAGTCTACAGAACCTAACAACCTAGGCTCTGATACCAAATTGTGATGCCCTGATTTTTGTACAAATTTTTTTTTCTCAATAATAAATAAATAATTACACGTCATCCATAACATTCACGAATCAGCCACATCAACAACCCTATTATCATTCATACAACCCGACTCACATTACATATTGGGTAAAAAGTCATTTTATTTATACAACCTAATAGCGGAATATAGTATATTTATATCATCCAGAATACAATATCCAGAGTATTAACATACATATTTACACAATACTATCTTATACCCAAAAATAATACAACCCTAGGGAATCACACCTCCCTAGTCCAAACTCACCATGTATATCAGGGTTCCAGCTCCCTATGATCACAGAGCCCTATCACTGTTCCCTAAAAAATTTTGATAATTTAGGTGAGGCACATCTCAATAAGAAGGAATAAATTAATTACAGTGTGTGGCCATATGATTTCAGTTATAACATGCTTTATTTTTCAAAACAACATTTCATCTGAGAAAATACACTGATATTCATATTCATATAATCATATAGATATACAACATAAACTTTTATAAGCTTTAAAACCATTTCTCAAGTTTATTCATTTCCAACACACATAATTACCCGCAATGTTCCTGAGAATAGGGAAGATTGCCCGCCTATACAGGTAGCTTCCCTCTGCCCTAACACATTATGCAGCCAGGAATGGCCACATCTAATACCTATCAAGGCACTCACTTTACTCAGTAAGCCCTCAGGTAGAGAGTTTCACTTCGCCTTAATTATTTATTTTATAAAACACACTCTTTCATTTTTCATAATCATTTCTCATTTTAACTCATTATATATCTATGTATACATCAATTCACATTTATGTACTTTACATAATACATTAGATCTCATAATTCCAATTCTCAACATTCACGATTTCCATACAGAGCATACCTCCCCAACGACATCAGTAGGAATCTCACAACACAATTTCCATACTGAGCATACCACCCCAATAGCATCTGTAGGAACTTCACAACACAATTTCCATACTAAGCATACCTCCCTAACGGCATCAGTAGAAACTTCACTACACAATTTCAATACTGAGCATACCTCCCCAACGGCATCAGTAGGAACTTCACACACACAATCTCCCTACTGAGCATACCTCCCCAACGACATCCGTAGGAACTTCACACACACACACACACACAGAGTCTCCATACTGAGCATACCTCCCTAACGACATCAGTAAGAACTTCACACACACACACACACACAGTCTCCATACTGAGCCTACCTCCCCAACAGCATCAGTAGGAACTTCACACACACAGACATACAGTCTCCATACTGAGCATACCTCCCCAACAGCATCAGTAGGAACTTCACCCACACACAAACAGTCTCCATACTGAGCATACCTCCCCAACGACATCAATAGGAACTTCACACACACACACACGGTCTCCATACTGAGCATACCTCCCCAATGACATCAGTAGGAATTTCAAACACACACACACAGTCTCCATACTGAGCATACCTCCCTAATGACATCAGTAGGAACTTCACCTACACACACAGAGTCTCCATACTGAGCATACCTCCCCAACGGCATCAGTAAGAACTTCACTCACACACACAATCTCCATACTGAGCATACCTCCCTAACGACATCAGTAGGAACTTCAGACACACACACGGTCTCCATACTGAGCATACCTCCCCAACGGCAACAGTAGGAAAGGAATACCACCCACCCGCAATTATTGAGCGGTGTTGGCATATCATCAATCATATTTCAATATATCTCAATTCAATTTAATAGAAATATTCTCATCATTTTCTATACACATTTCATCATCTCATAATAATCTATATCATATTTCACATATTTCCACATTTCCCAAAATAGTCATATCAGTAAGTTGTACAAACTCATTTTTATGCAAATAATTTCTACTCACATATAAATATCATATCAATCATCCTCATTTCAATATTTTCTCAGAAAATACACATCATTATATTTCACATTTTTCAACACATGTCATGTGCCACACAATTTTCATCTAATATTCATAATATATTAATTTTAGACTCCAAAGCATCACAAATTAATATTACTCAAATGCCACACAATTTATCTGATATTTATATCATAATAATTTTCAGGTAAAATACAATATGCTCATTTTCATATACTAATTCAAATGGTAATTCTAAAAATACTGCTATAATTTATTCCACTTACTTGGCTTACTGAGAGTCTCGTTAGAACCCAAATGCTACGCCCTTGGCGCTCGAAATTCAAATCCTACAATTTGCATTTTTCCCAGATTAATTAACCTATTTCTCCAAAATAATAGCCATCTAACCTTCCCTAGGCTCCATATACCTCAAACTAACATTTAAACAAATATTTGACACGCCTACTTAATTTTCTGAATTTTGCCTGCGGGTCCCAAAATTACACCTGCGGTGCTCACTTGGGCCCAAAATTTTGAAAATTTTACTTGAACTCCAGCTGCTCAACATTTTAACATTTCTAAATTAATCCTAATTTATTAAAAATAAGCCCCTTAATAACCTTCGTACCCCAAATTTGGGGTTTTGCCCACGACAACCCCACGAGATCTTTGTCCTGCTAGACTTGTAGAGAATCATCCCTAAATTTTTGTGGTGTTGTCCATGCGTCGATTGAGCTTATAATTTGCAAGAAATTAAATAAAAATAGAAAATTAGCTTACCCAAGGAGATACGTCTATGCTGCTCCTACCACCGATCCACTCCAGTAGAAATGACGGCATCAGAGAATGGAGTCTAGTAGTATCTTCCGATTTTCGATCGTGCAAAAATCTGCCACGAAATAGAGGAGAGAGGCAGAGAGAATGAGAGGAGAGAGAGAGTGTCTGTGTGCAGGCAGAAAAGAAAAAGAAGAAGAAGAAGAAGAACAAGAAGAAGAACAAGAAGAAAACCAACAACTAAAAAAAAATGAAACCTCCTGAACCTTCTAACTTCAGGAGAGTTATAATAATAATAATAATAATAATAATAAATTTAATTAATATTAATAATAATATATTTTATTAATAAAAATAGAAATAAATTTTAATGATTTTTAATATTTTGTTTCTTTTCTCTTTTTTAAATCCGATTAATTAATTAATTAATTTTTTTTTGGAATCACTCCACTAATCTTCTATATCCCTTTTTGGGGTTATTACAATCAGTCCACTCATATTTCATATTCTTTCTTGTCAATCTCATCAGAGGACTAGATATTTTACAAAATCCTTCCACAAATTGACGATAATATCTTGCCAGACCTAAGAAACTCTTAATCTCATGAATATTCTTTGGTCTCGCCCAATCCACGACTACCTCTATTTTACTTGGGTTCACAGAAATACCATCCTTAGATATCACGTGCCCTAAGAATGCAACTTTTTCCAGCCAGAACTCACATTTCGTAAGTTTGGCATAGAGCTTCTTTTCTCTTAATACTTTGAGTACTAGCCTCAAATGGTTCTCATGTTCTTGGGGGCTTTTTGAATAAATCAAAATATCATTAATGAAGACCACCACAAATTGATCTAAATATTCACAAAAGACCCTATTCATAAGGTCCATAAAGGCAACAGGAGCATTGGTCAGTTCAAATGGCATGACTAAGAATTCATAGTGACCATATCTCGTTCGATATGCAGTCTTTGGAACATCTTCTGATTTGATTTTCACTTGATGGCACTCTGATCGAAGGTCAATTTTAGAGAAAACTTGTGTTCCTTGGAGTTGATCAAACAAATCATCTATGCGAGGTATTGGGTACTTGTTCTTAATGGTCACTTTATTTATTTCCCGATAATCAATACACATTCTCATCCATCCATCTTTCTTTTTAACGAATATTACCGGTGCTCCCCATGGTGACACGCTAGGTCTAATGAATCCTTTGTCCAACAACTCTTGTAATTGTTCCTTCAGTTCTTTCAATTCTACCAGTGTCATTCTATATGGAGCTTTAGATATCGGTGTCGTCCCTGGTAGTAGGTCGATAACAAACTCGATTTCGCGGTCAGGAGGTAGCCCGGGTAAATCCTTAGGGAATACATCCAAGAATTCCCTTACTATTGGGATATCCTTGAGCTTCAATTCCTCCTTTGGTGCCTCCACCACGCATGCTAGGTACCCTTGAGATCCATCAAGAGTAATCTCTTTGCCTGGATAGCCGACAATATTTGTGGTGAAGGACATACATGAGTTCCACTGAACATGTATTCTTGCTCTCCAGGAGGTCTAAACACCACCTCCTTATTATAGCAATTTACACTAGCATAGCTAGAAGCGAGTCAGTCCATCCTAAGAATTACGTCAAACCCGTGCATACTAAATATTACCAAGTTAGCTGGTAGTATTCTTTCCTCAACACAAATTGTGTAGCCTTTAAGTATTTTTCTACATATTATAGAGGTTCCCGTTGGTGTAATCATAGATAACTCAGTTTCTAATGGCTGAGTCTCTACCCCACATATTTTAACATAAGCTATAAACATAAAGGAGTGTGTGGCTCCAGAATCAAATAATACTACTGCTTTCTTGGAGAATATGGGAATAATACCTGTCACCACATCATTAGTATTTTCGGCATCTCCTGGAGCGAGGGCATAGACACGCGCCTGAGCGGTGTTCTATTGATTGTTGTTTCGAGGTGCCTGGTTGCCTCCTTTTTGTTGATTTGGTTGGTAGTTGTTTTGCGGGCATTCTCGTTGCATGTGACCAGGTTTACCGCACCAATAACAAACCCCTAATCCGGCCCGACACTCACCCCCATGTATTTTGTTGCATTTTGGACAAGGGGTTCTTTGTGCATTATTTGGATTTCTCGTTGTTTGCCCTTGTCCCACATTGTTGTTGTTGTTGTTGTTGCTCCTTTTCCAAGGTCCTTGATTCCTACCAGAGTGAAACCCTTGTGGCATGGGCCTCTTTCTTTGGTCGGATGTTTCCACACTCCTTTGTAGACTTTCTTCTGCCTTCGTTGCTTTGTTTACCAAATTGGAGAAGTCTTCGAGTTTGAATACTGTTACCACTTCTTAAATCCTTGAGTTCAAGCCTTCTTCAAATTTTTGAGCTTTCTTTGATTCATTCGGAACCAAATATGATGCAAAATAAGATAATTTAATGTATTTTACTGCATATTGTTGTACGTTCATATTTCCCTGTTACAACTCCAAAAATTCCTTGGCCTTAGCATCTCTGGTGATTTTGTGGAAAAATCGTTCAAAGAAGACTTCCTTAAAACCCTCCATGTAAGGATTGTTGGATTTGGTCCTTCCTCTAGGAGTAACTTTTTTGAGTTCCACCAATGTTTGGCCTCACCAGTCATTTTATAGACAGCATATAACACCTTTTGTTCATCCGTGCAATGAAGGACTCGTAGTATTTCTTCCATTGATTGCATCTAATCTTCTGCAGCAATTGGATCAGCTTTTCCCTCAAAAGTTGGAGGGTGCATTCGATTGAACTATTCCACCGTACAACTTTCATGGGTTGGTGGACCATTCTTTCCTTAGACTTCCGCAGAAGTTCCGCCATGACTTGTGTCATATCACGCAACATCGTAGTAGCAATGATTTCTTCTCCATTGCAAGTCCCCATATTATTCTTGTTTCTTTCAACACTCACGTTGTTGTTCCTTGGGTACATTCTGAGGGAAAGGACTAGAGTTATTTTAAAATCATAACCTTATCTTTAAAGTTTAATCAAAGTTATAGGTAAAAGAAAAATGTCCTAATTTATCCGATCTTACCCACATCATGGTTATACCTATGCTCTGTTAAAATTATTTCTTAAAGTCTACAGAACTTATAACCTATTGCTCTGATACCAAATGTAATACCACAACCCTGAAGGATCTGGGATATTTACTTTTTACCATTGATTTACAGTGGACGTAAATAAACTCAATTATTATTAAATCATAACGCTAATTATCCATATTACAATCGTTTATTTCAAAAGAAGAAAAATTACATAAGCATAAATATCTAGCATCATACTAATATTTCTAATCAAGCTTTATTTTTCTTTTCTATTCCCACCACATGCTTGCTATGCCTGATTTCCAATATGTCCTTTAGAGTTATCTGAAATGTAAAAATATGATTGGGGTGAGACGACACTCAGTAAGTAAATAAGATTATTATTAGTGTGTGGCCAAAATGAGCTTTTAAAATTTTGTAAAACAATATTTAATACTATAACTTCAAAACTGCTTCTAAAATAAATGTAAATTTAAAAATTTCTGCATAAAACTTTTGTCATCAACTACAACAGTAAAATTTTATAATCATATAACTATTAAATTAAACTTTTATCTTTAAAATTGTAAAATTATTTAATTATTTACATATATATACTTTTCCTTGTACGTTTCCTTCAGATCGTCATTTAGGCACAAGAATGACCCTTTTCACATAAACATATACTTTTCCTTCAAATCATCAATAACTCTATACATATAATTAAATATGTATAAACATATATTGTAAAAACTACTCTTAGGCCTGTTTGCCGTAAGTCATGTTTACCCCCATGACTGGGTTGTGCGGTCTGAAGACTGGACTTAGCTGGCTGGCCGACCAAACTAAATCAACGTACATAAACATTAAGTGAGATTTTCCTTATTAAGTCCTGGTCTGAAACCTAGTGTGCACTCAGGAGAAATCCACTAACATAAATAATCACTCTGTAAATAGTGTGGGTACACTCTGATTCGTTTAAACTTTAAACTGCGGTACTGAGTATTTGTAACTTTGAACTTCTTTTACCACAAGGGATTTTAAAATAATCTTATTATAATTGATGTAATTTAAAATAATATCGTGAAAATATCATCTTTACTCATATTTTCATGAAAAAATGCAACATAAAAGTGAACTCATGCCACACAATTTTTTTGTTAAAAATATATATAATTTTTTTTTAATAGAAAGAAATGCTGAAAATTTACCCGAGGAGATTAGAACATTTCTTAACCCAAAAATAAATGCAAGTATATTAAAGATAGAACTGGTATAATTAAATATACATAAAAAAAAAACTCATGCAAATTTTATGGAACTAACTAACATAATTGAAATTTACTTACAAAATAAATTCGAGTATGAATTTTAAATAAAAAAAAAAAACTAACATAATCAAATTTACTTACCTCTTCTTTTGCCTTGTGCTATGAACACAATAACTATCTCTAAGAAATGAGATCGGAAAGAGTGGGTGAGTGAGAACTAGCTCAAAAAATCTCTCTCCACCACTAATTCTTTCACTCACTAATCCTTCCCTTCCTTTGGAAATTTTTGTTAAAAATGAAAGTTGAAAGCTTCCTATTTATAGGAAAAGTTTAGGGAAGAAGTGGAATTTGTAAAAGTGTGGGGAGAGGAGTGAAATTGTAATTTTTTTTTTTTAATTAAAGAATAGGCAAGGGATGGGTTAGGTATGGGTTGAGTATGAGATAGGGATGGAGGTCATGTGGAAGTGTTTGCCACCACTCTCATTTAATTAATTAATTAATTATTTATTTATTTTATTTTTTATTTTTTTAAAATCATTATTATTATTATTATTATTATTATTATTATTATTATTATTATTATTATCA
Source organism: Malania oleifera (assembly GCF_029873635.1). Taxonomy (NCBI): domain Eukaryota; kingdom Viridiplantae; phylum Streptophyta; class Magnoliopsida; order Santalales; family Ximeniaceae; genus Malania; species Malania oleifera. Next base: position 115,933,489 of record NC_080418.1, on the reverse strand, counting down.
TTTTTAAGTCATGTTTTAGTTTTTTTTTTAAAGAATTAAATTCAAATTTTGAAAACTCATGTGGGCCCCACATGGTCTTGTGGGTCCCACACAACTTTGAGACCCAAGTGTGTCCTGCGTAACTCCCATAGTTTTCATACGATTTTATGAGTCCTACACAGTTTCGAGACTCATGTAGACCCCCCCACACGGCTTTAGGACTCATGTGAGCCCCACACGGTCTTGTGGGCCCCATATAGAATACCTATATTATTATTATTTTATCATATATTTCTATAAATGATGTCAATCAAAACATTATTTTATGTACTTATTTACGTATACAAACAATATCTACCATGTTTTATCTTATGAAATTCTATTTTGACCAGACCGACCTCCAGGGAGCGACTGAGCCGCAATGGTCTCTGAGCACTCACTTAGACAAGGTCTTTCTTAGGCATCAAACATGGAATCAAGGATCCTAATGGAAAAACACTTTTTTTTTTATACTAACTAAATGACCATTATTACTATTATTATTATTATTATTATTATTATTATTATTATTATTATTATTATTATTATTATTATTATTATTATTATTATTATTTTTGGGTTATTACAATTTTCAAGGATTTCACCGTTCATTTTCTCTAAAGTCACGCCAAGAACAAAAACCACGGTGAATCGAGGTTCTACCTCTAGGAAAGATGACAGCAACAACATTGAATAATGATTAGTGACACCCCATGCCAAGCAAATTTATCGGAACTATATTCGTGCTATCGACCCTATATTTGGTAAGGTTCTAGATGTTGAATTTTTTAAAGAATATTTTTCGGCTATTTTGCCTATATTTAAAACTTTAGGTTGGGAAAAGTTTATTACATATCAAGTAAAAGGAATGTATCCAAATTTGATTAAGCTCTTTTATGCAAATTTGATCAAAAGGGAAACTGTGAACTCCACCCAGGTCATGGAAAAATCGTTTGCAATTACTCCCTAAACCTTAGATGCAATTCTAGGAATCAAAGAAGGAGAATTTGAGTGTCCACCTCTTAGCCAATCATGGATTATGGCTCAAGATTTTAGCCCTGAGGAATTTCTACCTTTGGTTATAACTACAGATCCTGTTTACTTTAGTCATCCTCCATTATATAATCAACTGAACTTGCAGACTCAAATCCTACAAAAACTTATCACTTACAATATCTTGCCTAGTATAGGATAACATGACCATGTCTCCTACCTTGATTGCTTTGTAATATGGTGCTTCCTAAAAGGAAATAAGCTTGACTTGCCAAGCTGAATCCTGAAATGGATGATTTCGAGAGAAAAAGCATGTAGAGTAATTCTTATGCATGGAGGAATTCTAAATCTCATTTTTGATCATCTTGGAGTAACCACACGATCCACATTGTTTATCAAACAAACCCATTATGACTTGTTTTCATCTACCACAATTAAACAAATGGGGCATGAACGACATGACCATGGTTGGTTTATAAAAGGTAGGCATTTACGTAAAGCATCTCATCAAGTTCCTGAACCACAGCAATCTGCTCCTCCAACAGATGATACTCCTTCCTAGTTTATAGTCTATCATCAGCAGATGACTAATTTCTGTGATGAAGTGTGTATAGGTTTTAGCTCGCTTTAGTTGAGTTACACCTCTATTGACCAGCGAAATGGATGGATTGAAAATTATATGGCCGATTCTTCTTCTTCACAAGGCAAAGCTCCTATGGAGACAAGCTCAGGTGACAATGAAGATGAGGATAAAGATGATGATACGTAGTTGTTAAATGAACAACATTGGATTTTAAAATTTGCATTTGACACTACTTTTTCATTTTTTTTTTCTTTTTTTATGTTTTTATGGTTTTCACATGCTATTTTGGTGCTTATTGACTATCTTATTATGCATGATGACTGTTCACTTTGTGTTTTGGCTATTATGTTGGATATATATGCATTAAAACTTTCCATGTTATTATTGCTATTTTTCTCTTTTTGATTGATGTAAAAAGGGGAGAAGTTTGGGCAAAACAAAGCATGATGCAATTCAGGGATGAAAATATGAGCATGATGAAATCTGATTATGATGAGATGATATTAAATAATGGTATTAGCTTCACACTATACATGGTTTAAACTTAACTTCACAAATGAAATTCAAATTTCATTGAATATGGCATATATTTTATTCAAGGGGAGTTATATTTGATAAATGATGATATCATGATATATGTCCATTGCTGAAAGTTAATGTGAATTTTGATATACAATCTCATTACTCTACAAATCTTGTTATGATTATGCTTAATGTTAGGGGGAGCCTTATTAAGGCTTACTCACTTTTGCTCTTTATTTGTCATCATAAAAAAGGGGGAGATTGTTGGCTTAGCAAGGTTTAATCTCGTTTTGATGATAACAAATTAAGGGTACTTAACATGGTTATTTAAGTACATTTCAGGGCTTCAAAAGATACTTATGAGATCAAGTTAAAGAGTTTGAAGAGAATGAATGAAGCTTGTACTTAAAGCCATAAGTAATAATGAAGTTAAAGCATACTGAAGAAAAAGTTCAAGCTGAGCATAGAATGGAAGCTAAAGCATGAAGAGTTAGTGCTTAGAAGTTTTTTTTTTTAAAAGTCTCAAGTAAGTACTTCACAATTTCAACATTGATGCTTGAAGTTCTTAGGAAATATCATTGACTTAGAGACCTGCTTTTGAATCATGGAAAATATTTTCATAAAATATCTCATACGTTTTTCCAAGATCAAAGCTAAGTTTTGAAACCAAATTTTGAAGAAAAAGAAATTAGCAAGAGGATAGGGGACTGATGTTTTAGCATCAGATGATTGATATATTGCTTTGGCTATTTATAAGCAAACAGAACCAAAGTAGTTGACTAACCCTTTAAAATACAGTCGACTGACTCAACACTGGTTTTCAAAATACGGTGAACTTAAAAAGATCAAGCGACTGACCCTCGGGCCTTAGTAGACTGAAGGTTATGTTATAACTTTAAAACAACGATTGTAAAGTTTCCAAAATTGATTTCTTGGCTCCCAAACTAAGAGGAAACTTGGGCAAAACGGTAAAATACTTTATTACTCTATGTTTACTTGATATTTTCGCAAATTATAAATATCATCAAACCTATACGAATCATATATTCATAGTTATCTTGTTGAAAGCTTTTCTAATATACTGTTGCTCTGTTGTTGAATTAATTCACGAATTTCTGATCTCCTCTACTAAAATTCTCAATTCTAAATTAGAACCCTCGTGATATAGCTCTGAGCTTCATCTTCTATATTGTATTTTGATTGAAGTATATTGATTCTAACAGTGTACAAATCTACTCTTTTGGGTGTATTTCATTGTATGAACAATATTTATTCCTTGTTTTTCTTTTTCTTTTTGTTTTTGACAATTTATGATTGTTGAATCGTTGCCTAGCGAGAGGGTTGTTCTCATTAGAGAGGGATCTCCACCTTGAATGGAGAGAGGCTTTATTTCACCTGGGAACGAAGTTAGGAAAGCAAATCTTCATAGTGCGTTGCTTGAGGCAAGGACGTAGGCTGCTGGTTGAACCTTACAAAAAATCTGGCGTTCCCCTTTTCTTCCATAATATTTTTTACAACTTGCAAGTATATAAATTGTGTGTATGCTTATTTAATTGTTGAGAACTTGTTGGATATTGGGATTTGCTGGAATACTGATTTTGATCAAGAAACTATATTGATTGTCTTGGTTGGATTGAAAATTCAGATTAAGCTTAAATACTGAATTGCTGAATACCACAACAGAGGGATATCTTGTGAAGTAGATTATTTCATCAAAGGAAAATTTTAGGGCATTTAAGATAAATTTTCTAAAATTGATATTGTCTTTGATATTTACTGAAAAGAAAAATTGACCTTGAATTTTGTCTATTGAAGTGCTAAGAGTTAAATTTGTAATATCATATATACATTGGATTGTTGGTTGGTTTAAGTAAGGTGATTGATAAAAATTTGTGATTGTGTGACTGAATATATGTGAGATTGAATGCTGACACCATGAGTTCCGAGTCGCTAAGAGAGTTCCTTCCCTACTCTAAGGAATCTAATGCTGATTACGTTCAGTTCACAGCTTCTGAAAGGGATACATTTATGGAACTAAAAAAGCATTGACCTTTCGCCCCGGGGGAGTGGGATCGATCTCACCATTTTTTTCTTTTGAGTCGGCATCAGGCTCAAGGTAAACACCTTGAGGTTCGTCCTAGGCCTTTTTGGAATGGCTTACAGTAGGCTTGAAGAAAAAGGGTCTGGATTTTTGACACGGATCTAGTTGCATGCAAATCACTAAAGGTCTCACTTCAGCTATCAAGGGGACTGCTTTGATTCAATAGGTTCCATTCCTGTATCAAATTAAATTGAAAAGGGTTATACTAAACTAAAGTTTTTAATAAAATTTTAAAACCCAATGTAGCCACCTCTTGGGAGCAAACCTTTATTCTCACTACCCTAATTTTGTATTTACTTGAGTTAAATCAAAATTTTTACCCCGCTAAATAGGTCCCAATTAGAGTCCAAAAATTCCCAAGAAAAGAGCCTAATTTAATATAACAAAACCTCCATTTGGAATCAAAATCCCCCAACATAGAACTATGTTTTTTTACTCAGATCCGAGTAAACAGAATTGAAAATGCAGGTTAACTTAACCTGGGTCCAAGTCAATAAAGCTAAGAAACAAACTTGAGTCCAGTGGTGCAGGTCTGACCCAACTACCCAAACCTAGTTCAACTTTGACCTGAGTCAATTGACCCATCTAGGACCCAAATACCACAAGCCTAGCTTACCCCTACAAGGTCTGGTCCAACTAGATCTAGTCCATCTACCTAAGACTTAACCCCAAACTCAATTGACCCAACTCGCATCCTAAAAGCCTAGCCGAAGAAAAACTAAGTCCAGTACGCCAGCCGAATCTTAGACTATGCCTAGTTAGGCCTGATTGAATTAATCTAATAGCTCAACCAACTCAACTAAACCCAGGCTCCCCTAGGCACCAACTAGGCCTAACCCAATTAACTTAGCCTAACTTGACCTATCCAAACTGGCCTAGCCCATGAACACAACCAAAGCCCAAACCTAACCTTAGCCTTAACCAAACCTCAAACTTAATCTAACTTTACCCAAACATAGCCTAATCCTTGAACTAACCCTAATTTGGGTTAAAATTCTAGTCGATTAGCCCCCGATCCTATTTGGATCCTATGAAAATCCTAAAAAAAAACCTAGAAAATTCTCAAGCCATCCTAGAAAATCACAGGAAGAAATAATAAAATAAAGAGAAATTAATGAAAGTTAAAGTGTAATCCAAAGATAAGGGGTGAATTAGGTTATTTAAATTTTCTTTTAATTCTTTTCAAAAATCTTCAACCTCTTGTTAATTTATCAAATACACAGCAAAAGCTAAGTTATTTAATCAATCAACAAACCAATAATCAATCAATCAAATAACCAATCAACAATTAAACCAATCAACCATAGAATACCAAATCAAGATATGATATGTAGTTCTTTGGCAATTTTCAGCTTTTGTAAGAGCTCAAGGTAGAGCTTAATTGTAACCCTATGAATATATGTTTGTTTCAAGCCCTATAGTGAATGAAATTGTTTGCACTCTCTCAACTAAGATTTCTGAAAACGATTAAACAACGTAATCCCTTTTGGGTTTCCGAAAAGGTTTAATCAAATGTACTTTCTTAAGTTAAGAGTCTTCTTAATCTCGATTTTTAATTTTCAGCAACTTGCACTTTGCATACACACAACACAATGTATATATATGCTGAAAGTAAAGAGAATGGCAAGAGTGAGATCGAGATTTTTACAAGGTTCGGCTTATCCCCAGCCTACGTGCCTGCCTTAGGCCAATACCACCTAAGGATTCCACTATAGCACTCCTTTCTGGGCGGAGAAAACCTTTACAAATCCCTCCTTAAGGGTAAAGCCTCCTCTCCAAGCGATACCCCACACTTGGTCCAATGATCCAAACAATCCTTGAATCGTCAATCAACTAAAAGAGAAAAGAAACAATTCTTGTGCACAATGACACTCTCAAAAGAGTAGATTAGTACAATTAAAAGCACTATATACTTCAATATCAAATATCAAAAGAAATATATTGTAGCTCAAGAGTGATTTCACCAAATTCCTTCTCTAGATGAGAATTAATGATTCAGTAGTCTAGAACTTAGAGAAGGATGTTTCAGCACTTTATAATTTCATAGAAATTCAATTTTTCAAAGAGTGAGCAAGAGAGATCTTTGAGAGAGTAAGAGAGCTTTTAGTTTTTGAACAGATTTTCAATTTCTTGGTGTGTTTAATCCTTAGCCTTGGGGGGTTATTTATAGACGAAAAATTAAGTCTATTTTGTGTTCCCCAAGTGACTAAGAGTGTTTCCCAAGTTTCTATAAATTTGGGGCACAAGAAACCTTAGTTTGAATTTTAAAACATTTAAAAACTATAGTCGTTAACAGTGTTCAGTAGACTGAGGTATCGGGTTCAGTCTTCTGAAGTTCTTTAAAACACTAAAATTTTAACTAAAAATGGGGTCAGTCAACTGGGGTATCAAGGTTCAGTCTTCTGAGGGTATATTGCCTCCTCAGGATTTCGTTAGGAAATTTTTCAGTTGACTGAACTTAATCATCAGTGTTTTAAGGAAATTCTTCTGTCTTTTGAAGATAAACTTCAGTCATCTGGGCATTTACAATTCTGATTTTTCGGTTTTAGTTTTCAAAAACTCTTTGCTCTCGTTCTTGGATTTATAAAATCTTTATCTGAGGTTTTGTAAAATAAAGTCTCCAAGTCCACAATGACCCCTAAAGAGCTTCAACATATTTCCATGTGATATTTCAATATGAAGTACTTACATCATTTGTCTTAAAGCCTTAAAACACTCTAAGCTTGAAGTCTTCCATGGTATTTTTGCGTTGAATCCCCTTTGACTTGAGCTTTTGAGTCAGCTTTAGATTTCTACATACTTTACTCATTTTGGTGTTGCTTGAGCTTCCTTTGGATCACTTTAAATATGAATGTGGCTTTTGAGTCCTTAGTGATCTTGAACTTTCATTGCTATTTTTTCTTTTGAACTTTGTCTTTAAGTATTCCAGATTTGAAAGCCATGCTAGGCCAACAATCTCCCCCTTTTTGATGATGACAAATAAGAAGTAAAGATGAGAGATCCTTTGACAAGGCTCCCCATTACAATAAGCATGCCTTTTAATAATTTTGAAAAATGATGATATCAAATATGAGTAAGTTTTAAAAAAATCACAATTAAGCATATGAACACAATCAAGTACATTAAGCATATGAACACACACACAATCAAGTATATTTCATTACAGCATATGTTATCATGTGTACTTTAACTGCTTTATTTATATTCCTTTAACATTCATATTTGCTTTAACATGTTTGCTCATATTGCGCTTTATCATTCATGCATTAATATTCATATTTGTTTCACAATCCATATCAAAATTCATATCATATTTGCTCAAAATTTCTCTCACCCTTTGACATCATTCAAAAAGAATCAAGGGACATAATGCAAAAAGTCATTAAAAGAGCATATGTATTACAAACATAGGAAAGTCAAGCAAGGCAACATAAAATCTAAGTGTTTACATCAAGAGTACATCATAAAAAGTCTAAAACTCAGCTATTAGCATCATCATCTTCTTCTTCAACTTCTTCATCACCTTTCTGTTCTTCATTACCTTCATCTTCTTCATCACCTTCATCACTCCCTTCCTTAGAATCTTCATCATCACTTTGAGGGGCTGAACTAGTGTCCATAGGATCAAGACCTCGGGATCAGCTAGCCCGATATTCCTCAATACAAGTGAGGCGCTGATCAAGGGAGGATACCTTCTCCTGAAGGGTCTGAAGCCCTAACCTTATATCCCTGCTGAAGGTGGAGAATTCACTATGAAAGGACACGAACCAAGAAAGAGTGTCTACAAGAGGTCCTTGGTCATGAGCTCGAGGAGGAGGAGGAGGAGGAGGAACTACTGCTGGTGCTCATTGAGGCCTTCCTCCTTTGAAGTACCAACTCTGATCACTCTTGTCATAGCCCATTTGTTAGCCCATTTGTTTAAGGGTTGTGGAGTTGAAGAGATCATAATGAGTACGTTTTATGAACAAATCAGAAGGTGTAGTGATATCGAGCTGAGCAAAGATGAGGTTCAATACACCTCCATATGGAAGGATCACTCTAGATGCTTCTAACTTTGCCCACATCCACTTCAAAATAAGACTGGATAGCTCAAGTTTCTTTCCTTTCAGTAAACACCATAAGACAAAGCACTCAACATAGAAAAAATGATCAAAAGAACCAGTCTTGGGTAAGATGTTATATGAAATGATTTTGTGAAGGATTTGGGTTTGGAGATTCAATTGTTTGTACAATGGTGGATGTTCAAAATACACAGGTTCATTTTCCATAATCAGAGGCAAAAATTCTTTAGGTATGAAGTCTTGCTTTAAAATCCAGGATTGAGCAAATGCAAGACATTCAAATTCTCCTGGGGTGATGTGCAGTATAGGAGCTAAAATCTAAGGAGTTAAAACAATTTTCTTGCCCCTAACCTTAGTAGTTAAAATACCTTCATTATGAATCATGTTGGCATAAAATAATTTGATAAGATTAGGGAACATGCCTTTGGCTTGGTATACTACAAAGTTTTTCTAGCCAATATTTTTAAACATGGGGAGTATCTTAGGGAATTCAGTATTAAAGAAAGTGGTGTCGATCACCTTACCAAGAATAGGATCTGTATACCATATTTTTTAGAATGATTATAGTGTGTTGAATGTTTAAACATTTTTGAAAAGATGGGTGAAGTTCAAATAAATTTTGAACTTCATCTCTAAATTTACTTTTGCATACGCTAAGTGAAAATTCTATCAATAATAGACTCATTTGCATTGTTTTATTATTACATTCTATTTTTTTCATAGAACTATAGTCTGATATAGATTGTTTGTGGGATGCATAAACATATTATATTATTTAATGCTAATTATATGAAGATCTTGTGCACTCACAAACTTCATTAATTACTTGTTGGATTATTGTGAACTGTTTAGTATAAATACCTAGGTTTCAAACATATCTCTATTGAAAATGTCCTATTTACAAGGGAAATACTGCCAAAATTTCTCAAAACTGATAAAACTTAGCTATTTAAAATAGTATCATTTTTTTAACTTTGTCCGAATGTCCGATTTTTTTTTTTCTATCAAATCATTGATACTTATAGTACATATATGGTCAAAAATCGTATACTAATTTTTTTTTTATAATTCTTAATTTGTAGGGTTTGCGGCTGTCACAACATTAACACGATGTCATGCACTACAATCGGATGCGGCTTTTGATTTATCTTTTTTTTTTTTTTGTTATTTGAACATATGGGATTCATGTATAAAATATTCGGAATTTGTATAATGTATTTGTATTTGATTTTGAATTAGAATTTTAAATAATTTATTAATCTTTTTTATAATTATGGTTTAATGTTATCTATGCGAAAATGTAACTACAGATTTTCACAAGAATTAATGATTAAAAAAATATTAATTTTAAATTATTAGTGACGGTTTGAAAACCGTCACTAATAATTTTCTATAAATATTTGGGAAGGATCAAAACCATCACTAATACTATACTATTAGTAACGAATTTTGATTCTTCACTAAAGGCCAAGTATTAGTGATGGTTTTGATCCTTCATTAAAGCCCAACTATTAGTGATGAATTTAAAACCGTCACTAATACTATACTATTAATGATGAATTTTGATCATTCACTAAAGGCAAAGTATTAGTAATGGTTTTGATCCTTCACTAATACTCTACTATTAGTGACGGTTTCAGGATTCGTCACTAATAGTCCAGTATTGATGACAATTTTGATTTTTAATTAATACTACACTATTAGTGATAGTTTTGAAATTCGTCACTAATACCCTACTATTAGTGACGATTTTGTGCCGAGCCAATATAAAAATTATAGTGACAGTATTGGGGTTTTAGTGACAGTTATAATCTGTCACTTATATTACATTATTAGTGACGAATTCAAAATTCGTCACTAAAAATTAGTAGTAACGGCAGATATAGCAACTAATTTAAAACTGTCACTAATACTTATAAATTGATAACTAATACTATTAGTGATGATTTTGTGATTGTTAGTGACGGTTTTGATCCTTCACTAATAACCTTATTTTTTGTAGTGTTAGGGTATTAGTGACAGTTTAAAAGCATCACTAATACTCTAACAAACCATCACTAATAGTTATTAAAATTGTTTATATATATTTTTAATAAATAAAATACTATTAGTGATGGTTCTATAAACCGTTACTAATACAAAACTAGTAGTGACAGTTATACTAAACCTTTACTAGTAATAGACTATTAGTGATGGTGTCTGAAAAATCGTAACTAATATGGGACTATTAGTGACGGTTTATGAAAACCGTCACAAAAATTCTATCAAAATTTTTCATTTCAATATTTTTCCCCATTTTTTTTTCAATAATAAATAAATGATAACATCATTTTTATGTTATCCTGTCATTTTATCTTTAATATGTAAATCATTGGTATTTTTTTTATGATTTTGATCTCCACCCCAAAATATTTTAAAAAATATCTCATAATCGTCAACAACTACTCTAAAATGATATTTTTCTTTAAATTAATAGTATTTTTTATTAATTTAATGTATTTATATAAAAAATATTATATTCTAAAAAAATTAATAGTTTTTTTTTATTAATTTCATATATTCATATAAAAATATTTTATTTTTTAAAATTATTTATTTATTAATTAATTTTATAACATTATACTTATAGATAATAAACAATTATTACTCAAAAGTTGCGGAAAAAAACTCTCAAACTCTTGCATTTAGAAAATCAATCTAATCATTGCAGAACTTCACCCCAAATATAAGACTAATATAAGAGTATTTGTGACGGTTTATAAAAATTATCGCTAATAATAGACTATTAGTGACGGGTTAGAAAAATCGTCACTAATAATAGTCTATTAGTAATGGTGAGACTGCGCTAAGGGTCAAAAGGATAATTCATTTTGGGTGGGACTGCGTATAGACGAGTCCTCTGTACTTGGTAACCTCATGACCTTTCTCCCCATCCTACTAGCCCTGCTGAATTGTAATCATCTTCACAAGCAACCCACCCATACATAGATATTTCAACCAAGTTGTTTCTTTCGTGGATCCCATTCCTTTTTACTATGATGAGCAGTCTCAGAAGATCTCTCAAACTCTATTGCATTTAAAAGACCAGTCCAATCTTTGCAATCTTCACCACATGCAGCTCCCCTAGTCTGTACATAGTCATTCAAAAAGGTATGAGCTTGAAAAGGTTTAAATTTAGAGAATCTTTTCAACCAATATTCACTATCAATGAAAGCTCTTCCATTTTTTCGTCCACTATGTTAACAACAATCCCAGTCCATGGCCAAACATATATATATATATATATATATATATATATATATATATCATTATGCACAAATGCCCCATCTGCTCTCTCTCTCTCTCTCTCTCTATCTGAAACTATGATTGTTTCTAGTTTTAGAAGGTGTCTTTGATATTGAAACATTGCTTTTTGTTGATTTTGCAGCTTAAATTTGTTCAATCGACTAATTCTACTGCCATGTAATCACATATTCTGCAAGTTCATTCTTCCTCTTTATTTTTCCGATTCAAATGTTCATGTACATTTTAGTGTGTTTTATTTATGTGTTTTGATTTATTGTCTATTTTTTCCCTGGGATCTATTCACGCAATGCTTAATTGCTTACCTAGATCGAACGAGTTTGGTTCATTCTATTGATCGAGGTGAAGTTAATGACATTTGCATTTTACTTCTCCTCCCAAAACAATGTCAGGTTTTTCCTCTTTTACTCTTTCGATTCTCTCCATTTATTTTCTTAGAAAACTCATCACTAATAGTCTTGACCTTTCTCCCCATCAAAAAATGCATTATTAGTGATGGTTTATTAGAACCGTCACTAACTAATATAATACGTACTACAAGTGACGATCTTTCTCTTCAAACATTCTACTTAAAGACATGCTCTTCTCATTGTATTTTATCTTCAACTCATTCGGATTATGGTTTATGGTGTTAGGTAGACCGGTTAGGTATGTCACAACATTATTTCTATCATGTTTAGCTTCCAGGACAATATCAGCAATTGTTTTTATCTGTGCACTGCTTTGAAGATAGTCTTCAATTGGCCGTCCCTTCCAAATTGTAATCATCCTCATTAGCAACATTATATCATGCATGGATATTTGAACAAAGCTTCGGCGCTGTTTCTTTTTTTTTCTTTTTCTAGCTACATTCTACTTAAGGACATGCTATTCCATTGTATTTTATCTTCAACTCATCTAGATTCTCATTTGTGGTGTTAGGTAGACTGGATAGGTGTGTCATAACATTATTTCTATCCTATTTTGATTCCTAGACAATATAAGAAACTAATTTTATCTATGCATTGGTTTGAGGATAGTATTTGTTGACCTAATTGGTCATATCCCATTTTGATAATGACAAATACATTGGTACTGATGTTCGCCTTGAGCTTGCATGCAAATTCACTCTACGCATGAAGTTGAAAAGATTTCTATATCATGATGGTGTATGGTGACTCCAAGGGAGAATGAAGAATATTGTGCTTAACTGCATCATGCATGATAAACCTTTATGCTCAGGTTGCCTTAGATTAACCTTAGGTTCCAACACACTTAGTGCACAGGACCCCACTACACTCACATGTCATGAGGAGTAAATTAAAATTAAAGAATGGAACTTGGGCCTAAAATCATAAGGGCTTCAGGCGACCGAACTAGGCAATCAAATTGCCTCGGTCGATCGAATTGTTGATTGGTCAAAAAGTTGACTTGCCTTCGGGCGATCGAACTCAAAATGACTTGAGTGTCCACGGTCGGCTGAATGCATACCCTTACTTTTTCCAACAACTCGGGCACCCAAACTTCACGTTCAAAATACCCCAAAGCGACCGAATGTGCAAGTTTGGCAAACCGAACTTGAGACTAGGTAACCGAACCTCGGATAGATTGGAAAATCACCTTGGTTGTAAGACCAAACTGTTGACTTTACGAGTCTAATCTTATTTTGATAATGACAAATCACTTGGTATTTGATCTGTGCATTGATTTTGTGAACAAGACCTATATTAAGCATGCACGGAAAGATAACGAGTTATGGAAGCCTTCAAGTAAAGCTTACAAATCTTGGAAAGCATTATGGAACTCAAAGAGTACGAGAATCAAAATGCAAGCGGCAAAATTCAAGAAAAACTTGGGAATAGGTATTTAGAACTCATGTACTTACATTTTCATATGATTTAATTTGAGGCTCAACATAACTTAGAATGATTTTAGGATTCATGCATTTCATGTACATCATTAGGGACCTTAAATGAACTTAGAAATGTTTTTAAAATCATGGAAAACTTGTTTTATAAAAGACCCAAGCAAAGAAGCAAAGCAAAATTTTAAACTCAAATTAAATAATTGATAAAAAGGGGACTTCGGTAGCCTGAACTCAACCTCAGTCGCCAGAAGAATTTCTTCAGGAGCCTGAAGATTAAGTTCGGTAGACTGAAGAATTAAATGGGAAAACAGAAATAGGCAGAGGTACTTCGGTCACTTGACCCTGGAACCTTAGGCGCCTGAAGTTGTCACTTTAGGAGCCTAAACCCCACTTCGGTTGCCTGAACCCACGGGAAACTTTAAAAAAAAACAGATTTTTTATTAAAAGGACTCGTGAGATATTTTATTGATCTAACGGCTGAGACCAATCCTAAGAGTAATATACTATATATTCTGAATATCTAAACCCTAGAACATGTTAGACGCATAAGAAAGAGAAGAACACACCTTGTTGAAAGAAGTTTGAAAATTTGCTTCTAATGCTATACGATTCCCTACACTTCAATCTCTAATCTTCAAGCTTGGGCAAATCAACTCAGATTCTCAAAGGGAACTTGTTTACTCTATTGTACTTCAATCTAGTACTGAGGTTTGATCTTACAAATTGATTATTCTTACGAACTTCTCATCTCATCTCATTGCGTGCTCTTGACTATCATTAGAAAAGGTTTGATCTTGAGTGTGCATATTCGTATAAAAATTGAGTTTTGAAAAGATCATTGCTTGAGAAAACTCATTTAACTTGGTTAATTGATTTTTTGATTCAAGTGTGTGTTTTCTAAAGGATTTATATTTTGGATATATTAAAGCTTGATTAAATATCTTTGATACTTATAACTATAAATTTAATTGAGGGATATTGTTTGAAAAATAATATACTCAGTTTGTGATTGAATACTTGAAATAAAACTTTGTGATTTTGATTGAGTTTATATTCAAGACAAACTTTTTTTTTTGTTAGCAAGTTCACATCAAACATAATTTGCATTTTTGCAAAGCGAACCAAGAACCCTAGTTTACTCCAAAACATTTTAAATATATCTTTACTTGGGAGTTTTGGTTAAATAGGGATTGTGTGTTGAAGCATATCATACATAAAACGATTGTATCGTTTTCATACATTCATGAGCTTCAAGTTATATCATATGTTAATGTATTAGGAAATTGAATTGTACTCACCAACTTTTGTTAGAAGCATTGTTTTGAGTGTTAGTTTTCAGATTCTTTTGTATACACGGTTCGGTGTGTGAACCGATGTGTGAGGAGAGAGTTGTATCTCTTGTAAGTAGCGGAGTAGGAGGAAGTTGTGCCTCTTGTAAGCAGACGATTGTAAGGGAAGCTCCGTCCCACTTTAAGGAGCAGAGTTTTAGTGAATCCTTGATTGGTTGCTCAAGGCGAGGACATAGGCCAAGTCGGCTGAACCTCATAAAACTGCGTTTGTCCTCTCTCTATCCTTCACTCTTTATTTTCAGCATTGCATTTAAGTTGTATATATTGCATGCATAGATAGGATAGTCTTACACTTAAGTAATTGAGTAACAAGAATTTATTTGTAAATATAAAAGAAGGGTTTAAACGATAAATAAGTACCTTAGAATTTTATGAATACCCAATTCACCCCCCCCCCCCTTCTTGGGATTAAACCTGATTCAACATTTGGTATACGAGCGGGTTTACTTAGACTTGATAGTTAATTTGTAAAACAATCACAGACACACATTGGTGTAACTCCATTCGGTGAGGGACACTCATCCACTAGACCACCCATTTTCTATGGTGCAAATTCCACCTATTGGAAACCTAGGATGAGTATATATCTACTGAACGTAGATTGGAAGGTTTGGAAAATTGTGACTAAGGGAAATCACATTCCCATGAAAGTAATTGATAAGATTAATGTTCCTAACACTGAAGATGAATATACTGAAGAGGATTGGAAGTCAGTTCAAATCAATGCCACTACCATGAACTTACTTTTCTGTGCATTAGATGTCAATGAATTTAATAGGGTAATGGCATGTAACTCAACTAAAGAAATTTGGGAAAAACTAGAAGTTACATATGAAGGCACTAAGGAAGTCAAGGATAGTAGGATAGACATGTTCACTAGTGAATATGAAGCATTTAAAATGACAGTTGATGAATCCATACAATCCATGTACACTAGATTCACACACATCATTAACTCTTTAAATGCTCTTGGAAAAACTTACCCTACTTATGAGTTGATTAGGAAAATACTCAGGGGATTACCTCCAGTATGGGAAGAAAAAGCTAC